>NC_080096.1:64679683-64998796 GCF_950005125.1 Chionomys nivalis | reverse complement strand
GTTTCCTGAAAACATCTCCATCTTACTAAGCACAGTGAGGGTTTATACTTCGTTTCTTCCAGAACAAACCCAGCAGCTTGTGCTCACTGGATATTTGGTGTCTTGTTGTCCTTATCAAAAACATTGTTTTTTATTTTCTTAGTTGGTAACAAATATACAATTCGGTTTGGTCAGTTAAATAAAATTTAAATAAACAGTGTGGAAATAAATTAATACAGCCCAAATGAGAAAGACAAAGGCTTCCTGTAACCTAGGAATCTTCCACTTTTATTTTCACTTGGGAGATAATAAAAATGGGCATTCAAGTGTAAACACTTCATAATGAAAACAATGGAGGAAAAGGCTTAGGTAAATTGTGAAGGTTGCTGGCTAAGGAAGCCATTGATGGCCTATCCTTTAGAAAATAGCCTATTTGATAGATCAGAGAAGTTGTTTTTCTTTCCTACTTGCTCTCAAATGGAATAAAGGAGGTGGAAGAATTAGGCAGCTTGTAGCTGGAAAGTTTGCAATAAGTCCTGACTCTTTGATTGCTAGACAGTTTGTTCTTTTATTTCCATAGCCAATGTTAGGGATCGTGAGTCAAAGTTCAATTTTAATGTACTATATGGCCTTTGCCACTTTTGGAATTTTATATCCCAAAAGTTGCTGAAGTTAACACTTCTTTTTACCAAGCACAGACAATTATTTGCACCTTAGCCTCTTAGAAGGTTGCTAAGATAAATCTGCACTGATCAGTGACTGTTGTTATGACCTACATGTACCTAAATTTCAACAAGCATAAAGTAATTGTGGAAAACAATGACCATTTTCACAAATTCTGTATCCATATTTACTAGCTTTAAAGCTAAATTGCAAATAAGACTTTTTCTTCAGAATACTAAAAAGAATGCAAATCACTTTATCTCCTAGAATTTCAATTTTCATATACATATAAAACAAGATATATGAAATGACAGAGCTCTGAGCTTGTAGATTCTTGCATGCTGTGATAAAGAGAAGAGCCTGAGTCTGCAGATAATAATGGAATCTTAGATTTGACTCAAAGGGTGCAACATTATCTTTCCCTCACACACACTTTTCTCTTTATCTGTTGAGTAATGTACACTACCTGAAAGAACAATTTCCCATTGAAATAATAAGCAATGGTTATATATTCTTAATTAATTATTAAATTGTTTCTACTTGCTCTCTATTCTGCATTTCTTTTCCTTGTACAAAGAAGTACTTAAAGAAAGACAATTGATTAATTTTTAAACTATATATTTTATATTTTTCCAAAATGTTATTTTAGGAAAAGAGGAGGTATTTACAACAGTGTTATGCTTATCAATTCTTTTTACAACACTTTCAGAAGTTCTACATTGCATGAGATGGTCTAGAAGTTTTACTGTAAAAACTCCTAATAATGGAACTGAGGTTTAATCTTTTCAAAGAAACTATAACATCATATCTAATAAGAAAAGTTCAGAAAACTGAAAAGTATCAATAAAATACTTTAAAATAAAATAAATTATGAAAAGTAAACACCTTGATATCTGCATACCACTCATCAGTTAAACATTTAAGTGACAAACATATGAAATACAACCAAAGTAGAATGGCAACTCTAAATAAAACCACAGGGTATTTTGGAGGAAGAAAAGCAAAATACTTGCTATTTTGTTCTGTTTAGTTTTAAAATAGCAGGAAATAAATGTGCCCAGGAATATATGGTGTTTATTCAGAGTGAAACCTCTCCTAAGAAAACAGTGCATAACTTAAAAATTCACCCATGGATGTCTATAAGAACTCTAATTTGAAGATGTTAACATACCTATATATGTACTCCCTATAGAAATAAGCCTTGTCAGCAGTGTGTTTATCTTATATTACAAAATAGGATAATCTTCCTAACAGTTTTTCTGATTTTCTCACTATTGTAATTTTAGCATTTCCTCTCTGCCAGTTCTTTTAAGCATCATCTAACTCATTATTTCCAAACTTAAGTGACCAAATTATGTTATTTTTAAAAGAACCACTATATTTTCTTCACTCAGATAATCATGAATCAGTTACCTCTTATTTCTGTATTCTGTATTAGGCAGAGTATATTGGCTTAATGGAGGCATTAAAGTTATTTTCTATGTTAATATTAACTTAGGTTGAAACTATTTATTTTCATCTACTGAAAAAAATCTTACTAGCCAACTGAAATATAGCACATGATATCCTTAGAAATATTTGTCAGTGTGTTGTATCCCAAATCTTACATATTTGCCTCAAAAAGGATAACTGCCAAAATTCTTTATATTAGTAACTCATATATCTTCAATAGTTTAAGATATTTCATCACTAAAATGCTCTCTGTCCTACATGTTATTCTTATGGGAACAATGCCAATGAACTCAATTACATTATAATTTAGCTGAAATTTTTCAGTAACACCATTTGCTATCCCATAATAATTATAAAAAATAAAACAACTATGTAAAAAATTCTTAATGCCCCATCCAGAAAAAGTCACTGCCTTCTCAGTAGGAACACAAGTTTTAATTGTTGAAAACTTGAATTTGTATTTTCACTTTGTATCTTTATTTTTATGAATATCTTAATTGAAAAATGACCATAGAAATACTTACTATGTTCTGATTAAAACTCAAAGCTTATTTATTTACTTATTTATTTATTTATTAAAGATTTCTGCCTCCTCCCCGCCACCGCCTCCCATTTCCCTCCCCCTCCCCCAATCTAGTCTCCCTCACTCGTGAGCCCTAAGAGCAATCAAGGTTCCCTGCCCTGTGGGAAGTCCAAGGATCACCCACCTCCATCCAGGTCTAGTAAGGTGGGCATCCAAACTGCCTAGGCTCCCACAAAACCAGTAAGTGCAGTAGGATGAAAACCCAGTGCCATTGTTCTTGACTTCTCAACAGTCCTCATTGTCCACTATGTTCAGCGAATCTGGTTTTATTCCA
Source organism: Chionomys nivalis (assembly GCF_950005125.1). Classification (NCBI taxonomy): domain Eukaryota; kingdom Metazoa; phylum Chordata; class Mammalia; order Rodentia; family Cricetidae; genus Chionomys; species Chionomys nivalis. The sequence continues at coordinate 64,995,845 of NC_080096.1, read as the reverse complement.
TGCTTTTTCAGACTCAGGCCAGCTGGCCTTGGTGGGTTCCCGATAGAACATCCCCATTGTCTCAGTGTGTGGGTGCACCCCTCGCGGTCCTGAGTTCCTTGCTCGTGCTCTCTCTCCTGCTCCTGATTTGGACCTTGAGATTTCAGTCCGGTGCTCCAATGTGGGTCTCTGTCTTTGTCTCCTTTCATCGCCTGATGAAGGGTAATATTCAGGAGGATGCTTATATGTTTTTCTTTGGGTTCCCCTTCTTATTTAGCATCTCTAAGATCTCGAATTATAGGCTCAATGTCCTTGTGCAACCACTTTGGAAAGCAGTATGGTGATTTCTCAGGAAATTCGGGATCAACCTACCCCTGGACCCAGCAATACCACTCTTGGGAATATACCCAAGAGATGCCCTATCATACAACAAAAGTATATGCTCAACTATGTTCATAGCAGCATTGTGTGTAACAGCCAGAACCTGGAAACAACCTAGATGCCCTTCAATGGAAGAATGGATAAAGAAAGTATGGAACATATACATATTAGAGTACTACTCAGCAGTAAAAAACAATGACTTCTTGAATTTTGCATACAAATGGAAAGAAATAGAAAACACTATCCTTAGTGAGGTAAGCCAGACCCAAAAAGAGGAACATAGGATGTACTCATTCATACTTGGTTTCTAGCCATAAATAAACTCATAGCTTTTTTATCTGTTTATTTTCTATTATATGCCATGAGCTTGGCTCAGTCATTAATCCTGTTTTCTGTTTGTTTCCACATTCTGGGGAGAAAAATAGTTACTGGAATACAAATGAAAAAATGTGGTAGTACTTTTAAAAAAAATTAAAAACTAGTATCACTATGATGCTGAGTGGAGTTCGTTAAGATTTTGAGTTCAACTGTCAATGAATTCAGAGGAAAAGCCCTAAGGCTGCAGGCTCTGGTGCCTACATAAACAGGATTCTCCTGGTATTTTGACACAGTATGTGTGGCATGTTTCTAACTCTAGAACTTTAAGAAACAATAATAGGATACAACTTTCCATAACTTAGAAATTCAGTCTTCAAGCTCTACAAATAAAGTTTCCTTTTGAAAAAATTCCATTTAAAACATATTCAAAATGGATGTCATACTCAAGAATTAATTTAAGCAGTTAAAAAGATCTATAAAATGAAGCTTCAGAACAATAAGGAAAGAATTAAGATTTTAGTATAAATACATGCAAAGACACACCATATTTACTAGGTAAATGGTTTAATAATCTAAAGATACCAGAAATACTACCAAATGATTAGAATAACATCAAAATAATGACTTTTGCAAAATTAAAGATATCTTTCTAAAACGTTTTGAACTCCAAAAAAATCCCAAATAAATAAAATATTCTTGAAAAAAAGATCAAATATAAATGTATATATTTACTGACAACAATTATTACTATATATCTGTAAACTTAAAACCTGTATAGTACACACATACTGATAGGCATGGACACTATAGGAAAAAGAGGAAACTATGGTCCACTTCTTATACTGTAGCAGCTAAGCTTCACAAGAGCACAAAGGAAATTAATTAAAACAAAAAAATAAATGGAAATATAAGTAGCAAAGATAGAGTTGGACTTTATTTTACACCATTTGTGTATGGTATACCAAACTGGTTCCAAGATCTAAATAAGATCTTATAAGCAATATCCCATCTCTTATAAGGAAACAAAGATTGTTTTTACTGAGTTTTGATTTAGTTTCTAGTACATAGCATGAAAAACTCAAATAATAAAGAAAAGAAAATTAGAGAAATTTCATATACATACACATATTTTGTCTTTCAAAAGACTCTGTTAGTAGAGTAAAAAGGTAATCCACAGAAAGTAAGAGTATATTTATCAATTGTATATATAACTAGTGATCAATATCAAGAATATACAGAAACCTTCTAAATATCAAACTTCAAACCATAAAATCTAACAATAAGTCATTCAAATTAGAAAAACAACCAAGAGATAAAGTAGCTGTTTCTTCCAAAAATTATATATAATGGTCAGAAGAATGCAAAAAATGTTAAATTTTACTAAATGGGAAAATATAAGTAAAAACTAAGAAAAAAGAGGGGATTGAATAGACTAGGAAAAATAGATAGAAAAGAGGGAAAAGAAGACAGGGAAAGAGAGAACTAAAGGAAGGAGAATAAGTATTGATAATAAATATTACACACGGCTGATGGGGATTTTAAAGGGCACAAAGACTGTAAATATAAATATTTACAATCTGATCAAGAAGCCCTACCTTTGGTATATGTCTAAGAGAATTTATAATGATGATGTCAACAAAAATACATAGTCATATGTAGAACATATACATTCATAGTGGACTGGTGAAAACAAGCCAATATCTTTCAGGTATAAATGAATGGTTAAAATAAAATATACACATACTTGATGAAATATAATTCTAGTTCAGAAAAATTAAATGGTAACATGCATGCTAAATCATGGATGAATATTTGAGACATTTAACAGTAATAAATAGAAGAAGCATAGATCTATTTTTGTTAAAAGAAAAAGCTTTATTTTCAAATTGGTGTTTAAATAAGTCTGTCACTAAAGGAGATATACCAAATGCTTCCATGCTTATGGGGAACTTATGTAAGATTCATTCATACAGAGTAAGCATTTAGAGAAAGCAAAAGTAAAGGATGAGGGCCAGGACCTGAGGAGCAAAAAACAGTTACTGTCTACTGAGGTGCACACTATAAACTTCATCTGATGAAAAGCACCAGACAATAGAGATTCTTACACATCATTATATGCATACTTTCCTGCAGTAAACTGAATACTTAAGAATGTTTCACATGTTTAATTTTGTTACTTAGTTTTATGGAAAAATGAAATTAAAACAATAAACAAACACAAATACTGCACAGAGTAGCATTAATCATGGAATACAGTTCAAACTGCTATGATACAGACTACATATGGGTCAATGTTTCACAGCCTCTGGGGTCCTTGGGTAATTAAAATAGAATTAAGCTTCAAAGAGCTGTCTTTATTCCAAACACCCTCTTTATTGGCTTTCTAAGAAAACAAATAGCTGCTAAATGGCTGAGTCATCAGAAAGGTGGTCCATATTTACAGTTTAAAGAATGAATCACAGGGTTTTTACATGAAATATTTATACACAAAGAACTAACATTACAAAAAAAAATGTGCTTTCTACTGATAATCTCTAGTGTAGTTTAGAATTGTTCCAACATGTTGAAAAACTTAGTGATCAATAGGTACAACTTTGATTGTTCAAAATTTTATACTGGTAATGCTTTCCTAATTTTAATAAATAAAGGCAATACCTATAAACACACTATAGAAAAATAATCACACATTCAAAATAAGTAACTTTAAAATGGATGCTGGGATGGAGGCAGAGACAGGTAATTTCTTGGAAGCTTGGGGGCTCTCTTGCCTGAGGCAGCCATTTACTCACAAACAAGAGAGAGATTCTGCCTCAGCAAGGTCAGAAGGGACCACTGACAAATGAGACTATCCTCAGATCTTTCCAACTGTAACTTGGCAAACATACTACCAACTAAAACACAGACACATATATCATAAACTATACATGCATAAATATAATGTATTTTACAAATGTTTTTAATAAAAATTATTTTCATTTTATTAAATAAAGATTGTTTTCTATATAGTATGTTCTGGTTACAGTTTCACCACCACCCCCAAATCCTCTAAGGCACTCTCCACCTCCACTCTTATTTGAATCCACACACTTAGTGTCTCTTCTTAGAAAGCCAGTGGGCACCTAGAGAATAATAATAATAAAATAAAGCAAAATAAAATAAAACAAAACCAGACAAACAAGAATAAGACAATGAAAAAATAAATAGCATAAAAAAATCAAAGAGGAAACAGAGTAGACACATATAGGTACAAAGATATGCAAGATCACACTCAGCAAACTCACACAAACACAAAATTGGAAGCCATAATATATGCATGTGTGATGTGATACACACACACACACACACACACACGCAGAGGACCTGTAATGTAAAATAAATAAATAAGTAAATCAACAAAGTGCCAAAACAAAACATGAAATGCAGACCCTCCAGATAAGGCATTGAGTTTGTTTTTGTGTGGGTGAACTACTCTTGGAATGGAACTTGCCCCTAAGAGTGGTTTATATTCCCAGTGATACTTGTTGGATAAAACTGTTTTTTCAGTTGCAAGGGTTATCAGTTGGAGATAACTTCTGAGTTATGGATGGGCTGTTGTGTCCTTCTCTTTTCAGAGATGGAATCTTATCTGGCACAGACCTTGGCAGGGCTGTGCACACTGTCACAGTCTCTTTGAGTATATAAGAGTGTCAGTTCTGCTCTGTTTAGAAGGCTTTATTTCCTGGTGTCTTCCATAGCTTGTGGAAATATTGCAATCATTTTGCCTCTTCTTTCACAGGGTATCATAAGCCCTGAGGAGAAGGATTCAATGGAAATATACTGTTTACTGCTTAGTGTTCAATATCTCTCCATCTCTGCATATTTTCTGGTTGTGGGTCTTTGTATTTATTCCCATCTGCTGCAGGAGGAGGCTTTTCTGATGATGACTGAGAAAGGTATGTGTGTGTGTGTGTACTTATGTGTGTATGTATATATGTAATATACATTGATATTACTGATATTTCAATATAACAGAATGTCATTAGGAATCATTTTATTACTACATCCTTTGAATACACATATAGGACTTAGGTTATCCTATGTCTTGGCACTGTCCAATCTCAGGCTATTGCTCACCCAATCAGCATGTATGGATTCCATATTAAGGATTGGGATTTAAGTCAAATCAGATATGTATGTTACTCCCAAAAAATTATTGCCACCATTGAATACCATATCGTGTATACAGAGTGCCTATTATAGGTCAAAGCATTTGTTGATAAGTTGGTGTTTCTGTTTTTCCTTTGTTAGCACACAGAGTACCTGACTGTTTCAAAGATGATAGCACATAGTGTTTAGGGCTCCAAGTAGTCTCCACGGCAACTACTCAATGGTCAATGAATTATGCAGGTTTTGGCTTCAGCAATAGAGCCTTCAGTTTGTGGAGAGAAAACTATACTCAGTCTAACAACCTCTGTTCTTTGGGAATTACCATGGAAACTTTTGGCCAACAATCAATTACATGTAATCCATTTCTGGTTTGGGAAGTTCATTTTGGTGAAAATATATGTTTTGGTGGTTTCTGACACATTATTTGGTGATTTCACTCAGATACACTTAATGCCAGTTTGTAATTTCTGAAGCTTACTATTGTGTTAGGTTTTAATTCAGCCCTTCAAATGGTCCTTACCCCTCCTTTCCTGTTTCTCCTTTTCTTTCATTTACCCTCCCCTTTCCCATTTGGCCCTCCTGTTACAGTTCCCCACTCATCCATCCATAACAATCTATTCTCTTTCTCCATTCAAGGGAGATCCATCCTTCTTCCAATCCCATAGTCTATACATAATTTCTGTGGTTATATTGAGTGTATCTTGCTTATCAAACACTTAAGATTAACATTGATTTGTAAACAAATATATACCATATTTGTCTTTCTAGATGTAAGTAGGTAACTCAGGATATTTTTTTCTAGTTCAAAACTTTTCCTTCAAATATCATGATTTCATTTTTCTAAACTACTCAACCATATTCTCTTGTGCAATGTACCACAATTTTTAATCTTTTAATCCATTGATAGACATCTAAACTGTTTCCAATTATGGCTCTTATGAATGAAGGATCAATGAAGATGGTTGATCAAGTGTGTTTTTATTTGGATGTAGAGTCTGATGGAGGTGGGTCTTGTATCTATCTGTTGTTTTCATTGGTTAATTAATAAAGAAAACTGCTTGGCCTGACAGGACAGAAAATTAGGTAGGCGGAGTAGACAGAACAGAATGCTGGGAGAAAGAAGCTGAGTCAGGCAGTCGCCATGACTCTCTTCTCTGAGATGGATGCCCATTAGTCTCGTCCCGGTAAGCCACACTCAAGTAGCAATACGGATATTAGAAATGGGTTAGATCAATATGTAAGAGCTAGTCAATAAGAGGTTATAACTAATGGGCCAGGCAGTGTTTAGAAAGAATAGAGTTTCTGTGTAATTATTTCAGGGCATAAGCTAGCCATGCGGGAGCCGGGGCGGCTGGAACGCAGCCCACCTCTCCACTTACTACAAGAATCTGTTATGATTTGAAAGAAAATGGCCCCCAAAAGGCTTGGAACTATTGGAGTGTGGCATTGTTGGAGTGGGTGTTGCCTGTAGGTAAAAGTATGTCACTGTAAAGGAAGGATTGAGGTCTCACATATGCTCAAACAATACCCAATGTCTAAAACCACTTTCTGTTGCTCAGCTACTTCTCTAGAAGCATGTTTGCCTGCATGCCACCATGCCACTCCATGATAATAATAGACTAAACTGTTGTGGATAATTTATTTGTACAGTATGAAGATGGGTCTCTGCAATGGTACCTTCTAACTGGTTTAATAAAGATCTGAATGCTGATAGTTTGATATAAATGAGTTTATTTAAGTTTTAGAGCTAGTTAAGAACAAACCTAAGTTAAGATCAAGCATTCATAATAATTGTCAATGTCATCATTTGGGAGCTGGTAGTCCATAGAAAGTTTGACCTCACTTAATCTCTGAAAAAATGTAAGCCACTGCTACTGTTCTTCCTTTATAAGAGTTGCCATGCTAATGGTGTCTCTTCACAGCAATAGACTGGAAACTCAAAAAAAAAAAATACAAAGTTTATACTAGGGACTGGGATATTGCTGTGATACCCTGACTATGATTTTCTTTGGAGAAATTTGGACTTTGGTACTTTAGGTGAGGAAAGATGGAGGGCTTTAAGCACTGCTTAATGGACCATACTAGTATGAATGTAGAAGACAGTGGTGCTGAGTGTGATTTGATGAAGTGTAGGGGCATAATTAATAGGTTTCAGAGAATAAAAATTTAATATGTGTTTTCGAGATTGTTCCTGTGCTATTTCATTGAAGAATGTCATTGTTTCTTGGCCTTGTCTGAAGTGTCTACCTGATGCTAAAGAAAAGAGTTTTAGAATAATTCCATTAGCAGAGGAAATCCTCAAATAGCTTACTGTAGACTCTATCATGTGGTTGTTAGTGGTAACTCTAATGAAGATCTATAAGGAAAAAGAATAAGCCAATTGTCTTAGGGTTTCTATTGCTATGAAGAGACACCATGGCCACAGCAACTTTTATAAAACAAAATCTTTAATTGGTGTGGCTCACAGTTTCAGATGTTCAGTTCATTATTATCATTGCAGAGAGTAGGGTGGCATGCAGAGAATCCTCTATCTTGAAGGAAATGGGAAGTCAAGTGAGACACTGGTATACTGAGCATAAGAAACTTTGAAGCCTTCCCCCACAGTGACACACTTCCTCCAACAAGGCCATACCCATTCCAACAAAGCCATACCTACTAATAGTGCCACTCCTTATAAGATCATGGGATCAGTCACAAACTACCATAGTGAGTAAATAAAAAATGTATAGACTGAGAAAACAGACACCATAAAGTAGAATGGAGCTAAATCCTGTGTTCAAGGAGATAAACACATTAAGAAATCAAATAAAGGAACTGATGACCTCAGGGCAAGATCTCACCCAGTTAAGTTTCCAACTTGTAAAAAGGAATTAAAGAAAAGCTTAAAGCCAAGTGTGGGGAAGCACAATTTTAACCCCAGCAGTTAGAATGCTGAGGATTGGAGATGTCTGAACTTTAGGCCAGCCTGGTCTACAGATTCAGTGGCAAGAGAGCCAAGCTTAGGCAGTGAAGGACATCATCAAAACAGAGACCAAGAAAAGATATAATTGAATAAGGGGCCATGTTCTATCCCCAGTAAGCAGTAAAACTTGACAACTTTAGCCATGTGGTTTTGGCTTTAAAGATATAGAAAAGGGATTGTAGAATATTCCTCTGCTACTAGGCAAACATGCGATATTAGGCATGTGTCAGGAGCATCCCTGAATGGAGGGATGAAACTCTAAAAGTGAAGCCTGGAATCCTTGGAGAACTCAAGATGTTGGAGATGCCAGATTCATGGGCTTCCTGCTGAGGAAAACTGCTAACAGGGAGTGGAAACAGTCTAAGTGAGAGGAGCACCTTGCAGTCATCAAAATTGAAAAGAGCTGGAGATCTGAATAATACTTTGACATCAGACATGGAGATGCAGCGTTTAGAGTTTTCTGAGATGGCTTTTGGTTGCTTGGTCTATTATTTCTTCATCTTGCTCCCATCTCTATGTTTTGGAATGAAATACTTAAAATGATAATGTGTATCATGTACCATTATATGTTGAAAGTATATGTTATGCTTTCTGGTTTTAATTTTACAAGGGATTACATTTAGGAGACTGCATAAATCTTAGAAGAAAATTTGAACTTTAGACTTTTAAATTATTTGAGATTGTTATAGACTGTGGGGTCATTTGAAGTTGTATTGAATATGTAATAACTGTATGATATGGCTACAAGTTTTGAGGGTCCATGGTGTAAAATGTGTTGGTTTAAAAGTAAAGGGCCTCTGAAGGGAGTGGCCTTAGTAAGATGTGTGGCATTGTTGGAGTGATTATGGCTGTGTTTAATTATGTCACTGTGGAGTTGGACTTGAGGCCTCTTATATGCTCAAGCCATGCCCAGTATCTTAGATCATTTCCTATTGCCTTCCAGTCAAGATGCAGCACTTTCAGTTACTTTTCCAGCACCATGTCTGCCTGTATTCCACCATATTACACCATGACAATAGACTAAATCTCTGAAAAATGTAAGTGACCTCAATTAAATGATTTTACTTTATAAAAGTTGCCATGATCATGATGTCTCTTCTCAACACTAGAAACCCTAACTAATAGAAACCCTAATACAGAATTCTAAGAGTATGCCCAAGAGTAATTTACTGGCTACCTTTATGTCAACTAGACACCAACTAGAGTAAGCTGAAAGGAGGGAAATTCAGCTTAGAAAATGCCTACATAAAGTCTTGTTAAAAAACACTTCCTGAATAAGAGATTGTTGGGGGACTGATTAGTCCTTTGTGGGTGGTAACATTTTCGTCTGGTAGTTCTGAGTTGGGTTATAAAATAAACAGATAACCATGATGAGCAAACCAGTAAGCAGCATTTTTCTGTAGCCACTGTATCATCTCATGCCTCCAGGTGCCTGCCCTATTAAAGTTCCTGCTCCAAATTATTTCAGTGATGAACCGTGATACTGAATCTTAATCAGTTGAACACATTCACCCCCAAGTTGCTTTAGGTCATGGTGTTTCATCATAGCAATTGTAACTCAAACTAAGATAAATAGTGTAGCTTCATCTTGACATAGATCTAATCCTATGTGCTTAAGAAGCTTCCCTAGATATTTCCATAGCGACTGTTTAAGTTTGTACTCCCATCAGCAATTGCTGAGTGTTTCTGTTACTCTACATACTTGACACATTAGTTATCTTTTGTTTTATTATGCTTGGCCATGTTGACTGGTGTAAATGAAGTTCAAGTAATTTTAATACATTTCACTGATAGGGGTTCCACAAACAGACCAAGTCACACAATTGTCTCTTACATTCAGAGGGGCTAGTTCAGTCCCAACATGTTCTCCAGCTGTCAATTCAGAGTCCATTAGTTCTTACTACCTCAAGTGAGCTTTCTCTCTGGTTTTCCCATCCTGATCTTGACACCCCCAGCTCATATAATCTCTCCTCCCTCACTTTGACTCGACTTCAGGAGTGTGTCCCAGTACTTAGCTGTAGATCTCTTCATGTTCTTCTATCAGTTACTGGATAGTTCTATAATGATAGTTAGGGTACTCACCAATCTTATTATTAGAGAAGGCCAGTATAGACACCTTCTCCACTATTGCTATGAGTCTGAGCTGGGATCAGCCTTGTAGAATCCTAGGAATTTTTCCAGCAACAGGTTTCATCCTAACCCCGTAATGGCTCTGTCTATCAAGATGTCTTTTTCATCTCTCCCTCTCCATTCCTCCCCAACTCAACCAACCCATTCCTTCATGTTCTCATCAACTCCCTGCTCCCTCATTCAGCTCCCAGTTAATCCAAGAGATCTTATCTAATTTTCCTTCCTAGGCAATGCATGTGTTTCTTTCTTAGGATCCTCTTTGTTACCTAGATTCACTGGGGTTGTGGATTGTAGCCAGATTGTCCTTTGCTTTATATCTAATGTCCACTTAGGAATGAGTCCACTTAGGAATGTGTTTGTTCTTCTGGGTCTGGGTTATCACATTCATGATCACTTTTTTTCTAGCTTCACCAATTCTCTGCAAATTTCATGATGTCATTTTTTTTTTTTAACTCTGAGCAATAGTCCATTGTATAAATGTAATGCATTCTCTTTATACATTCTTTGGTTTTGGGCTATCTACATTGTTTTCAGATGCTGGCTATTATGAAAAATCCTGCTATGAGCATAGTTAAGCAAGTGTCCTAATGTTATGATTGACATCATTTGGGTATATGCCCAAGAGTAGTATTACCAGGTCTTGAAGTAGAGTTCGAATTTTCTGGGAAACTGCCATACTGGTTTCTAAAGTGACTGTAAAAGTTTGTACTCCCACCAGCAGTGGAAGAGTGTTCCCTGTTGCAGTGATCATCCCTCCTTGCTACCCCTTGAGGGAATGAGAAGGCATGAAGTCAATGACATAGATACTGGGAGTCAAATGAGAAGCTGAAGCTGACTGGTTTATTGTGGATATGGGGTTGACCTTTATACCCTCCTCCCAGGTTCAAGGGTGTCATAATCAGGAAGCTGTGTTGTCTCTCCTTATTGGTTCATATCATCTGGTGTTCAGATATTACCCTAGGTTGACTCAATGGAAAACTAACAGTGTGCATCCTCTTATTAGCATGTCCCAGGGCATTTCCACTTGGGCAGTATAACCTGTTGAAACCAGACAGTTGGATTTTTACTACAGTTCCCCTTACTATACATCCTCTAAAACATAAGCTCTTATCAGTGTTTTTGATCTTATCCATTTTGAGAAGTACAAAATGGTACCTCAGAGTTGTTTTGATTTGCATTTCCCTGATGAGTAAGGATCTTGAACAATTAGTTAAATGTCTTTCAGGTATCAGAGATTCTTCTGTTGAGAATTCTCTGTTTAGATCTGTACCCCAGTTTTTAGTTGGACTATTTTGTATTTTGATGTCTAGTTTCTTGAGTTCTTTATATATTTGAAGACCAGCTCTAACATATGGGATTGGTGAAGAACTTTTTCCACTATGTAGTCTACCATTTAGTCTTATTTACCATGTCCTTTGCCTTACAGAAGCTTAGCTTCTCAGTTCCAGGAGGTCCCATTTATTAATTGTTGCTCTCACTGTCTGTGCTACTATTATACTTAGGAAGAAGTATTCTGTGCCATGTGTTCAAGCTACTTCCCATTTTCTTTTCTATCCAGATCAGACGAACTGTATTTACACTGAGTTTCTTTTTTGTTATCCACTTGGACTTGAGTTTGTGCATGGTGATAGATATGGATATATTTGCATCCTTCTATATCTTGACATTCAGTAATGCTAGAACCATTTGGTAAATATGCCTTCTTTTTTCTATTGTTCAAATTTGGCTTCTTTGTCATAAGTCAGGTGTTAATAGGTATGTGGTTTAGTGTCAGGGTCTTCAATTGGATTCCATTGGTGCTCTTGTCTGTTTTTATGCCAATACTAAACTGTTTTCATTACTATAGTTCTACAGTAGAGCTTGAAGGCAAGGATGTTGATGCTTCTGCAATTTTTTTTTATTATACAGCATTGTTTTGGCAATCCTTGTTTTTTTGTTTTTGTTTTTCCAAATGAAGTTTAGTATTGTTCTTTTAAGGTCTGTGAAGAATTGTGTTGGGATTTTGATAGGATTGCATTAAATCTGGAGAATTGCTTTGTTAAGTTTGCTATTTTTACTATGTTGGTTCTACCTATCCAAGAATATGGGGGATCTTTCTATTTTCTGATATCTCCTTCAATTTCTTTCTTCAAAAACTTAAAGTTCTTATGATACAGGTATTCCCTTTTCTGTTAGAGCAAACCGAAGATATTTTATATTATTGTAAAGGGTGATCTTTTTCTGATTTTATTCTCAGCCCATTTGTATGTAGGAAGAATTCTGCTTTTTTTTTTTTTTTTGAGTTAATCTTATATACCACATTACTGATGATGTTTAACATCTGCAGCAGTTCCCTGATAGAATTTTTGGGGTCATATATGTATATTATATCATATGCAAATAGCCAAAGTTTGACTTCCTCCTTTGCAATTTGTATCCCCTTGATCTCTTTTAGTTGTCTTATTGCTCAATTCAGAACTTTGAGAACTATATTGAATAGATATGGAGAGTGTACAGCCTTATCTTGTTCCTTATTTCAGTAAAATCACTTTGAGTTTCTATTTAGTTTGATGTTGGCTGTCAGCTTACCGTATATTGCCTTATTATATGTAATTATGTTCCTTGTATCCCTGATCTCTACTGGACTTTTATCAGGAAAGTTATTGGATTTTGTTGAAGGATTTTTCAGCATCTGAGATGATAGTATTTTCTTTCAGTTTGTTTATATGCTGGATTAAACTGACAGATTTTCACATGTTGAGTCATCCCTGCATCTCTGGGTTGAAGCCTACTTGGATGATTTTTTTATGTGTTTTTGGATTCAAATTGGTAGTATTTTATTGTGTATTTTTATGTTAATGTTCATGAGGGATATTGGACTGTAATTTTCTTTCTTTTTTGTATCTTTGTGTGGTATCAGGGTGACTGTAGCCTCACAAAAAGAATTTGGCAATATTCCTTCTGTTTCTAATGGGTTGGGAAATTTGAAGAGTATTGATACTAACTCTTCCTTGAAACTCTGGTAGAATTCTTTGCTGAAATCATCTGGCCCTTTTTTGTTGTTGTTTTTGTTGGGGGAGGGACTTCTAATGACTTCTTCTATTTTCTTAGGAGTTAAAGATCTATTTAAATTGTTTACCTGGTCTTGATATAGTTTTTGTATGTGGTACTTAACAAGAAGTTTGTCCATTTGTTTTAGGTTTTCCATTTTTTGGGGGGAGTTCAGGTTTTTGAAGTATGACTTAATGAGTCTCTGGATGTCCTCAGTGTCAGTTTTTATGTTCCCCCTTTTATTTCTGATTTTGTTAATTTGGATATTCTCTTTCCGCTTTTTTGATTAGTTTGGATAAATGTTTTTGTATCTTGTCAATTTGCTTGAAGAGTCAACTTTTTTTTCATTTATTTTTTGTACGTTTTGTTTCTATTTTATAGAACAAAAAGAAGCAAGCTCGCATAGGAGGAGTAGACAGCAGGAAATATTTCCATTCTTCTATGTGCAGTCGTCCTGTCTAAACAGCACAATTTGTTGAAGATTCTGTTGTTTTTTTTTTTCAGTATATTTTTCTGGTTTCATTATAAAAAATAGGTGTGTTTATAGGTTTGTAGACTTTTGTCTGTGTCTTCAATTTGATTCCACTAAATGACGTGCCCATTTTTGTATCAATACCATGGTATTTTTCATGACTATATATTTTAGTACAATTTGAGATTAGAGACAGTAATACATCCATTAGTTCATTTGTATTTAGGACTGTTTGATGTATCCTGAACTTTTTGTTTCCCAATATGAATCAGAAACATGTCTTTTCATGATCTGTAATGAATTACGTTGGAATTTTATGAGGATTGTTTTGAATCTGAAGATTGCTGTAAGCAATATGGCCACTTAGCAAGACTAATTTTACCAGTAAATGAGCAGGGTGTCTTTTTAATCTTCTGGTATCCTCTTCTACTGTTTTCTTTTCAGTGATCAAAATAAATACAATTTGTTCTTTTTTCTTGATAAAGGGTTTCTTGGTGGAATGCTGGTCTTTTTAGAACTCACTCTGTAGACTAGAGTAGCCTCCAACTCAGACTCAAGTGCAGTATTTAGTGGGTATTGAAAGAGTAAAGAACCATGTCCTTTGGCTGATTTTAGTGTTAATGCTTTGAGTTTCTAACCACTCATGTTGATGTTGGCTGTGTACTTGCCATAAATCACCTCTAGGTCAACTCTATTTTGAGATTTGTTTCTAGTATCCCTAGTCTTTCCAGGATTTTTATCATGAGGATGACCTTTGCTCTATACCTCAAATGTACTTTGTCTTTCAGTTTGTGTATATGGTAGATTACATCTATTGGTTTATTTATGTTGAACCATTCCTGTATATCTGAGATGAAACTGACTTGGTCATGGTAAATAATCTTTTGATGTATTCTTGAGTTATGTTTGCAAGTACTTTATTGAGAATTTTTACATATATGTCCATAAGGAAAATTGTTTTATAATTCTTACTCTCTTTTAATTCTTTCTGTGGTTTAGGTATCATTATAATTGTAACCTCTAAAAATATATTGGGTAATTTATTTTTGAAAGTCTAATATAATTCTGTGCTAAAACCACTTGGACCTAATTTTTTGTTTTTTTGTTTTGGTTATGAGGCTTTTAATTAATGGTTATGTTACATTGGTGATTAAATGTCTGTGAAGTTATTAATTTGATCTTGAATTAAATTTCATAGGTAGTACATATCAAGCCAATTATCTATTTCTTGTAGATTTCCCACTTTGATGGATTTCAAATATTTAACTTTTTCCATTATGGATCTCTGGATTTCCTTGTGTCTTTTTCTTTTTTAAAAAAAAAAAATATTTATTTCTTTATTAAAGATTTCTGCCTCCTCCCTGCCACCGCCTCCCATTTCCCTCCCCCTCCCCCATCAAGTCCCCCTCCCTCATCAGCCCCAAGAGCAATCAGGGTTCCCTGCCCTGTGGGAAGTCCAAGGATCACCCACCTCAATCCAGGTCTAGTAAAGTGAGCATCCATACTGCCTAGGTTCCCACAAAGACAGTAAGTGCAGTAGGATCAAAACCCAGTGCCACTGTTATTGACTTCTCAGCAGTCCTCATTGTCCACTATGTTCAGCGAATTCGGTTTTATCCCAGGCTTTTTCAGACTCAGGCCAGCTGGCCTTGGTGAGTTCCCGATAGAACATCCCCACTGTCTCAGTGTGTGGGTGCACCACTCGCGGTCCTGAGTTCCTTGCTCGTGCTCTCTCTCCTTCTGCTCCAATACCACTCTTGGGAATATACCCAAAAGATGTTCTATCATACAACAAAAGTATATGCTCAACTATGTTCATAGCAGCATTGTTAGTAATAGCCAGAACCTGGAAATAATCTAGATGCCCTTCAATGGAAGAATGGATGAAGAAAGTATGGAATATATACTTTTTACTACTCAACAGTAAAAAACAATGACTTCTTGAATTTTGCATGCAAATGGACGGAAATAGAAAACACTATCCTGAGTGAGGTAAGCCAGACCCAAAAGGAGGAACATGGGATGTACTCACTCATATTTGGTTTCTAACCATAAATAAAGAACATTGAGCCTATAATTCGTGATCCTAAAGAAGCTAAATAAGAAGGTGAAGCCAAAGAAAAACATAAAGGCATCCTCCTGAATATTAACCTTCATCAGGCGATGAAAGGAGACAGAGACAGAAACCCACATTGGAGCACCGGACTGAAATCTCAAGGTCTAAATCAGGACCTTGAGTCTTTTTCTATGACATCCTCTTCATCGCTAAATTTGTCAATTTGGATGTTTCTATGCATTTTAGATAATGTGGATAAATCTTAATTGATTTTCTCAAAGAAACAACTCTGCTTAACTGATTCTGTGTATTTGTTTGTTTCTGTATTATTGATTTCATTATATTCCATTGTGTTTCAATTCTCTTAGGTTCCAGAAATATTGCTTTCTTAATTTCTGTCTTGACATATTTTTAATTCAGTAGTGAGCTGATAAGTTTCCATGAGTCTGTATGCTTTCCATTGTTCCTAGAGTTGTTGATACCCAGCTTTAATTTATGTTGTTCAGATAGGATATACTGTGTTATTTTAATTATCTTATAGCTGTTGAAACTTGTTTTCTGTCAATACAGGTGGTAACTTTTGGAGAAAGTTCTTTGAGCTGCTGAGAAGGTTTATTCTTTTGTGTTTGGGTAAAACATTCTGTAAATATTTTGTTTATATAATCATTTAGCTACTGTATTTCTGTTTTATTTTTGTATTGTTGACCAGTCTGCTCCCAATGTTGGGTGTTTAAGTCCCTGGTTATCACTGTGTGAGGATGGATATATGATTTTTAGCTGTAGTAGTGTTTCAAGTTCATTTTTACTTCATATTTTGAGAATCTGTTCATTTTTCTTATCTGTATTTTTAATTGGGTTGTTTTGTTTTGTGATTTTTAACATTTGAGGTTCTTCAGATATACTATATATTCATTTTATACAGGATGTATACCTGAGAGAGTTTTTTTTTTCATTCTACAGGATATCTCCTCATTCGAATTATTACATCCTTTGCTGTTTGGCAGCATTTTAGGCTCATGCTGTTCCATTTATTATTTGTCTTAATGCATGTATCATCAAGGTCTTGTTCATAAATAAGAGGAGGGAAAATAACACTAAAGACTTTCTGAGAACATATTGCAGAATTAAGAGTAATAAAGTGTACCATGCAGAAAATCATAATGTCTTAAAAATCTAGTGTGTGTGTGTGTGTGTGTGTGTGTGTGAACTCACAGGATTTGGGATAGTATATAAAATCTGTGAAAGCCTAAATCACACCAAATTCAATTGGATGAGGAAATGTGCCATGAAGTCCTACCCCAAATCAAGGAGCTTTGGAAAGTATTAGATGATGGGTGAGGTAGAATTAGTTTTCTAAAAGAGTGCAACCTCTGTTTTGTCAACTACTCTTCAGTTGAGATCCATATATACAACAATTTGGGTGGCAACAATTGTTCTTGACAGTTAACAAATATAAACACAACTTAGGCATGTAAAAAAAAAAGGTATCAGATCTGAAAAGGGTTGTGTAATGGAGTGAATGTGATCAAAACACATTATATGAAATTATTGAAAAAAATATTAAAAATATTAAGATAAAAATAATGTCAGACATGGTTTAAATAAAATTTGGTATATGGTGTAATATGATGGAAGCATGCAGATGTTTTCCTTGATTAAAAGAAAAGCTCAAATGATAGCATATTTTATTGGGATAAAAATTTAAAGATGAACTGTTATGGAGACAAAACTAAAATTTTAGTGATGAAGAGTTGAATCATTTAAAGACAAAAAAGGGACTGGAGAGATGGCTCAGCATTGAAAATCACTGGTTATTCTTAACCGAGGGCCCAGGTTCAATTCCTAACATCCACATGGCAATTTTTTTTTCTTTTATATTTTTTATTTATTTCTTTTTTAATTAAAATTTCCACCTGCTCCCCGTTTCCCATTTCCCTCCCCTCCTCCCAAATATTGCCCCCTCCCCCCACTTCCCTCCCCCTATCCCCACTCCTCTTCTCCTCCCCCAACTCCATTCCCCCTCCCTCTCGATACTGAAGAGCAGTCCAAATTCCGTGCCCTGCGGGAAGACCAAGGTCCTTCTATCTACATCCAGAAAGGTGAGCGTCCAAACAGGCTAAGCTCCCACAAAGCCAGTTCATGTATTAGGATCGAAACCTAGTGCCATTGTCCTTGGCTTCTCATCAGCCTTCATTGACTGCCATGCTCAGAGAGTCCGGAATCAACCCATGCTTATTCAGTCCCAGACCAGCTGGCCTTGGTGGGCTCCCAATAAATCGGTTCCACTGTCACAGTGGGTGGGTGCATCCCTCGTGGTCCTGATTTTTTGCTCATGTTCTCCCTCCTTCTGCTCCTCATGGCAATTTTAATAAGCTTTAAATCCAGTTCTGGGTGAACCCTTCTGGCCTCATTGGAATCCAAGCACATGTGTGGTATACTCACATACATGTAAGCAAAATATTCATAGAAATAAAACTATTTTAAATATAGGCAATATAAAATTTATTAGCTTTAATTTATTGAGATTTATAATACACAAAAGCTCAAAGACAATGAAGAACTCTTGACTCTGATAATTTGTAAGATATACTGTATATAATGCATAGTTTCCCACTGAAATTCAAATTTGGCTATTCACAATGCAAAAGTCTTCAATCCATACACATGTACATATGTATTTACAGTGCTGTGGCAACTATAGAAACCTAAATTGTTTTGACAATTAAATGGAGAAACAGAAACTGAACAGTAATCTGAATGTGTAAATAGAAAAAAAGTGGAAAGGGGCTTTAATTGGGCAAGGAGAAAGGAGATAAATGCAGAATAAGAGTCCAAGAAGTATAAGGATAATAGAAAATATAATGAGAAATTATACTATTCCCTAATACTCTCAGGTCTGTATATAAATAGAGAAATATAGTTTAAGTGAAATTATTTCACCTGTGCTGACAATACTTCCTCCAAGAGTCAAAGATCACCAAACAAGAACCACAACACATTTCACAAGAAGTCCATTTTCTAGATGTTGGTTAGAATTGTTCAAGAAACACCCAAAACATATAGCCTACTGATGTTGCCTGTGTTTACCCCACAGAGGTAATTACCTATGCTGAAAACATCATGTGCATCAGACAGAGTGAGAGACTCTTGAGCTGGAACACACGTGGATGGCTCTTCTATTAGGGCTAGATCTAATGATACCAGAAGTAGCCACATGACTTTCCAAAGGACAAAAGCAAAACAATAGTCCTATGCTGCTGTGATGCCTATGGACCACACTGATCAGCATATCATGAAAACCTTAAGGGTGCGGTAAAGACACACAAGCATTGTCAGTAAGTAACATCTCTCTAAATGAATTTAAGATTCTCTCAATAAGAAGGAAATCATATCTGGTCATGGAAAAGTACCTTATAGAAGTCATGTATCTTGGATGATAATTTACAATCACCATTTTATTAATCTAGAACAATTTCCAACTATACTCTAAAAGTTTGTGCTTTCTTCATCTCTTGTTCTGGCTGGTTTTGTGTGCTAACTTCACAGAAGTCATCAGGGAGAATGGAGCCTTAGCTGAGGTAATGCCTCCATGAGATCCAGCAAGAAGGCAGTTTTACAAATAGTGATCACTAGTGGAGGGCCCAGACCATTTGTGTGGTGCCATACCTGGGCTGATGTCTCTGGGTTCTATAAGAAAGTAAGCTGAGCAACTGATATGAAGCAAAGCAGCAGCACCCCACTTATGGCCTCTGCATCAGCTCTTGCTTCACAGAAACTGACTTGTTTGATTTCCTGTGCTGACTTCCTTTGGTGATGAACAGTAATGTATGAGTGTAAGCTGATAAACCAATCCTTTCTTTCCCAACTTGCTTTTTGGTATTTGTATTTTCCTTGCAGCAGTAGAAATCCTAGAACCCTGATCAAGGAACCATCTCCTAAAAAACAGACTGAAACCATTACAGACAAGGATAACCAGTTGTCGTGCAGAGCTCTGAATTCCAGTCCCACTGGATACCTGTACAAAACAAGAAGATATTCAAGGTTGCTGTGAGACTATGTCTCCTGGGAATGTCAGAAGATATACACAAATAAAGTTTCACCAGTCTGACTAAACATGAGTGTAACAAGAACAATAGGCATACTAAAGTAGATGGGGGCAAAACCAAGAAGGACTGAATGCTATAGAGAGAACTTAAGGCAACTCACAAAAGCTGAGAGTGGGAGAAATAGTCTTTTCCAGGGAAAACCACAACAATTGCTTATTGAAAACTAAATAATTAGCTCTGAAAACATACCTACAAGTAGAATGATACAGATTGAACAGGTTATAATACGGATTTACATTATATACATGCATATAAAATATTTAGTGAAAAAAGAAACCATAAATTTTAAAGGAAACATTGGAAGGAGGAAAGGAAGATAAAAATGATGCAATAATATTACAATGCAAAATAAATCAATATATTGAATATCCATATTTCTCAAAACAGATAAGAATTTATGAATTATAGTCATTATAAAATATAATATTTTATAAATGATACACACACACTTATTTAAAATAAAGTCTTAGAATCTTTGGGCTGGAGAGATGGTTCAGTGAACGAGAGCACTAACTGCTCTTCCAGAACAACCACAGGGTGACTCACAATCATGTATAAAGGATCTGATGCCCTCTTCTGACATGCTAACATACAAGTGGACAGAGCATTCATACATGCTGCAGGAAGGTTTACCCGCCTACTGGGGCATGGCCTGATAGACTATTTACCTGAATGCCTAAATGTGTCCGCTCTCTTCTCTCCACTCCCCTTGTTCCCGTTTGCTCATTAGGTTTGTTTTGGATCTCATCTCCATCTACCTTTCAAGCAGACAATCCTGATTTGCAAGTTTTTCCCCTAAATAAGTAACTGTCTATATCTCAGTTCTGAGCCAGTGTGAGATTTCTTTAAAGCACCCGATATCTCTGCCTTCACATACATTAAAGAATAAATAAATAAAAGATATTACACACAATTAATTTCACCAAAAATCAATTTTTTTTTGTTCAAGGTTTCCTATTCTGTTTGGAACTGATTCCATAGATTTCTAAAAGTTTCTTTTAACATTTTCTTCTGTTAAGACTTGGTTTTTCTGTATGTATGGAACTTGAACTGCTTATCTTCTAGAATATGTGTTGTTCAGTTCATTGTTGGTTGGAAAGATCAGATACAGTGATAAAGTGAGATATTCTAAATGGACTAACTTCAGCTGACATACAAAACAGCATAATGTCCTTGTTTGTTTAGGCTTGAAGAAATATTTTCTGAAATATATCCTGAAAGGACTTCAAAGTTTACAGAGAAAACTGAGAAATAATAGAAACAACATTGTAAGCACAGTTACAGACTACATTGTCTTATGAGCATATGGGTATGGATTCTGTAATCCTAAATTAAGGGCTGTAATATTTGAGACCAAGTTTGACCATGATGATTGTAGTTCTTCTCTAATTAGAATTTCTTGCATGGTAGAGGTGTATCATAATTTTAATCGCTGATATATAGATTTTAGTATGCTGACCTTTTAGTAAAGGTGTTTGCCTGATTAGAAAACATTTGAAACACCCTTACCACTGGAAGACAGCTAGAAATGGCAGAAGTAGTGAAATGAACACCCTACTCAACATAGACTCTCCAAAGGTCAAGATGAAGCAGACCATATATTTAACTGCTGAATATATGAGGCATTCAGCCCAGTAGAAGGCAGCTTCATGTAAAAGACCATAAAAATTCAAAGGCATGGCATTAAGCAATTTTATATCCTGTAGTTACAAAACAAAGTCACATATATTTATACTGACATTTCATATTTTAGAAGCTATAATTCATATTTTCCGTTCTGATTGTTTGTTCCATTATACAATATAAATACTCATTCTACAATATTTGGCAGAACATCTATCAAATTAATTCAATGATATTGCAAGAGAATTAGAAAATTCTAGACAGGAAAAATGATGTTTCTAGTGACTTCTGAATGAACATTTTCTTGATGAATCTAGTTATTTCATTTTCCAGTTTCAATTAATGAATTTCATTCTACTCTGATGAATTTTAAACTTCCTAATGATGTGTTTCTTTAAGATATTATCTGTAAAGAACACTTTCAAAATTGTTCTACCAACAAAAATAAGAAACTATAAAAAGGAAAGCAAAACAAAAATCAAAATAACAAGTGCTTTGAAAAATAATTTTAAGAGTAATGTCAAAAACCAGAAGTATTTCAACCCTGTATTCTAGGATTTAACATTCAAGATTCCCAATTCAATATGTGAACCCTAAAGTATTATGAGATAGTCTTGTTGTACATTGTGAAGATGTGTTGTTCTCATTGTTTTAATAAAGACTTAGTAGCCAGAAGCTAGGCAGAAAGATGTTAGGCAGGAGAACCATACTGAGAGAACCCTGAAAGAAGAAGGTGGGATAGCCAGGGCACAGAGAGAAGCAAGATGAACTTGCCATGCCAAAATAAGGTACTACTATGTAGATTAAAATTATTGGTTAATTTAAGATACAAGAGCTAGTTAGTAACAACAGGCCAAGCATGGTAATTAATAAGTCTCCATGTGGTTGTTTGGAAGCTTGCTTCTGGGACAGTAATTTCCAACTACATATGTCACCCAATGTCTGGGGCCACATTCATCCAGATAATTCCTGAGAAAGTAAAAATAAAATTTTAACACAGAGTCAAATGTGACTTTCTGGTGATCATCTTCTCCTGAATAGGAATAGTCTAGTGACAAACATAGGTATAACTCTTTTAATAGACCCTGCTCTCAGGCACTTGTATGAGGTTTATGAACAGTGGGTTGTATACTACCCAATGGCATGAGACAAGGTAAAAACATCCTTAGCAGCATAAAACAAAAACTTCCTAGAGCTGGACTAAAAACATGTCTCCCACCAGTACTGAGAATTTATAATTAATTTTAAGTCATTGTGTAGATATTTGGGTTCTAGCTTATGGGACAAAAACTTCTGCCAATACATATGGCACCCATAGATCAATATAGAACTCAGTAAATTTCTGAATTAGTTTTATTATTTTTACCTCTTTGACAGGAAAAAAAAGGTGAGATGAGAAGAAACTTTTCACACCCTGATGTTTGTCATCCCAGCTCCATTACTAAGTTCCACTTCAATAACCATTCTTTTTATAGGAATTCAACACATAGAGTCTCAATGCTTCAAGTTATTTTCAAAACCAATCCATATTTCAAAACAAAAAAAAATCCTAAGAAGCAGTCATATAACATTCACATTATTTTTATTTTAATACATACTGCACACATGCTCAGTAGTTTAATCTTTTTTTGTACATAGACATAATTAATTCAGATTTCGCCACTGTATTTTGTCTTTCAGTGTGTGGCTCAGTGGGCAAAGGTACTCCTGACAAAAACTAATGACTTAAGATCAATTCCTGAAACTCATCTGATGAAAGGATAGAACTGACTACTATAAGTTTTCCTTTGCTTTCTATATGCACACCACTGTGCCCATATGCTCTCTCTCTCTCTCTCTCTCTCTCTCTGTCTGTCTTTCTCTCTCTGTCTCTCTCTGTCTCTCTCTCTCTCTCTCTCTTTCTCTCTCTCTCTCTCTGTCTGTCTTTCTCTCTCTGTCTCTCTCTGTCTCTCTCTGTCTCTCTCTCTTTCTCTCTCTCTCTCTCTCTCTCTCTCTCTCACACACACACACACACACACATACACAGGTTCATACATAGTATAACTCAAAATAAATAAAGTTTAATCAAATAAAAGCAGTGAACTATTATAATAAGTTAAATAAGGTAGGAACCCATTAAAATAAATCATCACTCATAGGTCAAATATAAGAAAAGAAAAAAATGAAACAAAAACAAAGAAATAAAGAACTTTTGTCGGTTTACTAAAAAAAGGCAATTTTGTAACTAAGGCAACCATTTCTCAAGTGTGAGTTGTAAGAAGTTCAACATATCATTTCCCTCTATGTAAAATTTAAACATGCAGAAGGTTGAAATATAAAGAATTCCGTGTAAACTAGCATAAAAGACAGGAGATGTCTGTGAATGAGAAGTCCATATTACAAGATGGTACAAGATTATTTCTACTGAGAGGGGGGACCTATTATATTTGAGCTGATAGCTATTTCAAAAGCAAGAGTCATTTAGATTTTGTTGTTGTTGTTGTTGTTTTGAGACAGGGTTTCTCTGTTGCTTTGGTGCCTGTCCTGAGATGAAGAGAGAATTCTCAACAGAAGTTCAAATGGCCAAAAGACACTTAAGGTCATGCTCAACTTCCTTAGCGATCAGGGAAATGCAAATGAAGACAACTTTAAGATACCATCTTACACCTGTTAGAATGGCTAAAATAAAAAGTACCAATGATAGCCTTTGCTGGAGAGGTTGTGGAGAAAGGGGTACACTCATACTCTAATAATTGCACAGCGTAAGTTTTAAGAAGAGCTTAGCACTTTAAAAAGCGCTCCTGGACAGTAAAGAATGTAAAGAATAACAGATATGCAACAAAGACAAATTTAGATGAGTCACAGTGTTGGATAAATGTACATAGGCTTGGGAGAGAAAAAGAAAAGAATACAGGGAGTTGGGAAAAGAAGTAAATAATTCGAAAAAGAAAGTCTTTAAAGAGAAAGAGTACAGACCATTAGAGATTAAAAGGAGTAAAAAAAAAGCCATGTAAAGATGGAAAGTTCAGAGTCTTTATTATGTATATTATTGTGTTTTCTTTCATTTTTTGACTGTGAAGGAGTTTAGTATTGAGAGACATTTCATTGTACAGGCCCCTAAGCTAAACCAGCATGTACATTATAAAGGTATCTTGACTTCAGAATTTGTGTCTAAGGATGTAGTGCTTTGGAAAAGAGGTTCTTTTTTGTTTTCACAGAAAATGAGAACCTGTGGATTGCTTCTAGACCAACATAGTTAGATAGACCATGCCTCCCTAAAAGGTTGCCATGAACACCCTCAAAAATTATTTTGTATAACTGCTGACTGAGATGAACCTGATTAACAGTGCCCCCAAATAGCAGGAAGCAGTATGGACAGAACCGTGCCCATATTCCCAAATATTGTTTGTAAGTGTTTCTTTATATTTAAAGGGAGAAATATTATAGGGATGGATACTTTGCATTAGTGTGGATTTTGCTTTATTAATACAAATTTAATGTCAATCTTGTTATATGTATATGTATTTCTGATTTTGATTAAAGTATTGTGATTGAGTAATTCATTTAAAAATGTAATATATAATTAAGAAATATAGGTTAATAAAGAATCATCTATAATAGTCAAGTTTGTAGTCATGTTATTTAGTTTTTCTAGCTATATAGAGATATATTTCAGATAGATATTCTTCAAATATTTCAGAGATCTACAAAACATGGCATGTAAAATGTTTAAGAACTTAAAATTTTTTATGAGAGTGAGACACATTTGCTCCTGGTAGCACCATTCTATTTCAAGAGGAAGATGGTCATTGATTCTTTATGGAGTTTGTTAGATTAACTGGACATACAGGATCCACAGAGAAATTACTGCTGAACTTGCTTAAAGATCTGATGGTCCTTCAGTGTTTCTGCTTAATGAAAGAGTCTGCTAGACATTCTTCAGGACACAGAAGAAGTTACTGACAAACTGCCAATATAGATTGAACTATCTTTGAAATATCCACCTTTGTGGAAAAGTCTACTGGATCCTATGGGCCTGTAGGCTGAAGATAGATGCCCCAACAGTACAAAAAAACTTTGGGTAGACTGTTCAGGCAGTGAGATGTCTCTGTCAATTCTAGAGTTTTGGAAGTTGCTTACAATGCACTTCCTGTTTACTTAGGAAATATATTTTTCTGAAATCTTTGATGGAGTTGAAGAATTTATAGTTGTAGTTATAGTATTCCTTAGTTATGATAAAAAATAAAGTAGATGTAAATATTATAACTGTAATTCTAGCTTGATAACTGTTTTGTTATATATAATTTTACTATTTTAAAATTAAAACCTTCCTTTTTATTTAAACAGAAAAGGGAAAATGGTGTGGGAGGTCCTTCTGTCTATGTGTTGCTTTTCTTGGTTAATTAATAATGAAAATGCTTTGGCCTGTTGATAGGGCAGAACTTAGGTAGGCGGGGAAGACAGAACTGAATGCTGGGAGAAGAAAAGTGTCAGGAAGACAACATGAATCTGTGGCCAGTGGTAGATGTTCTGAAACTTTGCTGGTAGGCCACGACCTCAGGGTGACATACGCCTGTAATCCCAGCACTTGGGAGGCAGAGGCAGGTGAATCTCTGTGAGTTCGAGACCAGCCTGGTCTACAGAGCTAGTTCCAGGACAGGCTCCAAACCACAGAGAAACCCTGTCTCGAATAACCAAAAAAAGAAAAAAAAAAAAAGAATGAAATAAACAAGCAAAGGGGCAATATGGCACCACCATGTCCAATGATCCTACAACAGAAATATCTTTACATTCCAATGTAGTTGAAGCACAAGAATGCCATCTTAAAAATTATCTTAGGAATATAATAGATGCTCCCAAAGAGGAAATAGAAAATTCCCTTAAAAAACTTGAGAAAAACACAAACAAAAATTTGGAAGAAATAAATAAATCACTTAAGGAAAGCAAAGAAAAAAAACAATCAAACAGGTGAAGAAAATGATTCAAGACTTGAAAACTCAAAGAGAAGCAATAAAGAAAACACAAACTGAGGGAATTCTGGAAGAAAATCTAGGAAAGTGAATAGGAACTACACATATAAGCACCACTAAAAAAATACACAATATGGAAGAGAGAATCTGAGGCATTGAAGATACAATACAGGAAACAGATTCATCAGTAAAAGAAAATGTTAAATCTAATAAATTCCAAACACAAAACACGTCCAGAAAATATGGGACACCATGAAAAACACAAACCTAAGAATAATTGGGATATAAGAAGAACAAGAATTCCCAACTCAAAGACACATAAAACATATTTTTAAATAATCATAGAAAAAAACTTCTCAACCTAAAAAAGAAAATGTTCATAAAGGTTACAAGATTACAGAACACCAGACAAGGTGGACCAAAAAAAAATGTACCCATACCTACCTCATAATCGAAAAAAATATTATAATAAAAAAAGACTTTTAGGAGCTCTAAAGATAAAAGGCCAAGTAATATATAAAGACAGACCTATCAGAATTATACCAGACTTCTCAATGGAGACTCTGAAACCAGAAGGTCCTGGATAGACTTTTTAGAAACACCAAGGAAACATAAATGTCAGCCCAGACTACTATGCCCAGCAAAAAAATTAATCCATATAAGTGAAGGAAAATAATATTTCATGACAAAACCAGATTTAAACAATACTCATCCACAAATCCAGCCCCACAGAAAGTACTAGAAGTAAACTCCAAGACAAGGAACTCAGTTACATTCACAAAAACACAAACAATAGATAATTTCATACCATCAAAATCCAAAAAAGCAAAATACACACACTACAATCACAACCATGAAAAAAATAACAGGAATTAAAAATCACTAGTCAGGCTTTGTGGGAGCCTAGCCAGTTTGGATGCTCACCTTCCTAGACCTGGATGGATGGGGGAGGACCTTGGACTTTCCACAGGACAGGGAACCCTGACTGCTCTTTGTACTGGAGAGGAAGGGGGAGAGGAGTGGGGGAGGGGATGAGGAGTGGGACAAGGGGGAGGGAAATGGGAGGCTGGGAGGTGGTGAAAATTTTTTTTTCAATAAAAGAAAGAAAGAAAAAAATACTAGTCAATAGTATCTTTTAATGTCAATGTACTCATTTTACCAATACAAAGATGCAGGCTAACAGAACGAATATGAAAATAGGACTCATCCTTCTCCTGCATATAAGAAACAAACTTCAAAGACACACATTACCTCAAAGTAAAGAATTGATAAAAGATTATCAAATCAAATGGACCTAAGTACGAAGCAGGCGTATGGTATGGGAATTGTTTATAAATGTTTACTTACATTTAAAGTAGGGTATGCTATAGAGATGAATACTTTTTATAGAGATGGATCTTTGTTTATTGATACAAATTTAAGTTCAGTTTTGCTATATGTATATTTCTGCTCTTGATTAAGGTCTTCTGTTTGTACAGCTCACTTAAGAATGTAAGGTATAATTAAGAAATACATTTAAAAGACAGTCATTCATAATAGTCAAGCTTATAGTCATGTTAGTTAGGTTAACTAGATATATAGAGATATAATTCAGATGTACAGGTATTCTTCAAACCTTTCAAAGACTAACAAAATACAGCATTTAAGATGCTTTAAGAACTTAGGCAATAAGACACATCTGCTCTTGACAGGCCCAATCTACTTCAAGAGGATGGTGGACAATGAAGAGACTCCTTATGAAGTTTGTTAGTCATTTGGGCAAAAAACTACTATTGCCTGGACTGCTTGATGGTATGCTGTATAAACTGGACTTGAGTACCCATAGAAGAATGACTTCTAAAGTTGCCTAAAACAAGGTGAGACAGTACTTTAGTTTTCCTGCTTCATAAGAGTCTGCCAGTCTTTCTGCAAAACACAAAAGAAATTGACTGACAAACTGCCAATATAGACAGAACAGTCTTTGAAGTTTCCTTCTGCCAGATACTATGGGCCTGTAGGCTAAAGATGGATGACCCAAGGTTACAAAAGAACTTTGAGTGACTGTCCCGGCAGCGAGATGTCTCTGTCAATTCTAGAGTTTTAAAAGTTGTTTGCAATACACTTTCTGCTTACTTAGGTAGTATTATATCCTTCTGGGGTATTTTACAGAGTTGATGTATAGATAGTTATAGCTATATATTTCCTTAGTTATTATAAAAATAAGATATAAAACTTTTGACTTACAAAGATAGAACACAAAAAGAGTATTTGCCTTAATTTGTCTTAATATTCTAACTATAATTCTTGATTGATAGCTGCTTTGTATATGCAATTTTACTATATTAAAGTCAAAATATTTCTTTTTATTTGGACAGAAAAGGAGAAAGGTTGTGGGAAGGCCTTTCGTAAATGTGTTGTTTTTATTGGTTAATGAATAAAAAAGCTGCTTGGACCTATGACATGGAAAAATAGAGCAAGGCAGGCATACATTTCAAACAGAGATAGAGGAAAAAAGAAGGCAGAGTCAGAGAAATGCCATGAATCTACCAGAGGAGAAAGACACCTGCCTCCCAGAAATTTACTGGTAAACCATAAGTCTTGTGATAAAATATAAAATAATAAATATGTGTTAAGATCTCACTAAAAGTATACTTAAGCTATTGGACAAACAATATTATAATTAATATATTTTCTGTATGATTATTTTTGGTCTGGGTGACCAGGAAATGAATAAATAGCCTCTAACTACAGGTTTAGCTATCCTTGTATCTAACAAAAAAAAAAAACTTCAAACTAAAATTAATCAAAAGAGAAAGAGGACATTTTATATTCATCAATGGAAAAAAAACCTATCAAGATGAATTTTCATTCCTGAATATCTATGCCCCAAATAAAAGGGAACATAGATTTTTAAAAGAAACATTACTGAACTTAAATCACACATTAAACCCACACATTAATAGTGGGAGACTTAAGTACCCAACTTTCACCAATAGACGTGTCTGTCAGACAGAAACTTAACAGAAAAACAAGGGAACTAATAGATGTCATTACTTAAATGCACTTAATAGCCCTCTATACAATATTTACCCCAAACAAAGAAAAATATACCTTCTTCTGAGCACCTCCTTGAACCTTCTCTAAAATTGATGACATATTCTGTCATAAAGAATATATTAATAGAGCCAAAAAATTGAATAACCCTTTGTATCTTCCACCTGTCAGAATTGCTAAGATCAAAAACACTAATGACAGCTTACGCTGGAAAGTATATGGAATAAGGGGAAACTTGTGCAGTCACTTGGAAATCATCATGGTAGTTTCTCAGAAAATTAAGAATTGGTCTACCTGAAGACTCAGCAATACCACTCTTGGGCATATACCCAAAGGAGGCACATTCATACCACAAGGACATTTGTTCAACTACTCTCATAGCATCATTAGTCGTTTATGTAAACTATCATATCATCAGCAAATTGTGAGAGTTTCTCTTCTTCTTTTTCAATATGTATCCCTTTGCTCTCCTTTTGCTATCTTATTGCTCTAGCTAGAACCTGAGTAACTATATTAAATAGATATGGAGAGAGTAGACAACATTGTCTTGTTTCTGATTTCAGTGGGATCACTGTGAGTTTCTCTCCATTTATTTTGATGTTAACTATTAGCTTGCATATGTTGCCTTCATTATGTTTAGGTCTCTCCAAGACCTTTATCATGAAGGAATGTTGTGTTTTCTTGAAGGAATTTTAGCAACTAATGAAATGATCATGTGGTTTTTATTTTTCTGTTTGTTTATATGGTAAATTACATTGACAGGTTTTCATATGTTGAACCAACCCTGCATCTCTGAGATGAAGCTGACTTGATCGTGGTGGTTGGTTGGATTTTTTATTTTTTTTTTATTTTTTTTTATGTCTTCTTGGATTCTAATTGCCAGTATTTTATTGAGTATATTTGCATCAATATTTATGAATGAGATTAGTCTGGAATTCTCTTTCTTAATAATGTCTTTATGTGGTTTGGGTCTCAGGGTAATTGTAGCATAATAAAAAGAGTTTGACAATATTCCTTCTGTTTCAACTGTGTGGAAGAATTTGAGGAGTATAGGTATTAGTTCTTCTTTGAAAATCTTGTGGAATTCTGAACTGAAACCATCTGGTCCTGGACTTTTTGCTTGTTTGCTTGTTTGGGAAACTTTTAATGGATGCCTGTTTCTATTTCTTTAGCAGTTATAGGTCTATTTAACTTGCTTATCTGGTCTTAATTTAATTTTGGTAAGTTATATTTATTCAGAAAGTTGTTCATTTTCTTTAAGTTTTCCAATTTTGTGTAGTACAGGTTTTTGTAGTATGACCTAATGATTCTCTGTTATTGTTCTGTACCTCTTTTTATATATTCTCTCTCTGTTTTTAGTTAGTTTGGATAAAGGTTTGTCTATTATGTTGATTTTCTTGAATTCACTCTTTGTCTCATTGAATCTTTGTATTGTTTTCTTTATTTCTCTTTTGTTTATTTTAGATCACCATGGTTTAAAATCAGAATTCAACAGTAGCACTAATTCCAGAAAACACACAAACACATGGAGATTAAACAATGCTCACCTGAATCATCAATGCATCAAGGAAGAAATAAAGGAAGAAAGTAAAGAGTTCTTAAAATTCAATGAAAATTGTCATACAACATACCCAAATTTATGGGACATAATGAAAGTAGTGTTAAGAGAAAAATTTATAGCAATAAATGCCTACATAAAGAAGCTGGAAAAATCCCACACCAGTGAATTAACAAAAAATTTGAAAATTCTGGAAGAAAAAGAAGCAAACTCAGCCAGGAGAACTACATGGCAGAAAATAATTTGTCATACTATCTTAATTGATGAATTATTAGCTTCAGAGTTTTTAAGTTATAGCCGGGCAGTGGTGGCACCTGCCTTTAATCCCAGCACTTGGGACACATTGGTAGGCGGATCTCTCTGAGTTAGAGGTCAGCCTGGTCTACAAGAGCTAGTTACAGGACAGGCTCTAAAACTGCAGCAAAAAACTGTCTCGAATACAACAACAACAAAGAGTTAAGTTATTTGTTTGATTATATTGTGGCAAATTCTATAACTTCTTGAAAGAAGACCAGATTCTACAACATAATACATTTATTGGTTCACAGTTTCTGCTGGACACATAATTGCTCTGTCTAAAATCTCAACTAATATTCATAAGTGTGCAAATAATTTAGTATAAAACTCTCTTTTATCATTCAATTATCATTCAAACAGTTGAAATGTTTAGCATTTTTCCCTATTCTTTCCATAGTATTTGCTTGAGTTTATAGATTTTTCTTCACTTTGCTATAGATTGAGTCCAAGGCCTTATGCAGCTTAGAAACATTTCTAATCTTTATTTTATAGATTTAACGTGTAAATTAGAAGTAATCAATCAGAAATTCCTGGGGAAATCTTAAGAAGCATTTAAAAAGTCAAAACCCCTATCCCTTATCCTAGGAATCAGTAGTGCTGCAACATCAGCTGCCACATAAAATGATCAATCTTAGAGATAAATCACCTCAATTGAACAAGGCATTTAATTCTGTGATAACATATCTTGAGAAAAGACTTCCCTATTTCCAAAGGGAAGAACATTTTATTCTTCTGTCTGTAACATGATGCTCACATCTGACAACAGTGAAGAGAAATGGTAGCACTTAGCCCCTTAAACTGCGGCAAGCACAAGACAGCCAGGAATTTCAATAAGAAATGTTAACTGACTTAGCAAAAATAAGCCATTGGACGCAGCAGCTCAGATAAACTATATCAAGTCAAGTAAAATATATAATGTTTTCAGGGAACATCACTTTGACTGCTAATTATATACCAAATAATTTACAGAGCTGGTAACCCTGATGTTGTATATAATACATGAAAATTTTTAATTTACACTTATGTTGCTGATAAACACACAGATTTTAGTAAGTCAATTAGACTCAGGAAGTTTCCTCAATAGAAAAGCAAATTAGTTTTACTTTGTTGTTGTTATTTTATTCTTTTGTTTTAATTAAAGTCTTGTTTAATTAAGTGATATCTATTACAGGTTTGGCAAGAAATATCAGTTCTTGAATTTTCCTCATCCCATTTGTTTCTTTTAATTCTAGAGACTAAAGCCTACCGAAGATTTCAGAGAACATATGTTTACAATTCCCTTACTTGACTCCTGGGTCAGGAAGAAATTGTTAGCATTTACTGAACTTTAATCAATTAGCACTGTCCTTTGAGTTTTCAAACACATTTTTTTAATCCTTACACATGTATAAGAAAGGAAAACTTACAATGGGATATAATCTTGCAGTCTTCTTCATTAACATCTCCCAGGACACTATAATCATTAAGAGTTATAATTAGCACTGAAGTACACTCAACTCCTAAAAGGAACATCTCTGAATCTAATAATGTTTCTAACATCTGTACATTAAAATCTGGAAACAATTTAAGAGCTTCTTACATAATATATAATAACTTTCTAACAGAAAAATAAGAAATTAGTGTTTTAAATGGTCTAAAATGAATTTTCTTGTCCCCTTTAGATTTTGTTCACTGAAAACAATCAAAAGTTCTTGTACTAGAAAGTAAGGTATTGTTTTTTAAAAAGGATCAGAGATCAGATGATGTCTGAGTTACTGTTCTATTCCTTTTAAAAGACACCATGAGGTCCCATTTATTCAATGTTGTCCCTAAAGTCTGTGCTGCTGGGGATATACGTAGGAAGTGATCTCCTGTACCCATATGTTGTAGAGTACTTCCCACTTTTTCTTCTATCAGGTTCAGTGTGTTCAGACTGATATTGAGGTCTTTAATCCATTTGGACTTGAGTTTTGTGCATGGTGATAGATATGGATCTATTTTCATTCTTCTACAGGTTGACAACCAGTTCTGCCAGCACCATTTGTTGAAGATGCTCTCTTTTTTCCATTGAATACTTTTAGCTCCTTTATCGAAAATCAGGTGTTCATATGTTTGTGGGTTAAAATCAGGGTCTTCTACTCGGTTCCATTGATCGACTTCTCTGTTTTTGTGCCAATACAAAGCTGTTTTTAATACTGAAGCTCTGTAATAATTTGAAGTCAGGGATGGTAATGCCTCCAGACGATCCTTTATTATATAAGATTGTTTTGGCTATCCTGGGTTTTTTGTTTTTCCATATAAAGTTGATTAATGTCCTCTCAAGATCTGTGAAGAATTTTGATGGGATTTTAATGGGGATTGCATTGAATCTATAAATTGCCCTTGGGAGAATTGCCATTTTTACTATGTTGATCCTCCCAATCCAAGAGCAAGGGAGATCCTTCCATTTTCTGGTATCCTCCTCAATTTCTTTCTTCAAAGACTTAAAGTTCTTGTCAAATAGATCCTTCACTTCCTTGGTTAGAGTTACCTCAAGATATTTTATGCTATTTGTGGCTATCGTGAAGGGTGATGCTTTTCTGATTTCCCTCTCTGCTTCCTTATCCTTTGCGTATAGGAGGGCAATTGATTTTTTGGAGTTGATCTTGTATCCTGCCACGCTACTAAAGGTGTTTATCAGCTGTAGGAGTTCTTTGCTGGAGTTTTTGGGGTTGCTTATGTACACTATCATATCGTCTGTAAATAACTAAAGTTTAACTTCTTCCTTTCCAATTTGAATCCCTTTGATTCCCTTATGGTGTCTTATTGCTATTGCTAGAATTTCAAGCACTATATGGAGAGAGTATGGAGAGAGTGGACAGCCTTTTTGTGTTCCTGATTTTAGTGGAATAGCTTTGAGTTTCTCTCCATTTAATTTGATGTTAGCTGTCGGCTTGCTATAAATAGTTTTTATTATACTTAGGTACGACCCTTGTATCCCTAATCTCTCTAAGACCTTTATCATAAAGGGATGTTGAATTTTGTCAAATGCTTTTTCAGCATCTAATGAAATCATCATATGGTTTTTTTCTTTCAGTTATATGATGGATTACATTGATAGATTTTCGCATGTTGAACCAGCCCTGCATCTCTGGGATGAAGCCTACTTGATCATAAGGAATAATTTTTCTAATGTGTTCTTGGATTCGGTTTGCCAGTATTTTATTGAGGATTTTCGCATCGATGTTCATGAGTGAGATTGGCCTGTAGTTCTCTTTCTTGGTTGTGTCTTTGTGTGGTTTTGGTATCAGAGTAACTGCAGCTTCATAAAAGGAATTTGGCAATGAGTTCTCTGTTTCTATATTGTGAAATACATTAAGGACTATAGGTATTAGGTCTTCTTGGAAGTTCTGGTAGAATTCTGCATTGAAGCCATCTGGACCTGGGCTT
Organism: Chionomys nivalis; assembly: GCF_950005125.1. NCBI lineage: Eukaryota > Metazoa > Chordata > Mammalia > Rodentia > Cricetidae > Chionomys > Chionomys nivalis. Next base: position 64,961,397 of record NC_080096.1, on the reverse strand, counting down.
TTTTTGGTAGGAAGGTTTTTTATAACACCTTCTAATTCTTCGTGACTAACAGGTCTATTTAGATTGTTCACCTGGTCCTGGTTTAACTTTGGTATATGCTACTTATCTAAAAAAGTGTCATTTCTTTTACATTTTCCAATTTTGTGGCATACAGGCTTTTGTAGTAAGATCTAATGATTATCTGAATTTCTGTTCAACTATGTTCATAGCAGCATTGTTTGTAATAGCCAGAATCTGGAAACAACCTAGATGCCCTTCAATGGAGGAATGGATGAAGAAAGTGTGGAATATATACATATTAGAGTACTACTCAGCGTTAAAAAAACAATGACTTCTCGAATTTTGCATGCAAATGGATGGAAATAGAAAACACTATCCTGAGTGAGGTATCCCAGACTCAAAAAGAGGAACATGGGATGTACTCACTCATAATTGGTTTCTAGCCATAAATAAAGGACATTGAGCATATAATTTGTGATCCTAGAGAAGCTAAATAAGAAAGTGAACCCAAAGAAAATCGTATAGTCATCCGCCTGGATAGGGGAAGTAGACAAGATTGCAGGGCAAAAACTGGGAACTTGCGGGTGAGGTGGCATGGGGCTAAGGGGAAATGGGTGAGAAACGTGAGAAGGGGAGGATGGGAGGAGCTTGGGGGATTTGGATGGTTGGGATATAGGAAGGGTGGATATGGGAGCAGCGAAGTGTATATCCTAACTAATTGAGCCATCTTAGGGTTGGCAAGAGACTTGACTCTAGAGGGGCTTGCAGGTGTCCAGGGAGATGTCCCCAGCTAGTACCTTGGGCAACTGAGGAGAGGGAACCTGAAATGACCCTATCCTGTACTGATGAATATCTTACATATCACCTTAGAACCTTCATCTGGCGATGGATCGAGATAGAGACAGAGACTCAATTTGGAGCAACGGTCTGAGCTCTTAAGGTCCAAATGAGGAGCAGAAGGGGGGAGAACATGTGCAAGGAAGTCAGGGCCACGAGGGGTGCACCCACCCACTGTGACAGTGGAACTGATCTATTGGGAGCCCAGCAAGGCCAGCTGGACTGGGACTGAATAAGCATGGGTTGAAACTGGACTCTCTGAACATGGCAGACAATGAAGGCTGATGAGAAGCCAAGGACAATGGCACTAGTTTTGGATCCTAATACATGAACTGGCTCTGTGGGAGCTTAGCCTGTTTGGATGTTCACCTTCCTGGACCTAGATAGAAGTGGGAGGACCTTGGTCTTCCCGCAGTGCAGGGAATTTGGACTGCTCTTCAGTATCGAGAGGGAGGGGGAATGGAGTGGGGGGAGGGGGCAATATTTGGGAGGAGGGGGAGGGAAATGGGAAACGGGGAGCAGGTGGAAATTTTAATTAAAAAAGAATAAAAATAAAAAAAAAACACCATGAACAAGGCAACTCTTACAATGAAAATCATTTAACTAGGGGCTCAGTTACAGTTTCAGATGCTTAGTTCGTTATCAGCATGGTGTAGAACACGGAAGTACCCAGGCAGACAAGGTGCTGAGAAAGCAGTTGAGATGTTTACATCATGATCTGAAGCAAAGAGAAAGAGAACTTGGCCTAGCATGGGGTTTCAAAACCCCATGCACACTAAGTGACAAACTTCCTACGATAAGGCTATGCCAACAGCAAAGGGCCACAACTTCTATTCCTTCTCAAATAGTGACATTCCGTGATGATTAAGTATTTAAATATATGAGCCTCGAGGGCTCCCTACTTAATTAAATCACTATTGGTAGCTTGTGTGGTAGTATACTCATGCAATCTCAGAACTTGGGAAACAGAGGTAGGAGAATCAGAAGTTTGAGACTTGTTTACTCCATGTAGCAAGTTCTGGGACAACCTTAGATATAGACATTTTGACTTAATAATGATAAAAATAGTAGCAATAATCAAGTTTGAAGTATCAAGTAAAGTTTTAAGAAAAGAAACTATAATAAATGAGTTTACTTCATGACTGTGTCACTAAGAAAAGTATTAGTTTATATTTATATGTTTTGCTATGTGATTTCATGAAGTTAGCTTCTAATGCAGACATTGTGATTGCATAGTTAAGCTACATATCTTATCCTCATCTACCATTCATCTGGGGTCTATATCTGACATTCTTATTGCAATGCCATTGTCAAGAATTCAAAATGACTGAACATTTTACACCACAGATTTACTGGTACATTTTCAAGGATACTGCAGAAAACACATCTCTTCCAGATAAAATACACAAAAAAGTTACTATTCCGAGAAATAACAGTAGCCAGAATGTCATCATGTTCTCAGGTTCCTTCCTGGTCAGGGAAAAGTTGATGGAATGACTGGTAAAGAAATTATGAAATCATTTTTAAATTAAGGCTGTAGCATATGGCAGGAATGTACAAAGTCCTGCTTTTCTTACCATCTGTAAGGGCCTGGAAACAAAAGGTAACAGAAGGCAGTGTGCCACTACAACATAAGTGTTGAATGCCCTGTTGTCTGAGAATCTGGGACCATGCTTATTTTAGACCTTGTAGAATCACACTAAGGAGATGAGGTACAAATCATCATGCCCATTCACATATGAGAGTCTAGGAAAGAGTGCTGTATTTCATTCTTTCAAGAAATAGAAACAGATTTTACAGTGGTTCTTTAGAACCTCCTTGTTATCTGTTCCTCATAGATAACAGAATGTCAAGATATTTACTCAAGCAGCACCAAAACTTATCCAATTTTTAAAAAAAAATTCTTTATAAGAAGAATATTTTAACTTACAAACTAAATGATAATTATATTATGTACTAATCATCCTAATATTTTTTCAAGCCACGTTATTTTAGAAAAATATGTGTTTACAAAGAAATGGAAAAGCAATATCGGTGTTTAAGAACAAGATGTAATTTGAAATTGGGAGGAATAACAAGTTTTTTTTAAACAATTTTGATTCTATTGTTACTATCTTCTTGAGTTTGGGCAATATTTTGTTGTAGTCCAAAGAGAGAATTATATGAAGATATACTAACACTGTTAGGTAAAAATATAACTGATTTTGTTCAGGCCTTGCTGGTCTTATAAAATGGATTTACAAGTTTATCCTAGTATAAATACTTGGATAGGTGATGCCTTACTCACTGTTTTGTTGCTGTGATGCCAAGGCATCTCTTACAAAAGAAAGTCTTCAATCTGGGGCTTGCTTACAGTTTCAGAGATTTAGTCTATTATTATCGTGGAGGAGAGCATGGTAGCGAGCATGGTGCTGGAGCAGTAGCTGAGAGCTAGATCCTGACTCGCAGGCATAAAAAGAGAGAGGAAGAAAAAGAAACAGAGAGAAATAGAGCAGAGAGAGAGAGCTGGACCCGACATGGATTGTTGAGACCTCAAAGCCCACTACCAATGACAAACTTCTTCTAAAACTGACACACCATGTAATCCTTTTAATCTTATCAAAGAGTTATACTCCCTGATGACTAAGCATTCACATATATGAATCTATACCTGTTATTCCTATTCAAACCATCACAAATGTGTATGCTTAGGTTTTCTACTGCTAAGTAACATCACGAATTGGAAGATTTCACAAATGTCAAGGTAAGTTGCCACCATTCATGATTTCTCTAACCCCAATTGTCAAGACTACGAAATCTGAAGAATAGAACAACCACAAACCAAAAAATAAATTATTAGTGGAAAAGTAGAGATAAGTTTTGGAGAGTGCACTTCAGTATAAAAATAATTGTTGTGCAGAAAATATTTCTGTAACATGAACGGGGCTTGCTTTTTGGGGTTTCTGTCCTCCCCAGTTCTCCACAGCCAGCAAGTCCCAAATAAAATCATACAGAGATCTCTATAAGTTATAAAGCTGATTGGTCCATTAGGTCAGGCTACTTATTAGCTCTTGTAGCTTATATTAACCCATTGTTCTGATCTTTGTTAGGCACCTGGCTCAGTACATTTTTCAGTGGGGCAGATCACATTCTGCTGCTTCAGTGATCTGGGCAGGAGTAGGAGGAATCAACTTCCTCCTTCCCAGAATTCTCCTGTTCTCATTACATCATTTCTACTTCCTGTCTGGTTTTCCCACCTACATTTCCTGCCTGGCCAATCAGCGTTTATTTAAATCATGACTGACAGAATACAGACAATTCTCCCACATATTTCTATTACCACACTAACCTTAGGAAAAAAATTCACAATTATCATGAAAGATTTTATAAGTTATTAGTAATTGCATGGTAAACACACAGCATTGTTTGACATCAAACAGTATTAGGGCTAGAAACAAATCATTTCTATAACTTAAATGTAATCAACTAATACAAGAGAAGAGAAGAGAAAATAATATAAGATGGTACATAGAGCAAAAGTAGGATTCAAAGCTTCATATAAAATATATTATGAATGGATAAAATGAAATAAAATATAACAGATAATAAAAAATACTTAATTATTCATTAAAAACATCATATCCGAAAAGAGAGTTATTATTAAAAGACAATGTGAGTATGCTAATTTGAATGTAATTGCCCCATGAGCTAATAATGAATGGCAGTACTTTAATAAAATCATTCACTGTGGATATAGGTTTTGAGGTCTTACTTATGCTTAAACCATACCCATTGTTCAGTTCACTTCCTGCTGACTTCAGATCAAGACATAGAATTCTCAGCTCTTTCCCAGCACCATGGCTGCTGGCACAATGCCTTGTCCCACCATGATGACAATGAACTAAACTTCTGAACTATAAGGTACCCCAAATAAATGTCTTCCTTTATAATATTTGCCATGGTCATGATAACTCTTCATAGCAGTAGAAAACCTAAGACATTTATGATAGTCATCAATCTGACTACAGGCAAGGCCAGTTTGGGCTCCCTCTCCACTATTGCTTAGGGTCTTTGGTGGGTACGTCTTTGTAGTTTCCTGGGAATTTCTCTAATGCCAGGTTACTTGCTAGCCAATTAATGGCTCCCTTAGTCATGTTATCTCTTTCTTTGCTTTCTGTCTCTGTCCTTCCCTGTTGTAGAAGGCAGCTTATTTATTCCTGACTGTCCAGACCTGAAAAAAAAAATCACTCAGAAACTATAACATTTAAAACACTGCTTGGCCTCTTAGTTCTCACTTCTTATTGGCTAACTCTTACATTTTTATTTAACTCATTTCTATTGATCTGTGTATTGTCACATGGTTGTGGCTTACAAGATAAAGTTCTGTCCAATGTCTGTCTCTTGCAGGGCTACATGAGTTCTCACTCACTCTTGCCTCTTTCTCTCAAAATTCAGTTTAGTTTTTCTCCCTAGTTCTATTTCTGCTAAGCCACTGGCAAAAACAGATTTATTCATTAACCAGTAAATGCAGCACCTATACAGAAGGACTTCACATATCATCTCCCCTTTTCTGCTTAAATAAAAAGGAGGGTTTTAACTTTAAAAAAGTAAAATTTCTTATAATAAGACATGCATCAAGCAAGAATTACAGTTATAGTATTTATATCTACTTGATATTTCATCATAACTAATGAAAACTATAATTATAACTATCTATTCTTCAACTCTATCAAAGACGTCAGAAAGATATACTATTACCTAAGCAGACAGGAAAGGCATTGTAAGCAACTTCCAAAACTTTAGAATCGATAGAAAGATTTTACTACCTGGGCAATCACCCAGAGTTCTTCTTACAATGGAGGCATTCATCTTTAGCCTACAGGCCCATAGTATCTAGCAGATTTTCCAATGAATTAAGAAATTCCAAAGACAGTTCCACCTATATTGGCAGTTTGTCAGTCATTTTTTTCTTTGTCCTGGCACAAACAAGCTCTCCTCCTACAAATTGGTGCACCAATGTGGTCAACTAAATCTACATAAAACCTGAGAGGGCTTAGAATGTAATTCTATACACTAAAAGGCAAAGTTTAGCTGCATTTTTGGGGGATAGGGTCTGCTTGCTGGCAGCATGTTGCAGGTCCTTTAAAAGAGGTCTTCTTAATTCAGTGGTAGAAAAAAAAATCCTTGCTGCTTCAAACAGTCACTTCCTGGGCCTTGCTGCCAGTGTGAACTCTGGTTCTTTCAGTAAATCGGGCATTTAATCCGGGTTTTTGATACTTTTTCCTTTTATTTTTAATTAAACTTATTGAGAGAAGAGTGCTACAATCTCCTTAACGACATGCTGTGACCTGACCCTGAATCTGGGACTGAGAGAATGGCTCTCGGATGCAATGAATGGATCTCCACCATGTTGAACTGAACAAAGCCAAATGACAAATCAGCCTTAGTACTAGTCAAGCTGTTTAACTAGTTTTTTTGGTTAGGATATATCAATCAGTTAGATAGGTATTCGTCAAATCTTTAAAAGACTAACAGAATATGGCATTTAAAATATTTTAATAACTTAAGACTTTTCATGACAATGAGACACATCTGCTCCTGACAGCACCAATTACTTCAAGAGAAGGATGGGCATTGAAGAGGCTCCTTATGGAGTTGGTTATCCATTTGGGCAAGAAATTGTTCTTGCCTAGACTGCTTAATGGTATGTTCTGTGAACTGAACATGCAAGACCCACAGAGAAATAACTGCTGAACTTGGCTACAGGTGGGAAAATCCTTTGGGGTTCTTGTTTTATAAAAGAACCTACAGATATTCTGCAGGACACAGAAAAAAAGCAACGGATGAACTTTGCCAATACAATGCAGAATAGATCTTCAAATTTCCTGCATTATGGAAAAGTATGCTGAATACTATGAGCCTGTGGGCTGAAAATTGGATGCCCCCAAAATACAGAAGAACTTGGGCTGACTGTCCAGGCAGCGAGATGTCTCTGTCATTTCTAGAGGTTTGGAAGTTGCTTATGATGCACTTCCTGCTTACTTAGGTAAAATTATATCCTTCTGTATTCTTTGAGGGAGATGAAGAATAAATGAGTATAGTTATAGTTTTCCTTAGATAAAAGATAAAGTATATATAAATATAACTGTCATTCTTGCTTAAGGTGTGTTTTGTTATATGCAATTTTTCTGTGTTAATGTTAAAACCTTTCTTTTTATTTGGACAGAAAAGGGGAGGTGATGTAGGATTCCCCTCTGTATGCTGTGAATACCATTGGGTAATAAAGAAACTATTATGGCATATGATAGGGCAAAAGAGTAGAGGTAGGCAGAGAAAACTAAACTGAATGCTGGGAGAAGGAAAGCAAAGTTAAGAGACACCATGTAACCCCACCAGAGACAGACACTCGGGATAGAACTTTACTCAGTAAGCCACAGCCATGTGGTAGTACATAGATTGATGAACATGGGCTAGCTTAGGATATAACAGTTAGCCAGAAATACATTTACGCTATTGGCTAAACAGTATTGTAAATAATATGGTTTCTGTGTGATTAATTTAGGACTGAGTAGCTAGAAACTAACTAATGGCCTCCTACAAAACTTCCCTATTCTTTTCCTTCAAGTTCTCCTCCCAGCTCCATTTCTCCCCTCCTCCTCCTCTTCCACCCACCTTTCTACCCCTACCCCAATGCTCCCTATTTTCTCAGAAAATCTTTTCTGTTTCTGTGTCTTCACTGTGGATTGGCCAACAAAACTGACAATGGGATCATGTCTTCTTTCTGGCAATAGACTGTATCCTGGTATGAACCAATAGGAAGATATAAATATTTTCTGATCACCTCAGTTTTGTATACAGCCTTGAAGTACTGTTTTATGTACAGTGTGCCTGAGATTTGTAGAATCATTATACTCCTGGAGCTATATCACATCCTGGCTATTTATTCTGGCCAATATTGAGAATTTTTCTGTCCATTAGTAAGTATTGATTCTGATATCCCTCACAAGCACTATTTTTATATCTAAGATAATGGAATCAATATGTTATAAAGATGATGAGCAAGCAAATACCAGCCAATAGTAAGTTATTGATGTATCTAATTTTAAACTCTCACAGTAATAAATATACATAAATTTTTTATGGCCATCAAATGTTCTGTTATTTAAAACTCAATATTTACAAAGACTGATAAATTCTATAACTGAATATTTAAAATAAATATAGTTGCATGAAAGTCAATGGCCAGATGAAGGGATCTCATAATATATATCTCACTGCTATCACACACAAATTTTTACATTCTCTACTATACTGAGTAACAACAAAACAAACTGATGGCTAGAAAGACAATAGATACTTTGGAAAAGGCCCTTTATACATGAAATATTGATGAATTTAATAACAAGAGCCAAAAAAGAGCATATATATTGGTGGAGGCTGTTATGACTTGAAATAACCACACAGAAATTATATTATTTGCAATACTGTTCAGCCAATAGCTTAAGCATATTCCCAGCTAGCTCCTACATCACAAACTAACCCATTTCTATTAATTTGTGCATCACCATTTGATAGTGGCTTACAGGGTAAGGTTCTATCCAGCATCTAGTGTCTTTCTCTGGTGGGACTACATAGCTTATCTCTGACTCCACCTACTCTCTCTCTAGATAGATAGATAGATAGATAGATAGATAGATAGATAGATAGATCTTCCAGCCTGACAATTTTTGTTAAGCCATTGGTCAAAGGTAGTTTCTTTATTAACCAATGACAATAAAACATATTACAGCATACACACGGGAATTCCATATTACATATATAATAACCCACAGAAGAACTAAATTACCTTATTTTCTATTGGAAAAACCTAAGGGTCTATCAGCTCTATTGTACATAATAGAATTGTGTATGTTTTGAAGTAATCTCAAATTGTCACTCTGAAGAGTAGAAGTTGAATCACTTTTACAAATACAAGAAAATTTAATATAGTATGCTATATCATTATTGATAATAGAAAATATTGGAACAAAGCCTGAATTCATTATCACAAGAGATATCTAGTTGGATAATCTGTAATGATTTTATATAGAGGAATGTGAACAAATCGCAAAAATAAGCTCTTGATTGTGGATTAATCTCTAAGATAGTTTGTTTTACAAAACAGAATGTAGTAGTATACATAATTAGTTATAGTTAAGAAAGAAAAAATCAGTACAAAATATTTCTTGCATAATAAAGACTGAATATTTTTTATACTGAATCAAGGAAGAGGAAATAAAAGGAATATAAAGAAAAGTATACTTCCTAAATTATCATTTAGAAAGTTTCATTTTTAATTATATCCTAATTTAAATCTTAGAAATCTGAGCTCAATCTTTCAAAATAAATCATAGAAACATACAATAAAATAAAAGTAAAATGAGCCAAGTAATCAATCAGGAAGTTAATATAAAAATAAGATAATAAAGCTTATATTGTACCTTTCAACAGATCCCATCTCTGTCATCTATACTCTCCAGAGAGGTAACATCAAAGAGATGGGAACTACAGTGTCAATAATTATAACTTTAAAAGTCACTTGGAAGTACTACAATATAATACAAATTAATAAATGAATTATTGTTATTATCAAAAGAGATATCAATGTTAAAGGAAAACAATTACAGAATTAATAGCATATGAACTCTTGCGATATTGTATTTTAATAAGAAATACTGACATAACTTTGGGGTTTAAAACTATGTAAATAAGAATTACTTCTTCCTTGGTTCAGTATAAAGAATATTCAGTCTTTATTATGTAAGAAATATTTTGTACTGATTTTAATTGTGATGATGAGAAATCATGCAAAGAAAGCACAAATCCTATCCAATCCTACTTCTGAGATGTCTGAAATAATCATACTTACAACAAAAATAGTGATGTTGCTGCTGTCAGCTGGGGCAAGAAAGCAAAACTGACTACCGATAGAGTAAGTACAAAACTTTAGTTTGGGAAACTTTAGTCTAGGTATCTAGAGTATAATTTTCCCTCTATAAACACCAGGCTCAAAATGTACAATCTGTACATTCAGGATTCTATTAAGATGGAAGATCACATGATGACTGTATTTCACAAGGACATGCTGTGTAGGAAAATAAAGTTGAACGAATGTAGTATGAGTTTTTCCTAGGGTGATAAATATTTTCTTTGATAATATTTTTGTGTGCACATGATACTATTCATTTATCATAATGCTTAAAAATATTTTCAAGTGTTTAGAATTTTCAATAATTTCAGAATATAATGCAAGATGTGATATAAAAATTAAATTATGTGACAAATGTATGAGACATCATGGGTAGAATAGTGACTGAAAAACATTGAGTCTATAAGGAAACATAAACTAGAAAACCATTGAATTAGGCTGATTAGGTGCCTAGCAGATATAGGTGATGGAGAAATATGTCTAAGGATCTAAGTTCAGTCTTTGGCTCCCACACGGTGTAAAGAGAGAAATGACTACAGTAACTATATGCCCTGGTATACATGCACACACACACACACACACACACACACACACACACAAAGTGATTGTCCCTTGAGGTATGAGTTATTTAAATATTTCCCTATGGCATCTATAGGATTCTAAATAGGAATTTTGTCCTCTAATAGGGAAAACTACGCAAATCAATTCATGGATATCTGAGGAACATTAAGTAACTGTATTGCCCAGATCTTGATTTCTAACTCCAACCTGGAATATAAGGAACTAAGTGCTCTATATACATGGGTATAATTATACAAAAAGAACACAGAATTTACTATAGTGTCAGAAAGCAAAAGGTGTGTAAAAGACAACACAATGTGAAGCAAAATAAAAATCAGGAATTCATGGTAAAACATTAAAAAACTCTTAAAATAAATAAACAACAAAATCTAATTTCATATTTCAAGCCTGAATAGGGAGTAAGTATGCATGATGGTAAGTAGAAATAAATTAATAAATTACACAAGTAGAAATACAATCCTCACAGCAATAAAATATCCCAGCCAGTTTATTTAAAGACTCTGTCATCAAGGAAAGTATAATTCCATCCACATTTTTTTGTAAAAAATGTGGAAAGACCCTATAAGGTAAAGAAGGTCAATAGTCAGGTGTATTTGGGCATACATACATGTGATGGAATGTCTCAGAGTGGTCCTTTCTTACCTAGATGCCTTTAAATAGATCCATATCCTCAGAATAATCATAGGAAATAATCAAACTCTGTTCTATTGTATTAGATGATTGTTCTTTAAGAAATTTTCTACAAAACAGCTGAACTCGGCATGATTTTGAAGGCCATTGATAATAAAAGCTCTCTAGGAAATGCTGATAGCACAAAGGACCTTAGAATATAATGACCATACTGATGAATATCTTGCATATCATCATAGATCCTTCTTCTGGCGTTGGATGGAGCTAGAGACAGAGACCCACATTGGAGCAATGGACTGAGCTCCCAAGATCCAAATGAGGAGCAGAAGGACGGAGAACATGAGCAAGGAAGTCAGGACCTCGAGGGGTGCACCCACCCACTGTGACAGTGGGGCTGATCTATTGGGAGCTCACCAAGGCCAGCTGGATTGTGACTGAAAAAGCATGGGAACTCTCTGAACATGGCGGACAATGAAGGCTGATGAGAAGCCAAGGACAATGGCACTACTGCATGTACTGGCTTTGTGGGAGCCTAACCAGTCTGGATGCTCACCTTCCTGGACCTGGATGGAGGGGGGAGGACCTTGCACTTTCCACAGGGCAGGGAACCCTGACAGCTCTTTGGACTGGAGAGGGAGGGGGAGAGGAGTGGGGGGAGGGAGAAAGGAGTTGGGGGAGGGGGAGGGAAATGGGAGGCTGGGAGGAGGCAGAAATTTTTTTTCAACACAGGGCAGAGAAACCTGCTTGCTCTTTGGGCTGAGGAGGGAGGAAGACTTGATTGGGGCAGGGGGAGGGAATGGGAGGTGGTGGCGGGGAAAAGGCAGAAATCTTTAATAATTAAATAAATTAATTAATAAAAATAAATAAATAATAAATAAATAAATAAATAACAAACGAAGTCTCCTGGTTGGTTTTTTAGCATTTATAATGTATAGTGGACATCTGTGTCTCCTTGCTTATATCAGTGGGATTGATATTTTCCAATTAAGATGGTTTGGGCTGTAATTTTCTTGGGTATAGTTTTATTATGTTGAGGTGTGCTCTTTCTATCACTAAATTGGTTTTATTATTATTATTTATCGTGAAGAAATACTGGATTTTGTCAAAGGAATTTTCTACATCTATTGAGATGACATGTGATTCTTGTCTTTCACCCTATTTGTGTGCTTTATTGTATTTATTGACATGTGGAGGTTGGACACTTTTTGAGATTAGAAAAGTTTCCAACAATAACCAAAAATAGGTCTTTAAATAAATGCATACATAAATACATAATAACAAAAGGCAAAGATCAGATGTGTTTACAGAAGAATTCTAGCAGACTTTTAAGCAAAATCTATAGTCAATCCTTCTTAAAGTATTTTTAAATATTTGAAACAGAAGAAACACTCCCTAAATTCTTCTAAGTCAGTATTGTTCTAATACCAAAACCATGCAAATATACAGCAAAAAAGAAAACTAAAGGCCATTATCTCTGATAAACTAGCTCAAAAAGCTCAAAGCAATAATTAAAAACAAAATACAAACATACACCAAATAGATTATTCACCATAGTCAAGTTGGGTTTATATTTCCAGTGCAAGGACGGTTCAACATACACGTCAGTAACTTTAAGGAACTTACAGCTATGAATTATCCTCTTGATCTTTGCTCATTATGTTCCAGAAATTTTATCATGTTGTGTTTCATTTCCATTTAGATCCAGTACATTTTTATTTCTTCCTTGATTTCTTTTGGACTAATTAATCTTTCAGTACTAAGATGCTTAATTCCCGAGTGTATGGTTATTTACTGGAGATTTGTTTACTGTCAATTTTAAGTTTTATTTTATTGTGGTCATATATAAAATTGTAAAGATTATGTTAAAATATATGGTTTATTTCAGAAAACCTTCAGTGACAAAGTAGAAAATAGTTTCCATTTGAATGCAATAGTCTATAGCTATATTCTGTGACTAACTACCTTGAAAAGGGCAATTTTAAAGAGGTGAGATTTGTTTTGACTTACAATTGAAGAAGATAATTCCATCATAGTTAAAAAAAAATGCCATCAATCAGAGAAGGCACAAGGGAAGGAAGCTAGATAGTTACAAATCAGTCATATTCAGGAGAAAGATTGTAGACTAAAAATGAATCTAGGCTATAAATATTGGGGACCTACTTTAAGTGATCTACTTCTACTAGCAATACTTTACCTGCTGAGGGTTATATAATCTTCTCAAATGCACCATCAACTGAGGGTCACATATTCTATAATATAAGTCTATGGGAAACATTTTATCCAAAGTATAGCAGAAACTTTCTATTTATTGCTATGATCTCATTGATTGCTATAAAATCTTTTGTGTTGAATCTTTTCTAGTTTAATATTGGTAGGTCATATATGTCTAGGAGTTTTTTATTTGTGTTTCTTTAGCAACACAACTTATAAAATGAAAATATATTTAAAGAGAGCTTATTTGAATATTTCACACAGTACAACCTGTGTGAAACTGGTGTTTAAGCAACCCAGTTATTTTTGCTGTCATCCTAGAGAGTCTGAGAACTTGAAGCTCAGTCACATGGTTATATTTCTCTTAAGTCCATACCTGTTGGTGAAATCGTGGAAAATTCTTGGAAACCTAATAATCTTCCATTTATCTTGTAAGGTTGGAGAAGCAATGTTCTGATATTACTGAATGTAACAAAGCTGAAAATAGCAGGAGCAAAGTGGGTGAATTCACCAAAAGATGTAAAGAAATGAAATAAAAACCAGAACTTACCCTACAGATCTTTTATATTTGGGTGGCCAAAAAAAGGTACTGCCATATTTAAGATGTTCTCCACAATTCAGATAACTGCATCAAGAAAATCTCTCACATGGGCACCAACAACAAATCTCTTAGTTCACTCTAGTTCAAGATAAACTGACAACCAAAATCACGGAGATAATGTTTCTTGTATATTTTCCTAATGTTGCAATAAGTTTTTACCTTCAATTTTCTTAACTTGTGTCCTCTTTGCATTTATTCTCTTTAGTTTGGTCAGGAGTCTGTTTGATGTTTCAAAGGATTCTGTGATCCATGTTCACTGCATATCCTTGACCCCTCTGTCTCCAACAACTCATTTTCCCCCTTCCATATCTTTGGCTGTGGGTCTTTGAATATGTTCTCATCAGTTGCCAGAAAAAAACTCTCTGATGATGATTGGTCTAGGCACAGATCTATGAGTATAACATAATATCATTAGGAATTATTTAGTTGAGTTTGAGGTGGGGAAGTTGTGTTTAATTCTACTTAGGTCTCTGGGCCAGCAGGCTTCTGGTTCCTGGTCATACAGGCAGTGCCTGGCATGGGCTCCTTCTCATGACTTAGACCTTAAGTTAGACCAGTCATTGGATGACTACTACCACAAGTTCTGATCACCACTTTCTCTCATATTAGTATCGGGGATTTCCTGGTTTACCGCACTGGAAATTATAGATTCCTCCACACATGTCTTTTCTACATACTTTCACTTGTAAATTATTCTTTACCATGTCTTTGTGAATGATATTACTTTGATTTCTTCCTATTTGATGTATATTATCTTTTCAGCTTCATTTCCAATGCTTGCTTAGTGCTCATGAACTACTTTAGTTCTTGTTTGACTTTCAATTCCTACATTATTATGCCAATTGTAAAAGATAGTTTTGCTGGCTAATGAAATTTTCCTTGAGAGTTATTAAATTTCAGAGCTTGAAATAAAATTTTGCTCTTTCCTTGCTTGGAAGAGCTGATATTTCTACCTTAAGAGGTCAGTTATTTTTATTCCTGTATAGCTAGCTACTAGTAATTTATTTGTTTTGCATTTTTGATATCTTAGGAATATATGTCTTGGGTAGTTTCTTTCCTTTTCATATGCATTTGTGGTTGTAAATGTCTCATCTTTAAGTGGCTGTTTCTTATGCTAAAATTGGGAAGTTTGGGGTTACAATTTTATTGAATAGATTCTCGAAGTCCCATTTTCTACCCCATGGAGTCTTAGATTTTGTTCCTTGATTATATCTAAAAGTTCTTAGATGCTTTGTGTCAAGTCCTTTTCATGACTCCAGAGATGGTCCTGACAGGAAACAGCAAGAGAATGAGGACAAACAAGTACACACAAGAAAGCTGGGAGTTGGGGAGCTTATGCTCTCTGATTGAGAAACTACACCACCCTGGAAGATCAGCATCATTTTTTTAACCTCCTTCATCAGCTCATTGGTAAAATTTGCCAAAAAACTTTTGAATGATTTATGTGATAGTTTATTTATTTTATTATATTTAAGATTATTATATGTTGTCTTGGTTTTTATGATTTGTGCTTTTCTTTGGTATGATATGAATATATTTCAGTGTGGATCTCCCTCAATCTCTCCAGATTTTCTTATTAAACAATGGAGTTTTCAGACTTATATGATGTCATTTGAAAAGTCAATATCCAGTGATTAAAGAATCACTCCTTGTGGTGAGAGTGAAAGATTTCAGAAAATAAATTGTTATGTAGTCATTTAAAATTGTTACAGAGGAATACAGGGGCCCTCTTGAGACCCTAAGTCTCATTAACAAAAGGCCTTAAAACCCTGCTAAAATGTCAACTCAAAGACAAGTTTACAATAATGTAAAAAGAAAACATCCCCAGAACAGGTACATATAGATTTTCAGCAGTTCTTCCGAGGAGAGTGGAGGACAGAGAGGGTAAAACTATGTAGTTTAAGCTTTTTAATCTTCAGACTTGTGGTTATTAGATATCAACCTGGTAGGAAGCAGAGCTTTGGACAAAGAGTAAGGAAGCAAAAATATCAAAGTATACTTAGGTTCTGACCAGCACTAAAAGAAAGAGACATAAAAAATAAAAGAAAGAAAAGTTGCACCATTTGGGGTATGTCTCAGAAACGGGAAGATCCATCTGAACCTCATATTGACTTATAGGGGAAAATTCTGGTAAGGCAAAGTACTGTATCTCATTAGAGTGAAAATGATTCCACATGTTTCTTTAAGTTAAATTAATTTGAACCCCTCTTTGTAAAGGTGATCTCCTTGGCTGGGTGAGTAACCCGGACAAACTGGAATATTAGATCTCCACCCAGGTGCGAGTTTCTGTTCTTTCAACTGGGATTTTTTTAATTTTAAGAAAATTATATGGATTGCCTGTGGTTGTGAGTTTGGGTTGTTTTTATTTTTAGTTTAAAATGATAATTTTTATGCTTCACAGATTGATTAAGTATAATTTTTAAAAACACTTGAAATATTAAAGGACTCATTTTTTTAAAAAAATGATATGGAATGTCCTGGGAAAGGACTGTAACATAAGCAAGTAACAATAAGCAAAATAATTACCTATGTTTGGTAGATTTGATGGTTCACACATGAAATCTCAGCCCTGTGATATAGGTAAATACAACAGGGCATCAAGGACAGTAAGTTTATGCCAGTATGACTTCATGAGACAGTGTACCACTGCTGTGAGAACCAGCAGCCAGGGCTCGCCGGTGATCCATGGAGTCAGCCACCAAGACTTTTTATGAGGGAGTAAACAAAAGACTCACACACACTCTTGATGTTTTTTTCTTTTTTCTCCATCATTCCTGAGGATTTCCTTCTCTCATCCCCATTGTTTTCCGTCTTTCTCTAATTTTCCCTTACAGCTCATACTCCTTAGCAATATCTTTTAAGCAATATAAGAAATACAGTGTGGTTATATTCTATTTTTCAAATGAATGATTAAAATGAACACAAGTAAAGAACAGGATGCTTTCCATATCCCTTACATTAATAAACATTTTATGTACTTTAGGTGAGAAACAAGCTATCCCAAGAACCAGCATACATTCATGTCCATGCAACTTGTTATAGATTAACATGTGAGAGAAAGCAAGGTATTTTTCTCAGTCAGACTTTTTTTTTTCTGGCAGACTGTATTTTTCTTTTACAAAGACAAGACCAATCATTTTATTACTTATATTGAATGGTAAACTAATAAGAAATCTTAGAACAACCACAATCTTAACTTTCATATATGTAAAAGAATGTCAGCTCTGTTTGAAATCCTCAATTTGAATACCCACTCTTGACAGTTTTTTTTTTAAATATGTATCAGCAAGTTGAGTGCAGAAGTGGGTAAAAAGAACTAATTATCATCTTTCATCACTAACTAATCCTAGCAAGAAAGCCATGTCACCTAATAATAATTGGGCTGCTTGGTTAACCTGGACCTCCCTCAGCCATGTGCCCTTCAAAAACTTTAGATTGTCTTCCTGGGATTTTAACTTCAAACTTATTTGACAAAAATATCTTAGTCTAACCTTAAGTTATTTTCTTTTTTATAATTTTTATTTTTCCACTCAATTATTTACACTTCTTTGCCTCCTCCCCATTCCCTGGCGACGGATGGAGATAGAAACAGAGACCCTCATCAGAGCAATGGACTGAGCTCCCAAAGTCCGTCCAGTTGAAAGGCAGAAGGAGGGAGAAGACAAAGTAGGAAGTCAGGACTGCAAGGGGTTGGTCTACCAATTAAGCTATTTTCAAAGCTTTGTTCCAGCAATTATGCATTCCAAAACATGTAAACACATCTCCCAACATTAAGTGAGGAATGTAAGCTAGATGAGCTACTAGGACTCACTTGGTTTTCTTAATCATTAACCCAAACCCCAGTATATACGACTCCTCAACAGAAAGCCATGCATTCTAGCTGTGTGACAGCAGCCCCTTTTTATTCCTTGCATCCTCTGCTTTACTACATCCAGGGTCTTTTATCCTACCTTTATCTATGTTAATTTTTCCACTAAACTAACCTATGTCATATTTGCTTACTATAATTATTAAAAACCCTCAATCATAAATATCCCATTTAAACTAATATTATTATATAAAAATCATTGCTTCGGTTACACAGTACAGCTTAGGAGGATATCAGCTTCATAATAATCCATAGGTAAAAATGCTCATTAGAGTGGGGTATTTCCAAGAAATGATCATGTTGCATTAAGGGCAGTAGAGATCCCTAAATGGCTATTCATACCATGTCAGATATCAGAGAAAAATAGCAGTGGCAAACATACAAAGGCACAGCAGTAGCAAGAAACACTCTTTGGCCAAGGATTTGGGGACCTTACCTATCTGAAAGAACCCCTTTAGGATTTTGTTTCCTGGTGGGTCAGTTCCCTGAAATCAGTTGCCATCTGGTGCTCCTCTGACATGGCCACCTTCAGCAAAGAAAACAAACTAAAAACAGGTTGAATATATGGCTTATTGTTTACATTTATGACATATAAATTTCATGGTGACTAAGATAATAGAGAATAAATAAAAAAGTATTTATTTTTTATTTATTTTTTTTAGTATTTATGTTTTTTGCACACAGACAGTAACTTAGTTTTCTGTCAGAAAGCCTTTTATTTATAAATATCCTGCTTGCATACCTATACATAATGGTACACAGGATACAAGGATTATGCAGAAATTCACTCTAAAAGTAGAAATAACAGTTGCAACAATCCTAGTACTAACTGGGTGAAGGTAGAAGGAGCATAGGATTCCGGTTTTCCCCAGCTAAGTGAGACTAACTCAAACTAAAATAAAAATAAATAAATAAAACAGAAATTGTAGAGAGCTGCGTGGAGCTGCACCTGATGGCAATGTGTAGAGAGCTGCGTGGAGCCGCACCTGATGGTGCTGGCTTCTGCCCTCCACGATCCCGAAAGCGAGTGCTCTCTGTGATAATCAACTCCTAATATCAGCTAGGCCTGACTTATGCTATTATCACGCAATGATTGTCAGCTGCTTGTATATGCGTGGACCTATGGGCAGTGCCCACCTGGCAATCTGGGGTTGGCGGCCCAGGCCTACTTAAGGGCTGGGAGAAGTTTGCCTGGAGAGAGAGAGAGAGAGAGAGAGAGAGAGAGAGAGAGAGAGAGAGAGAGAGAAGGTGAAAGATTGCTGTGAATAAGATCCTGAATAAACTGCAGCAGGAAGAGCTCCGGTTTTGCGTCCTTCTTGCTGGCCGAGGGGGACCGCGACAAGAAATCTCTGGATATCTGAAGACATCACTTAGGTGAAAAAGAAATGAAATCGGAGACATTTATTATTGAACTATTTACAACATGCCATCCTTTACTTCTTTCAGATTCACTGTCACCTCTGAAAATTCTTAAAATCACTCTGTCAATAACTGTACTTCATCTGCAACATGGTGGATCCTCATGCAACTTGGCAGCTGCTGAGGAGCACATCTGAGTTTCAGTTGCTCCCAGGTTTGTGTTTGTAATTCTAAATGGTATATGGAAATATAAACTGAAATTGACCCCAAAAATGAGAGTTTGAGGAATAAATCGGGAGTATGTATATTGAGTCTTCTTGAAAGTCCGTCAGTCTGTTCTTCTATAGTTTCTCAGACTGTAGCTAGTGATATTTCACGATGGTCACAGACAGCAAGTCTAGTAAAAATAGTTGAAAAACACTTACCTAGCGTGTACAGAGTCTGAAATTACATTCTCAAACCACAAATAAATAAAAAGCCTAAAACCTATACTTAAACCATATATGTTAGCTTTTACTAGATACACAAAAGAAAATTAAACCAACTGGATTAATTTTAACAGAATTTGAATTAAAGATTTTGTGATTTATAAAAATGAAAAAATAAGAATAGCAAAGACATAGACCAAAAACCCTACCATCCTTTCAAATACAGCAGCTCTGAAACCGTGTGATAAAGAGATAACAAATTGCTGTAAAAGGTACAATCACAAGTCCTACAAGATAAATAATACACTTAAAGTCAGTTTTATTCCATGAACAAAAACTAATGGCTGGAAATCTTAAAATGACCAAAATATGTTAACATGAAAGTAAAAATGTTAAGCTTATTATTCACAGAAATAGATGTTTGAAATAAATGAAGTGAGCAAAAGAAGGGTTTAAATGAAAGGGGGAAAGAGTTGATAAAAATATTATGGGAGTAAGAGAAAAATGAAAGAAGGTAGGGAAATAATTTACGAGCAAGGCTAGAAAAGCAAAAAATACCCAGTAATAAAATAGTTATAATATAAAATAGATATGTGTAATTATAAGAACAAAAATTATTATGTGTATTTGGAAAGTTAGCTTAAGTCAGTTAATTATTAATAAAAAAGAAAAAACTGAAAATATTATAGTCATAGAATTCCTGAAAATAAGAAGAAATTCCCAAAAGTGAAAAGAAATAAAAATGAAAAAGTTAAATAGAATTATATGAGTGTATTAATAGAATATTAAATAAAGACATAAGCAATATTTAAAAATAACATGAAATTAAAATCGTGGTCAGGGGCTGAGATCAGTCTTTGCCCTACTCTACTCCATTTTCTATGAAACAATGATCCTTGAACAGTGCATTATCCTTGGAGACAATTTTACAAGCAGATTTTGATTCCAGTTTGAGGTTGAAAGACACCTATAGGCTCTGTATGCACACAGAAACTGTACCATCTGCAGGAACCACCCTTGAAGCATATACTGATAAACTGAAAATGTCATTCCTCAAAGTATAAAGAGAGCCACCCATAAATATTGCAGTAAACAGAAACTGTAGGAGCACATGGATGTATTCAAATTATATCATAGATACCAGATCCAGGAGGTTATCCATCAAATCAGACAGGATAAATGGAGTAATTGCTTTCCCTACATTCCATAAAGTGATGGATACTATACACTCTGATGGCATGACCACCAGCAACCTATCGTCTGAATTGTCTTCAGGCTCTTCAACTTGTGGTCATTCTTTAAACCATATATAAAGATGCATAACATATGATATATGGAAAATTGATAGATAGATGTTAGATGATAGATAGATAGATAGATAGATAGATAGATAGATAGATAGAGATATAGATATTGATGTAGACATATCACTTCATGGTATGAGAATTCATATTTGTAATTAAGGAAAAAGAAGCTACATTTGCTACCAAGAAAAGGAGATTTATATGAAAAATGATTGACTTACTGTAACTCAATAAATTCTTACTATTTGTGGAGATACATAAATAAGCTTGTCTTGTATTTCTGATATTTCACAGTCAGAACCCTTATGTACTGCTGTAGCCAACATACAATGAGAATGAGATTGAAAATGTCATGATTTGAACAACTAATGAGGCTATGTATTTGCCATCTCTTGTTGACAAAGGTTTCTGTCCCACCCGGTCCCACAGCTGTTCAGTCCCAAAGATACATACAGAGGTCTCTATTAATTATAACCTGATTTGTCTATTAGCTCATCTTCTTATTGACACTTACATCCTACATTAACCCATAATTCTTGTCTGTATTAGCCACATAGCTTGATATCTTTTATTAGTGAGGCATTCTCATCCTGCTTACTCTGTGTCTGGGTGATGACTGCAGAGTGAGTCTGTCCTCTTCCCAGAATTTTTCTACTCTGGTCACCCCACCTATACTTCCTGCCTGGCTATGATGGAGGAAGGTCATCTGTCAATAAACAAACTGCCTTGGCCCATTTGATAGGCCATCCCTTAGGTGGGTGGAGTAGACAGAATAGAATGCTGGGAGGAAGAGGAAGTGAGCTAAGATGCAGGGCAGCTCCTCTGAGAGACAGACGCCATGCTCTCCTCTCCAGAGCAGATGTGATGAAGCTCTGACCCAGGATGGACGTAGGCTAGAATCTTCCCGGTAAGCGCACCTTGGGGTGCTACACAGATGATTAGAAATGGGCTAAATTAATATGTGAGAATTAGCCAAGAAGATGCTAGATATAATGGGCCAGGCAGTGCTTAAAAGAATACAGTTTCCGTGTAATTATTTCTGTTGTAAAGCTAGCCGTGCAGGAGCCGGGCAGGATGAAAAGCAGGCCCGCAGCTCACAATACATGGCTACTGACAAATCAGCATTTTATTAAACCAATACAAGTGACAAATCTTTACAGGGTACAAGAACATTGTTCAACAGCAATCTCTCCTCTTGGGGAAATCCATAACTCACTCAAGTATTGTGAAACAGTAGCACTGCTTGTCTTAAAGTCTCCCCTGGTCCAATCAGTGTGGGCTTTCTGGATTTTAACTGAATTCTTCATATTATGGTGGGTATACTGATATTGGATGATTCAGGTAGAAATTAATTGACTTAATTTGGAAACTCAATCCCCTTATCTTTTATGCCTTAGCAGACTAGTTTAGGTATACTCTGAAGATTATGACAATATTAACAATATTACAAGAACAGAATAGTCTATGTGTGCTATTATCATGTTTTAATATTTTAAAATATTTTTGCATATGAATGTCTTAGTAAGGGTTTTTGTTATGATAAAATATCATGAACAAGATCAACATGAAAGGAAAGAATTAATTTCAGCTTGCAGTTTGAGAAAAATCAGGTAAAGCAATCAAATAGTGCAGGAATCTGAAGGCAGAAGCTGATGCGTAGCCCAGAGAAGAGTCTTGCCTAGTGACTTGGTCACATGAGCTTGCTCAACCTGCTTCCTCACAGCACCAAGGACAACCACAACAGAGTGTCAAAGTTCAGTGAGATGAACCCTCTCACAAACATCACTAATAATATGTGCCATAGGCTTGATCACAGATCAGTCTTCTGGGGGCATTTTCGGTTACAGTGCCCCTTTCCCTATTGACTATAGTCTGTGTCATTAATATAAAAAAGTACCAGCACAGTCAGTCAAGTTGGTATCTTATTGACCATTGCAAGTGTATAATTAATTTTGATTGTCAAGCTGACTTGATTAAGAGGTGCCTAGAAAATTGGTAAGCCATATTTCTGAAAGTGTCTCTGGCTTTGTTTTCATAAATAACTGTCAGAAGGGTTAGTAATCAGAGGGGAAGCGTCATCTTGATTATTGACTATACCATTCAATAGATGGAGAGTGCACAGACAGAACAAAAAGAAAAAGGAGGGACTTGCAGGTATAAATGCTGGATACTTTTCTAGCAAGTGATGCAACTTAAGTATGAAATGTTCGCCATGTGCCTTTGGGCTGAGTTCATTGCTCTCTGATCATGATGCTATTTTTGAATATGGTATAAATCATTTTGAAAGAGATCTCATTAAAGGAAATTGTTTATTTTGGGCATGTCACTCAGGTTTAAAATCAATTACCAGTTTTTTTCTCTCCACCTCTTATTCACCACAGATGGAATCATCCTTTCTCCAAAAATTCACTGTTTGGTGAAATAACATATTCCATATTGTATAAAGTAGCAGCTTTCATGCTGTGGCTTTCCCTGAGTAAGTGCGGTTTCCTCTATTTGTGTACAAATGCCCAGGCAATATGGCATCTTATTTGTGCAACTAAATAGCTACTGTCTGCCCAGCAACAAACACATAGCAATAGCGTCATTGATTTGGACAAATAAAAATTATTACCTATGAGATCATTAAATTTAGTGTATGTTTGATTATGTAAACATAATCAAAATCATCTTAAGAAACAAGGCCAAAGAACTTATGGAACCATGACACTAGATTGTTAAACACCATCACCATTATTATCCAAAATGGGTAGTGTGTCATCCACTAAGCTAATCCATCATCACACCATCTAATGTATACATCTCAGTATAGATGAATGATAAGATCTTGACTTTTGTACCATGGTTTGAGAACAACAGCACCTCTATGCGTCTCAAGAAGACCACTGTGGTTCCCAGCTTTGTACAGTTTGCTTTACTTTCCAATAAACTCTATAACGTAGATGTATTATATTAATGTCAACTATAAGTATTTCTTGACTCTCTGACTTTGCATTCCACATATTCCTTCATTTGAACTCTGCAGAATTGTTAATGCTTTCACAGACATTCTGTAATGTGTCTCTGTGTGTGTGCATGTGTATCAAACATTGCTTAATATCCATTGCATTATATGAGAGGTAATGCTAGAAAGTATTTGAATAAAATATTTTTCCAATGGCCATCAATACTGGATGAACTCAATAATATGTGTAAATTAAAACAACATATTTGACATAGCTTGTGAATTTATTGTCATTTAATAAATTATGACATTGTGGAAATGCATGCATGTGGGGATATATGTATACATACACACACACACACACAAACATATATATCTTGCATGCAAGACTCTGTCAAGATGCTCTATTTCACTTTATACCCAGAATTAATAATGACAAAGACTGTCAAATGTATTCTCTCAAACCATAAGCTAGAATCAACATTTCATTCATTAAGTTAGTTATTTTAGGTATATTGTCACACGAGAAAAATCTCACAGCACATGTATACTTGTTACTACAATGTTTGTGTTTGTAATCAGACTTAAAACATCACCCTTTGAATGCAAATTCATATTATCCATTGTCCAGCAAGTTTCTGGACTTCTACCCTAGGTGGTAACTGCATCTTTGGTCTTCTTGTTCTGGTACTGAAGATTCTTTTACTCACTAGTTACTGGTTTTCTTGAATCTCTGGTTTTCAAACAATCATTATGGTACTATTCTTATTTTGATGCATTGAAATGTTTCTCAATGGTTTCCTACAATTTTCCAAACTGTCTAATGGATCTTTGATTATGGAAAATTCTGTCTTTTAAGCACAAACCCTGGCTGAGTCCATTGACATTAATTTATTACAACACAGAGAGATCCTAGAAAATTACATAGTAAAGATCAGTATGGAGAGGAATGACAAATTTATGCCTTTCTAAATAGTCCTTGAACTATTTCTTTCAGATTTATTTATAAAATTCTACTTCAATCATGCACTAAGAAAATGTTTTTGAGCTGGGCGGTGGTGGCGCACGCCTTTAATCCCAGCACTTGGGAGGCAGAGGCAGGCGGATCTCTGTGAGTTCGAGACCAAGCCTGGTCTACAAGAGCTAGTTCCAGGACAGGCTCCAAAACCACAGAGAAACCCTGTCTCGAAAAACCAAAAAAAAAAAAAAAAAAAAAAAAAGAAAATGTTTTTGTTTTTGTTTTCTGATGCTTTTCCTAAAATGAATGTACATGATGTTGTCCAAAGACAGAAAGAACCAAATGACTATATTTCATGTCTTACAGAAGTTCTCACACTGGTACGGTCTAAAAGAATAAATGATTTTTGGAAGATTATATCCCCTAGGTGTACATATCAACTTGTGTTATTTCTTTTCTGCACTACTCTCTTACAATTAATCATAATAAAATTCCTGTAGAGGACAACCTTGTTGAAGTTATCACATAATCTTTCATGTCTCAGAATATCTTGCACTGAGGAAACATATGTGAGTCAGTGACAATAAATTTATAATGGTCATTCCAAAGAGACGTGAGTGGAGCTACACAATTTTCCAACAACAGATGGCAAAGAAAATGATTCCTTCTCTATCAAATGGCAGAGGCTAATTCTAGGAAAATATCCAATGCACACCTTTCAAAATATAGTGATGAAGACAATCTAACTGACTACTTAGAAAGTTTTGGGCGCCACAATAATGACTCTCCAGTAATTAGTGACTGAGGGGGTTGTTTCAATCTATTACTTCTACTCTATTTCATGCTGTTTTATGAGTCAGTCCCAGTTTGGGAGACTTCCAGCCTGACTTCAGCCCATTCTAAATCAAGGATTAGGGCCAAATCTTGAGAGGTCCTGTCATATCTCTCTCAATACTTTTTTTCATGAAGAAAATTCTGTTTTAAAAATTAAATTCAATTATTTAGGTTAACTTTAAATGAATTATGAAGGAGAAAAATATCACAGCGAGTGATGGTTATTCCTCTTCTTCCAATTTGGCAGTAAGGAAGCAAATTAAGAAATTCTAGTCCTGAAGAGATGAGCACTGAATTGTAAGTATGTTTCAGGAGTAGCAAGAGATCCACACTGTATTCTACTTTCTCCATCTTCTCAGGCCTACTTTGTCTTTGTATCTCTCTATCTTCGGATGTCTTCTCAATGAGTTTACCTAAAATAACCTAGAGCTACTACTCCAATTTTATATTTCATAATTTCTTTTTTATATTACATGTAAAGTTTATCTGTAAGTCATGCTTTTTAAAATTAAAACACATGAGAAATATCATTAACCCATACCCATACATACTCTGCTGATAATTTTCTGATGTTCTTTCATTATACACCATCACTTTCATCTTCTTGTCATCAGTTTTTGGTACACTGTGCTTCCCTGAGGAATGTTAATAGCATTCATTTGCTTAATTTGGATCAACTCAAAGGTTTTCCTTATGTTTCAAAATAGTCCAAATCATGTAAAAGATCAAAGAAAACATTTTCCTCTATTTTATGTCACATGTCAATAAATAGGTAAATTAAATTATAGTAATATAATTGTAGAATTGTTTGTATAAAAACTATAATTACAGAATACATTCTATTGTCATATAAACCTGACATTTAATTCTTATTGATTTTCTTCTTCCATAGCTCAGGCTAATATCAACTTCAAAAATTACCCGTCTCAGCATTCTGACTGCTAAGATTATAGGCATACTGTGAAGCCCCCTACAATCAGAACCTTCCTCCTTAAGGTTGAGATATTTACAAGAGCGTATTCTTGTCTAGTACTGTAAACATGGTCACATCTGAATGTAATAGAAGTATTATATACCACTGGAACCTACTGCAGTAATTTGACTAAATTATCATATAGATAAACTGCCTTCTAAATGCTGGCATTGATATTCATGGATTAATGCTGCTTTCAACTTTGGCCACAAGTTTGTTTTTGCAGTGGGCGCCTACTTGGGAGAACAAGGAACTGAATGTGATAAAGAATAATATGGGAGCAAGGAAGAAGATATCTTAATTAAGGGAGTCATTTTAGTGTTGGCAAGAGACTTGGCTCTAGAGAGGTTCCCAGGTGTCCAAGGGGATGTCCCCAGCTAGGTCCTTGGGCAGCAGAGGAGAGGGTGCCTGAACTGACCCTCTCTCATAGCCACTCTGATGTATATCTTGGATATCATCATATAAACTTCATCCGACGATGGGTGGAGATAGAGACAGACACACACTGGAGCACTGGACTGAGCTCCCAAGGTCCAGCTGAAGAGCAGAAGGAGGGAGAAAATGAGCAAGGAAGTCAGGACCACGAGGGTTGCGTCCACTTATGGAGAGAGACAGTGTGACTGATTGAATGGGAGCTCACCATGGCCAGCTGGACTGGGACTGATGGAGCATATGATCAAACTGGACTCTCTAAATGTGGCTGACAATGAGGGCTGACTGAGAAGCCAATGATAATGGTACTGGGTTTTGATTCTACTGCATGTACTGGCTTTTGGGAGCCTAGTCTGTTTGGATGCACACCTTCCTAGACCTGGATGGAGGGGGAAGGACCTTGGACTTCCCACAGGGCAGGGCACCCTGACTGCTCTTTGGACTAGAGAGGGAGAGGGATGGGGAGTGGGGGAGTGGGAGGAAAATTGGAGGAGAGGAGGTGGAAATTTCTCTCTCTCTCTATATATATATACATACATATATATATATATATATGTATGTGTGTGTATATATATATATATATATATATATATATATATATATATATATATATGAGGGACATGAGTATCAGATCTCCTGCAACTCTTGACACAAAGCTCAGGAAACATTGCAGAAAGTGAGGCAGAGAAAATGTAAGAGCCAGAAAGAGGACAAAGAGGAACGCTATGCAACTCTATCTTCACAAAATGACATGGCTATTGCAAGCATCATTTCATAGCAGGCGTGGTTGCTTACACACCACTTGAACAAGATTATGCCGAATGTTGTATTTAATTTTATGAACTCCAACATTCCACTGCTTCCATGATTCTTTAGGTTGGGGAAGGGAATACCAAAGCCCCACAACAAGCGGATGATCTATTGGCAATTGGTGACTACAGGGGAGGGGAATGACAGTTCTTTAGGATTGTGGCAAGTGATAGATTATTCATTGTTTGTTATGGTTTAAAATGATATAACACTGACCAAAATCACCCTGATAGTGGTTGTTTGGCTTATGTTTCCACATTACAGGCAATCATTCAAGGAAGTTAGGGCAAGAACTCAAAGCAGGTACCTGAAAGTTGGTATCTGAAGGCAGTGAAGTAAAGCAGAAGCTGAAAGTAAATGGTGCTTCCCTCAATGCTTGCTTTCCATGTCTTGCTCATCCTGCACCATGTTCTTTCTAGATACAGCTGCGCTTGGGTAGCACTATCCCCAGTAACCTGTGTCAGCCGCATCAATAGTTAATGAAGAAAAGATATTACAGATGTGGCTACAGGCAAATATCAGAGAGAAATTTTCTTAATTGAGAGTTCCTTCTTCCAAATGACTCTAGATTATTCAGATTTGAGATGAAAGTAACCAACAGATCCAGTATTGGATATTCCAGTGGATGACTCCACTTGCATATACATATAAGAAGTACTATTTTAATTCAATAAATTATAGAATGATGTATGACAGGGCCTCAAGTGTGGAGGAGGATGTTTATGGAAATTCAGGGGCAGTTGGAGGGGAGAATGAAGAGTGGTTATAATCAAATTGCATTATATAAATGTATAAAATTGTCAAAGAATGAACACAAATAATTAAAAAACAAATTGATTACAGTGATTACAGTGGATGACTGATATGTATGATAGTTTACATACCAAGATAACTATAAATAGACTACATTTTATACCTACTTCAGCCACTGTTGTTAATTTTTTGATGTATTCTAATTTAATAATATTTTATTTAATTCAACAATAATTTAGGAAAAGAAACAGCTATTAAATATAAGAAAGATAATGGTCAAGCATTGGGATTTAATATTGACTCTGATACCATACATATTTGTTCGTGAGACCTGAAATTTGAGGCCATTAAAGAACTCAGCAGACTAATGTCTATAGTCTAATGTTGTAGACCATTTTACTTCAGCTTCTGTGTACTTTTATACACAAATGGAAAAAGAACTCAATGATCCAAGAAAAGTTGTTTAAGTTCAGAAAAACATGTAAATAAATACCAGTAAGCACACACTAAATGTTGAAGGAGCTACTCCTTCCCAAAACTTTCTTGTGGCAGACCAATTACAATACAATTACTTGGCATGAACTATAGATTATATTGGGGAAAACATGAAAGCAAGGTAGAAGGCCCTATCTAGATTTAGGGCAAACTGATCATTGGGTTATATCGATATGTTCTGACATACAAGAACAAGCATATTTTACAAATTAAATGTAAATGTTTATCACAAGAGGCACAAAATCACATCCAAGAACAATTCAGGCAACAAAATGTAGCTGAGGTAAAAGGCCTTTTTTCCCTACATTTTCTGCCAGCTCCCCAAGGCATTGTTCACCATGTTTCATTCTTTTGACCAAATTCTAACAAATCTACATAAATGAACCATGAACGTTTTTACCAACTATACTTGAGTTTATGAACTCTGATATTCATTGCTTGTGATTCCTAACAAACAATTTATTCTAAGGAACAATCATCAAGCCAGTTTTCAATGCCTGAATTTCTGAAGAGTAAGTATTTTTTATTTGAGTGTTTAAAGTAAACCTCTTGTCTCTGGGTTCAGAAAATCATGTTTGGAAAAGTTGCAGCTCAAGTGTGTCAGGCACAGACACATAAAACATTCTACAACATTCTACGTCACAAGAGTACCCAGTGCTTGGTATTTTGTTTGAAAAGTGTTCAACAGAGACAAATTAATGATTTTGACTCATAGCCTAGAATAAATTTCTATTTGGAATGAGGTAATTTCAACTTTTAAGCTGTAAGGGATATCCTTGGTTGACAACTTGACTACATTTGAATTTAGTAAAACCCAAGTAGCTGGGTACACATATCAGGGAATCTTTTCTTAATTGAATTATTTTAAGTGGGAAAACAAATATTTAATTCAAATTTTTGGGGTGGGAAGACCCATCTTTAATCTGTGCTATACCATTTGCTAATATCCAATATAAGGGAAAGTGAAGAAGAGGGTGTTTCCTCTGTTCCTCTTTACCTGCTTACATTCATTCTTCCTGGGAAGTGAATTCCTTTTATGGCATTAGAGCCTATCTCTCCAGGATTCTGGCTATACAAAAGACCAGCTGAGACATCCAGCCTCATCAAATGAACAGTTACTGTATTCTTTGCCTTTTTATTGGTAGACAGACATTGTTGTACTTGCTGGATCACACTCTGTAAGATATTCTAAGTAAATAAATGAATATATATATATATATATATATATATATATATACACACACACACACACATATACATAATCATTCTGTAAGTTCAGTTCCAGTTGTTTTTGGGAAATTACATTCTCACTTTCTTTTTCCTGTATAACGTTGCTTGTCCATATGTTTTTTAAACAGAAATAACACAACCACATAGACATGTCAAAATGGATGAGGAAAATACCATGAAGCCTCAACTCTACATGAAGTACTATGAGAAGTTAGGAATGCTGAGAGTAGGGTAAACAATTGCACACTAATTGGTTATCTAACACTAAATGGTCTTCCTAAACAATTTTTAAATAAAATAATATTATAAAAAGAAATATTAATTTATGTTTTAAAATAAGAATAAAATACTTCTTTTTGTTAAACTGTTCTTTTCCCATTTTATGTATGTATGTAATGCATGTTTTTATTGTCCCAATACACTCTTACCTCCCTCTTATCCCTACTACCCCCTTGTAAGTTCTCTATTGTTCTTATGAAGACTTTAACTTCAAAAATATCATCATGCTTTGAAATTATATTGCTCTGAAAAGATGCTGTAATAAATCTGAAAAATGAAAACTCATCCTGTTAGTATTGTAAAAGAAATGGAACTATAGTGATATATAAAGTCTAAATGAAAATATTATAAATTACTAACTAATATTTTAAAAGATTTTGAAAATGCAATAGCACCATTGCATTCATTTTCTAATAAAGAACCTAAGATATAAATGACTTCTCTTGAGAGTAATCCAGACGTAGAACTGTGGTATTCTGTTTCTCACCCACATACATTTTCATCACTACATTTCACCTACATGAGCTATCTTTTATAATAATCTTGAACTAAATTTACAGAATTATCAAAATGATGTAGATACCAGACTTTCCCTCTGTAGCCTCACTGATTTAC
The DNA here is from genome assembly GCF_950005125.1 of Chionomys nivalis. Lineage (NCBI taxonomy): Eukaryota > Metazoa > Chordata > Mammalia > Rodentia > Cricetidae > Chionomys > Chionomys nivalis. The sequence goes on along the minus strand of NC_080096.1, from coordinate 64,930,307 downwards.
AAGGTTACATAGTCATTAATTTCTAGTAATGTCTTATAATACCAGGGAAATTGATAATAGCTTTTACTATTTTGCATCTTGGGAAGCTATTGGTTCTAGTCTGTGGGCTGTGTCTCTATTAATTTTCCTCTATTATTCCCTGGACATATAATAATAAAGTTTATTCTACTCTTTCCAGTGTCAAAGCAGTGACAAAATTATCAATGTTGTGTCACAGGAAAATATACTGTCAATTAAAATCATTGGTGTTAACGGAACACTTTTGTTTATTGCTCAAAATTCAAAAGGACAGAACACACAGTGTTAAATCAGTTTTGAAATCAATTATATAAGATGTGCCAAGTGCCCTTTCATTCAGCTTCTATTACAACGTTATTGATTGCCTCTGCTTGAATCATCTAAAACTCAAGATGTGTCATGAGATTAGCTTCACATTTGACCCAGTGAAGCTAGTCAAGTAGAAGGGCAATCTTCTGAAAGAAATATGGAGGCTATTTATTTCTGTTCACTGACTCACTTGTGCTGAAATGAAAGTGGAATGTGTTGTATTCGTGACTGTGTGTGTGTTTGCGTGCACACATGTTTGTATGCTTTAAAGTTTGAAGAACTCATGACTTCAAATGGGATATTGTCACCATGTAACCTGCTGTTTAAAGTTTGATATTATTGTAATATGTTGTTGATATTCACAAAGTATGAAGTGATAAATATGGGAAACAGTGTTCATTTCTATTGTTTTATCCTGCCATAATGACAAAAAAAATAAACTTCTACAGAATGTTTAGGAAAAATAAATAACTGCTTCAATATCATCCAAAGAGAAGAGGGAGAGGGAGAAAGAGAAAGGGGAATAGATGGAGGGAGAAAGGCCAGGAAAGAGAAGGAGGAGAGGGAGAAGATGGCCTGTTTGCTATGGAATGAATAAATGGTTCCAAGAGTTGTTCATTTCTCGAACCAAGGGAATTTTTCACTCTATTTTAATAGTTTCTTCAACATTGAGTTATTGTCTGATGTGAATTAAATCACTAGTGCTTGTCTTTAGTTTTCTTCTTTTAAACCAAAAACCACCCTAATAATGAAAATGTCCGCACTAAAATATTAAATGTAATAGCTTAAAATAAAAATTATAAATATTCTGATTAGAATAGAAATGGGTCTTTTAATAATGTCTTCTGCTAGGTATCAGAATATGGAACTCTGAAACCTAGGCAAGAGAGGTAATGAGGCTGATTAAGGCACTGAGAACAGGTCTAAAGCTCTTTGTGTGTGAAAAATTATAAACAAAGTTTAGGAAGCATAAACACGGTAAACTCCACTTATTCTTCTCAAATACTACTTTGGCATAATGTTTGCTCCTGCTCCTTCCCTCTTCCTTCCTGGTCTGTACATTCTCACTTTTCTCTCTCTTTCTCTCAACCTGCTTTGTGTACTATAACTTGCTACTTTATCTCAATATTTCTTCACTTTTCATTACATCATTTTCAGTGCTGCATGATGTAGAATGACAGTATTTGTTTATCTCTCCCTCAGAAACTCCATGTAAAATTATATGATAGATCAAATTCTTCCTGTTGTCCATGACAATGTCAAAGCTTTTATCTAGTCTAACAATCCCATCTCTTGATAAGAGCACCACTTTTCTTCTCCTTTTTAACATATTTATCACAACTGCTTCAAATACATAACTGATTGGTTCAGTCATTTCTCAGAAAATTAGGAAATAACTTTCCTCAAGACCCAGCAATAGCACTTTTGGGTATATACCCAAAAGATGCTCAATTATACGCCAAGGACATATGCTCAACTATGTTCATAGCAGCACTGTTTGTCCTAGCCAGAACTTGGAAACAATGTAAGTGCCCCTCAACAGAAGAATGGATAAGGAAAAGGTGGTACATTTACATAGTGGAGTACTACACAATAGAAAAAAAAAATGACATCTTGAAATTTGCAGACAAATGGATGGAACTAGAAAACATCACATTGAGTGAGGTATCCCAGACCCAGAAAGACAAATATCATATGTACGCACTCAGAAGTGGGCTTTTAGACACAAAATAAATAAAAGCAGCCTACAATTCACAGTCCCAGAGAATATAGACAACAATGAGGACCCTACAAGAGACACAAATGGATCTAATCTACATGGGAAGAAGAAAAAGGCAAGATCTCCTGAGTAAATTGGGAGCATGTGGACCATGAGAAAGGGCTGAAGGGGAGGGAAGAAAAAGGGAGGGAAGCAGAGAAAAATATATATCTCAATAAAAAAGAAAGAATAAATGTTCTTTGCTTTTATATACAGGACTCGGTCTACTAGTGGGTTATGAGGAAACTCCGTGATCTGAGCATAACAGTAAACATTAATTTAAAATGAAATTAAATGAAATGCTGATCATTACAAATAAAAAAATAAATAAGTGCATAAAATTGCATAGGAATGTGTAGTCCATTGTAGATCTTCCATTTTCAAAGAAAGATCAGAGTTAACATAAAATACTTACTCTATAATTTTGTGAAACTGAGAAGACCACTCCATATTTTGTGAATTTTAACAAAAAGCTGAAAACTCTGAAAGAACTATTCCTATTAGTGTGGAGTCTTATTTAATCTGCATATTCACTATTACATGCTTGCTAGATAATAGAGAGCGTGAAAATTCTAAGAAATATGCCTATTTTCCTCATATTTGGTTTTGTTCCTGGTAACACACAAAGCTTAGGAAAGAAAACCATCACAATAACCCCTCCTTACAATAGGAGAGACCTTTATGAGGTGAGGTGATAGTTGTCGCAGTTCTCCTGCCTTAAGATTTAAAATACTGTAGGAAAATGTAGATACAATGGGACCCCATGAATGCCCATTAACAAAAGGTTATTTCCTCCAGTTAAACCATAACATTTTCATAGGTTGATTGTCTGTTTGTTTGTCTGTCTGTCTACCTATCTTTTTGGGAGAGGGTATGTTTGTATATTTTGTTAGACACATGGTATCACTGAGTAACATTGGCTGCTTAGAACTCATTATTCAGACCAGGTTGGCCTCAAACTCATAGAGATTCACCTCTTTAGCTTTCTGTGTGCTGAGATGAAAGGCTTGTTATATCATATATGGCTCATCTATGTGTTCTGTTTTTTTCTGACAGAGTCTCAAATATCACAGTCTGGCCTCAAAATTAAATAGCCAATAATGTCCTTGAAATTCTGATAGATCTTCCACTTCCACCACATGCTTGATAGTAAGATTACAGATGTATGCTGGTCTCTCTAGTTTATGCAGCTCTGTAGCTTGAACCCAGAACCCTTAATATGTTGGAAAACTCTTTGCCACCAGAATTATACTCTCAACTTATTCTCTAATTTTTAAATAAACATGATTGTTGTTTGAAAGAATGAGATACACTGGTGTACCTCCAGCCATTATAATTTAAATGTCCCCATAATTATCAAATGATACATACTACTACCTTATTTCTTAAGAACTGATTCAAGAAACTGTCCCTCAGGAAAAGTACAGTTATAAGAAACATACTCTTGAAGACATGTTAATATGGAAGGAATCATTTTCCCTTAAAGAGACATACATTTATACAATTCAAGCCTATAAAGTCACTTGAGTGCTCCTCACTGATAAGCCTTTGCACTTCCTGAGTTTAACTCATGAAGTATAACTTTTGTTATTCATTCTTTCTGTCTAACTCTCTGGATACTTGCTTAAATCATGTTCAGTTTGTCCTAGCATTCTGTATGTTCTCTCTCATTCTCTCTTAGAAAGCCACTCCCACCAGGCTCCATGCTGATCTCTAAACCTGTAACCTTTCTTCTTAGCATCTGCCTCCTCCTGGCAGCTACCAAATTCTGCAGTTTGTTTCCTTGTTTTTTCCTTCCTATCTTATATAAAATCAACTAAAAATTTCCTACTGTGTCTATTTTTAAATTTTTTTTTCTATGAGATTAGCAACCTATGAAAGGGATGCTGTTCATCCCGATAACACAAATGACATGGAGAGTTATTGCCACTTTGCCCTCTGCCCATCATGGTGGACTATATCTCAGCAAAACATGAGTCAAATGAATCTTTCTTCCCTCAAATAATTTTTCTCGTGTATTTTGCCACAATGACATGAATAATAAATTAAATTTCAGGTGGATAAACTTCTGACATAAATTCACAATGGAGGTGAATGGTTTTAGTTATTATAGGGCCACATCTATCATTCTAGAAAGCTTTATTAGCTAAACTTTGTGCCCCTTCCCAGAACACACATTTTATATATGAGCAAAGAACTGCTGAGGATGGTTATCTGAACAGGATAATTTAGATTTTAAGGGTGAAGATTATAGCATGTCTTTGTCATCTTTCAGTTAGAAAACATACATATATGTCAGCCAACAGAAATGAGCATGATTGCTTCCTTGTCTGTTTAAAAAAAGTATCAACATGAGCATTGAATCTGCTTGCATCCCTCATTTGCATTAACAGACTGGAGTGGAATCCTGGATGGCAACTTCTATATTTGGAGCACTACTCTTTTTATATACTGTGTCTCAACATTTTCAAACATTTTGTTGTGTTGGTTGTTTAAAAAATCATCTGTATTCTCTTAAATTCCTGTATAGTTAATTTTTGCTGACAATATCTAAAACTAATTTTCTAAACTATAAGATGCTGTTAATTTTTGAGTTTCAGTTTGGGAAACATCTAAAAAACACAATTTTTTTTTCTTTTGCATAAACTTTTAACAATAATAGCCATTCAAAAATATATGCAAAACAAAGACAAAGTAATTATTTATTTTATCAATTTCCAGGGGAGGAGTGAAGCCTGAACCCAAACAGTACCTATTACCTTAAGCTTAATTTAAATAAGCTTCAATTATAGAGATATGAACTGCTTGGCATTACTTGAAGCTATACATTGAAAAACTCTTCTGAAAACAATTAACTTACAAATAAAGAAATTGAAGTACTAATATAAAAGGACCAAATCAAAGGTATTAAAATCTGTAGATCCAGGCTTAGATTTAATAAATATTAACAAGGCTTTTCTATTTTAATATATTTTCTTTCTGTGTGTGAATTTCTCTCTCTCTTTTGTGTGTGTTTGTGTCCTCTTTCTGTGTATGTGTATGTACGTGACGTGTGTATGTGGCATATGTGTGTGCTTGTGTGTGCATTTATGTATATGAGTGCAACTGTGTATCTGTGTGTGCATACACATGGCTAAGGATAATGTTAAGAGTTTTCTTTGATGATTTTTCTCTATATCCCATAGTCTGGCTGTCACCCTGCTCTGATATCTCTTCTCTCCACTTCTATATTTCAATTGGGTTGTAACAACAAGTCCACATTCTTCTTCACAGAAATAGGACTTTGTGTTATAATAATTATTTGCAGTTTAAATAATGTTACTCTGAAAAGTATGTTGTGAATTTCATAAAATAAATGAATACTATTTAAGAAAACAGATCTACTTAGAAGCTAGACTGGATCACTAAAAATATCATCTTAGCATATTAAAATAATCTTTTTATGTATATCTATTTTATTACAAGCCTAGATAATAGTAAATTTTTAATATCATATATCTCTTCTCATGAGTATTCTTATTAAATTCCTCTAAATTATTATGATGCAGATGTAAACTCTACAGTTTCATGATAGAAAACATGTTTTTTTCTGTTCTTTAAATTGCTAAGACTTATGAGCTTAGTGAAGTCACACATCTTGTAGCATCTTATATTAAGACTGAGATACAATTTCACTCTTTTTAGTTCTATGGTTCTCTCTAACAATCATAATCAATTGTCATCACATATTCTGCCTCTTTGGCCTTTACAACAGAAGAGAGATAGTGAAGTCTTAGCTGAGTTTCCGCTCAATGCATACAGAAGAAATGACATCATGAAATCAATGGGATAATTAAATAATATTGTGGAGAAAAATGTTTGTTCAATTCATGTAACTACAAATTAAGTTTTTCTTTGTGTTCTGAAACTAATTATGTCCATCAAAAATTGATTTTTTTCTTAGGCTCTATTGATCCTCAGCTAAATTATGTCTGAATGTTACCCAGTAAATTTGTTTTGTTGATGTTTGTAGTTACTACCAAAAAATAATCTCAATGATGATAGCCATCAATATCAAGGTTTAAAATAGTTCTCATTCTAATTACATCTTTGTGACAAAATAACTTGATTATTTATTTGTATTATTAGGACTATACCCACTATCAAATTATTTGAAAGGATTAAATATAAGTAAACATGTACGAGTTATTTCTGTGGTTACTGTGATAGAATTCTCTGGGCAAAGTGATTTAAAATACAAAGTTTATTTTTGGTCCACAGTTAAAATGTACAGTTCCTCATGGCAGAGAAGCCTTAGCAATAGGAAATCAGGCAGCAGCTCATGTGCAGCCACAGCAGAGTGGGTCAATGCTCAGCTAGCTATTCATTTCTATGCTGTTCTAGACTTCAGCTAAAGGAGTCATGTCACAGCATCTAGAATGCATATTTTCATTGAAATTAACTTATCTGGACAAACTCTCACTGATATTCCTCAAGGATATGAATTCATCTCTCACATGTATGTCCTGGATTATAACCTAGGTGATTCTAGACTCTGTAGCATTAACAGTCTGTGTAATTTATTTATCAGGAGGGTTTTCAGACTGCTAATAGGAAAGAATGTCACTATTTCCAAAGCTATATAGCTATATTTTATTATTTTAAGGATAACATACTTGTCTTCATGGATTCTTTTTTTAAATTTCAATTCTATAAAATGCCCTGACTATTGTTCAGATAGTCATCTTATGTACTATTGAGATATATTTTGGGAAGTATAAATTCCTTTCAGTATAAAAGAGGCTATTTTTAGATGACAGTATTTTTATTTTGATAATCTAAATTAACTAGATAGTTAAACTTAGAGGACTGATCACCAACAAATTCAAGAACAAATAGGTAAAACTTTTATACATATATAGGCCATGCTGGTCATGCTTTCATGACAAGTCTCCTGACTCTACCTCCAAAGGACTGAGATTATAGTCTCATAAACATTTGGCTTTTTTTGTTTCTTAGCTTTTGTGGACATACTTTATTCTGTGAATGATTACTACATTTGATGTTTCTCTAAATGGAAAACTAATAAACATGCTTCATCTTTCACAGTACTGAGTTCATTTCATTTTTTATATATGCTTACATATTTTATATCAATATCCTTTCAGGAGAATAAAAAAGTGAGGAGCAAATTGAATATAAAAAGAAAGATTGAAAAAGTAATTAAAGCTATATTATTCTTTTTTTTATTTTACAGTGCAATTTCTGAGTAACAATAGGTTTATCTTTGAAATTTGGCAGACTCAAAGGTGCTAAACTTGCCTAAAAATAAGCTTCATTTATTTGGATTAAACTTCATTTGTAAATTAACTTTATATTCCCCAAAACAATTTACTAGAAAATCATTGATGTTCTTTTAAAACAAAGACTACTAAATCATACCTTTATGATTGTGAACATTCTCAGCATCAACCAAGATTAGGCATTCATCTATTCTCTTGTGTACCATGAGGGGTCTGCTTGTTGGGGTTTCTGTCCCACTCAGTACCCCACAGCCGGCAAGCCCCAAAGAAAATCACACAGAGATCTCTATAAGTTATAAAGCTGATTGGCCCATTAGCTCAGGCTACTTATTAGCTCTTGTAGCTTATATTAACTCATTGTTCTTATCTATGTTAGCCACATGGCTTGGTACCTTTCTCAGCCAGGTAGATTACATCTTGCTTCTTCCGTGGTCTGGGCAGTACTGGAATAAGAGCTTCCTTCTTCCCAGAATACTCCTGTTCTCATCACCCTGCCTCTACTTCCTGTCTGGTTGACCCACCTATACTTCCTGCCTGGCCAATCAGCATTTATTTAAAACATGATTGACAGAATACAGACAATTCTCCTGCACCACTCTTGTTTATGAATGTTATAAGCACATCACAGTCATCACCTCAACCTCAATAATGTTACACCAGTTCATGAAGTTTACACTTGCAGTTAGTTAGAAAAAAAAATCACAAAAGACATAGCTTCAATGTGATAAAAAAAAAAATACTGCTACTTTTATCATAAGGAAATTCTTTCCTTATTTACTATTTAAATAAATTTCCTTGAACCTAAATTTACTAATTCCATTTTGAATACTTTTTTTACCAGACAGTTATTTTATTCAAATCATAAATGAACACAAAATAACTTTGAGTAACAACCAATACACAATAAAATAGCCCCCAAATTATATTTGTAAGGAGTACAATTTTATTTAACATGAAGAAAATGTTAGCTATAATAGTACATATAATATCATGATATCAAACCAGATAGCTTTGGTCCACTTTAAACAGAATTTTGAGCTTTCATCATGTTCTACTACTGTCTGTTTCTGAGATTTGTTAGCATTTCTTCAGTGTATAGCCTTAACTTCGTTCCCAAAGATTACACAGTAGAAACATATAAATAGATCTTACCATAAAAAATAATTTTTGTGCTGTTATTAGTAGAGAGTAATTCAAAAACATTTTGATTCACTTTACAATCCCCAGGTGCAGTTGTTGGGATTCTGATCAGGACTGTATAAAGACAATCTCAGGTGTAAGTGCTTCTATAGAGACAACACCAGAGAAAGGCTGTTTGTCGATTAAGGCCTATTTGAACTCTCAATATTAAATAAGAACTTTAAAAAAATCAACTTATGAATAGACAACCTTTTATCACATGTATACTCAACAAATATTTCACAAAAGGTAGGTAAAATATACAAGTGGTACTTCTGAGGCAAGGACCTACCAAGTATGGACAAAATGTGCTTGAAGAAAATCATCAGCAAGCACCTCAGTATCCTGACCTTATTTTATTCAGAAAAGAAAGTAACTGTAATGTCCCATGACACTGTCAGGTAAAATGATATACCATATAAGATATTAATATCAGAAGTGCACAACTGTTATTCCTAGTATTGCATTGTTAACACCCTGCCATATTTTATAATTAAATTTAGATTTATACTATTGTTTCTACTTACCAAATGCATGCATCATCTCCCTTCTCCTAAAATCTCTAGTGTATTCTTTGCAATTTCTACTACCATGAGAAGTATTCTTGTTATTACCAAATTTAAGTCATTTTATTGATAGGAATCTGTAGATTTACAGGTCTTTATTTTATTCAATAGGAAAAACATTACTGTAAGAAGTTTGCTTAGATTCTCAAGTTTTCTCAGGGATATACATTTAATCTTATCTGAATGTCTGTTTTGTGTTATTCCATTGTTTTCTCACCAAAAACATTTTCCCAGGCTGGTAAGATGAAAAAGCCAATAAAAAAGCATTTGTTATGAATGACAAGCAACCTGTATTTGGACTCTAGATGCCACTGTAGAAGGAGGGAACTTACTCCTGAAAGCTGTCTCTTGAATTTCACTCTGTGCTATGTTATGTACCTGCTCATACTCAATATAAAATAATAATAAACAATCATCATCATAATAATAAATTTTAAAATGTTACCATGTTAACCTCATAAGTACCTTTTATAGATATAAAACTAGTCATTTCTGTAGAGTGATTATCCCTTTAGTCGGTTTTAGAATTAAGGAACCAACCTATATAATATGACCACTGATACTAAGCTATTACTTCTACTTCACTTTCTCTTAGTGGATGGGGGATACATTCATGCAGAAGCATTTATATCTCTATATTTCTTGACGCTTATCCATACTTTTAAACTGTGAGTTCACAGCAATAATTCCAATAGTGCTGAGTTACAAGTTGTACTACATAGTGCTCATCTCCATATTGTCACATCTTTCGCTGAGAATGGTATGCAAATATCTTACCATTTTATATGAATTCTCACTTGATCTGTCACACAGTAATTCTATACATCCACAGCCAACCCAATTCCCAAAAGGTATGTATCCTTCTGCTCATTATATGTCATTATATGTCCACACCAGAAAACAATTCTTTTCAGACTCCCTTATCAGTACATTTGGGATATAAGTTTGTTTTATCTATTCTTTCACATGCTTTGATCAAATTACTAAGTGACCCAAGCTGAAGCCCTCCTGATTTAATTCTGATTCCTCACTGGGAAACCTTATGTCCTTTTTTCTCTACTTCTGAAATAGATGCACATGTGCCCCGTATAATGACTTTAGGAATGATTTACCTGGGGACAAAAAAAAAGAAATAAAAAGTGTGAGAAAATACTGGAAGTTATCTCTACTCTAATTTTGGTAACAGCTAAATAATAAAAATCTCTTCCAATGTGCTACATAAAACATGTCTTTTACATGGACAATACCAAGTTTATTTTCTAACTGTAAGTTATCTGCTACTACTGTAACACATAAATTTCATAAGGACCCTTCAGCATAAATCTCAGCTTGATTTGTGTAGAAAAAACACACATCTTGAAAATATAAAGAATACACACACACACACAGACACACCTATTTACCCAAGATAGGGTGACCACAACAGAACAAGGGAACAGATACCAACAAATCCCAACTCGGTGATCAATGAGATTTATTTGGGAAATTTGTAAGATATTTGGTTTGGGCTTACATACAGCAGCAGTAATAACTTAAGGACTTCATCAACAAGGCCTACTCCAGCATGGTTGAAAAAACTGGGAAACTTGGAATGTACTGCAAAGCCATTAGGCAAGTGACTCTGTTCTAAGCCTCTAACAGGCACCTCAGCTTCATTTTCTGCTTCTTCTAGACAACTGGTCTGATTTCAGTCTTCTTTGCAGTTATTCCTGCTTGAGAGTCTTCTTTATACCTTGGCTTTTCTGGGGTATTTTGCTTGCCCTGGGAAAAAGGTGCCTAGTGAGTCTGATGAGATTCAGAGACTCTATGAATATATTTAGAGTTGTTTGCCTCTTTGCTTAAAGAGCTTCCCTGCAGGATGAACTGTTTCAAGTGAGAAAACTCTTACTCAACAACTTGTTTTGTAGATAAACTAGAGTTAATAAAGGAAACATTCTATTCATGATGCTTCATGAGAATATCTGGTTGGTCTGCTTCATGGAAGAGCTATTGAACTAACTCTATAGTGGTGAAAAGAAAACAATGATTTACAGAATGAGAAAAATTAAACTTTGCCATGGTCAAAACAGTAGAATAAATTTGCAGATTCTGTAAGACTTGTCAAATCGGTAAGGTAAGTGTGTGGGTCATTATTAAGAATCAATTATAATAAGACTCCTTGATAGAATCTGGATTAGACAATAATTACCACCCACTTAAATGTTCAACTATACTTCTCTTTAGCTCAGAGCCCAGAGTGTTGAATTTAAGTAATATAATATTTATGGAGTAGTCTACTTCTTTCTGAATTATCTTTTACTGTGAAAATCAAAAATATGTTAAAGTAGAAGTACATTTATATAATAAATAGCAAATCTTTCGGACAGACCTCACTACCCACATTCTATAAAGAAAAAAATTATTTCTACATCTGAATTATTGGGTTCATTAGCATTTTAAAGTTTAGTTTCTTGAGTTCTTTATATATTTTGGTGATCAGACCTTTGTCTGTTGCAGGGTTGGTGAAGATCTTCTCCCAGTCAGTGGGTTGCCTTTTTGTCTTAGTGACAGTGTCCTTTGCTTTACAGAAGCTACTCAGTTTCAGGAGGTCCCATTTATTCAATGTTGTCCTTAATGTCTGTGCTGCTGGGGATAAACGTAGGAAGTGATCTCCTGTACCCATATGTTGTAGAGTACTTCCAACTTTTTCTTCTATCAGGTTCAGTGTGTTCAGACTAATATTGAGGTCTTTAATCCATTTGGACTTGAGTTTTGTGCATGGTGATAGATATGGATCTATTTTCATTCTTCTACACGTTGACAACCAGTTCTGCCAGCACCATTTGTTGAAGATGCTCTCTTTTTTCCATTGAATACTTTTAGCTCCTTTATCAAAAATTAGATGTTCATAAGTTTGTGGGTTAAAATCAGGGTCTTCTACTCGGTTCCATTGATCGACTTCTCTGTTTTTATGCCAATACCAAGCTGTTTTCAATACTGAGGCTCTGTAATAGAGTTTGAGGTCAGGGATGGTAATGCCTCCAGACGATCCTTTATTATATAAGATTGTTTTGGCTATCCTGGGTTTTTTGTTTCTCCATATAAAGTTGATTATTGTCCTCTCAAGATCTGTGAAGAATTTTGATGGGATTTTAATGGGGATTGCATTGAATCTATAAATTGCCCTTGGTAGAATTGCCATTTTTACTATGTTGATCCTCCCTATCCAAGAGCAAGGGAGATCCTTCCATTTTCTGGTATCCTCCTCAATTTCTTTCTTCATTGACTTAAAGTTCTTGTCAAATAGATCCTTTACTTCCTTGGTTAGGGTTACCCCAAGATATTTTATGCTATTTGTGGCTATCATGAAGGGTGATGCTTCTCTGATTTCCATCTCTGCTTCCTTATCCTTTGTGTACAGGAGGGCAACTGATTTTTTGGAATTGATCTTGTATCCTGCAACGCTACTAAAGGTGTTTATCAGCTGAAGGAGTTCTTTGCTGGAGCTTTTGGGGTCGCTTATGTACACTACCATATCGTCTGCAAATAATGAAAGTTTAACTTCTTCCTTTCCGATTTGAATCCCTTTGATCCCCTTATGTTGTCTTATTGCTATTGCTAGAATTTCAAGCACTACATCTGAATTAGATTACGATCTATGGTTATTTTAAGTTCTCAAAATGAATTGCTTCTTGTTCTTTGAAATTTCAAATAAAAGTCTAAAAACTAATTATCAGGCAGTAATTATTTAAAGTAATGTCTTGATGATACTCTGTACCTCAAGTACCATAGTTAGTATATCATACAAGAAAGTAATTATGCAATTAAAAATTCATTTCTCATCCTTCATATCAAATAAATGTTCTTCTAGAACAGAAAAGTACATAATGATAATGCGTACATACAAATTTGCTAGAACAAAAAGTGGAATCAACTTAATAATTGTAAGAATAATGAGATATATTCACTGCTTTCTCTTCTGTAGTTGATATAAAGTAGATATGGGCAGATAAGTGTGAGGGAGGAGGGGCTCAAAGACCCATGCCTAACTGAGGCTGACTTAGTTTTCCGAAGAAGTCATTTTAAGATCCCAACTTTGTTTTTTCACCTTCAGATTCCCACTGTAGGAGGACTTTTCATTCCTTTGCTCCATAAAGCTTGAGTTAAAGACATCATATTATAAAAAGAGGGTGGGAACCCTCATAAACAACCAATATATTAGTACCTTCATCAGTGACTTTCTGAATTCGAAAACTGTGAGAAATGCATTTCTGTTATTTAAGAAATACTCAATCATGGAACTGCCTTAACAGGAGCACTGTGAGAAATGCATTTCTGTTATTTAAGAAATACTCAATCATGGAATTGCCTTAACAGTAGCACAAGGAGACTATTTCATTTTCCTCTGAGAAAACACAAAGAATGTTCCAATTAACTTCATACTTAGAATATATGAAGGTCATTAAACTTCAGGGAAAGAGTTTTGCAGTTTGAATTTTATTCATGTTTCATCCAATATGAATTTTTCAATTGTAAAAAGTTTTGCATGTAGAAAATATGACCCACTATATTTCCACCTTTAATTAAACATTTCAGGATGGGAATGGAGGTTCACTCCCGTAGTCTCAGCACTTGGAAGAAAAAGGGAGATGTGGTGAGCCCACAAATACTCTACAGTAAATGCACAGCTGACAGATCTCTTAAACTATCCATGGTAAGTGTGTATGTACACCCCACCTAGAGTAACCCATTTTTGCAGAGCTGCAGGGACATCTGCCCTTTGAATAAGTCACTGTCTATTCTATTCTAGAAAGTTTGTGAAATCATGACATTTCTCCCTTCTATCGTATTCCAGCAGTGTATAAACCTGGTTTTCCTGTAGGGCAACTGGATATAGAATGAAGCCAAGGTGTGAAAGGAATTAATTTCGTCAAGTCCTTGTTCTCATAGCAAAAATCTACATAAAAATAGTCCCCCACAAACATGACAGTAGTCACTGATAATAAAGGAACTTCATACAAGAGGTAGTATGTCTGCTCTAACAGCAGACTCAGGAAGGTGTGATCAACTGGTCCTCTGCTCTGACTTAACGGGTTACTAATATTCTGTATATATCGTTTACCTTGATTTCAACTAATATAAGATCATAACCCAGGAAATTGATTGTTTATACAGAAAAAATGCACTGAGTAGCTAAAACTAGCTTCATAGAGAAAAATTCTCACCTGGGAACCCTGCTGGAGTCAAAAGCAGGGTCCCCAGAAGATATTTCTTTTAACTCATCCTGTTAGATGGTAATGCAAATCAAGCACACTTGTCAGTATTGCTAATAATGTGCTCTGAGTCACAGGGGGACTTTACAGCCACACTGACTCTGAGGTGCGAAGCACCTCCTTACCAGATCCACCTGTTTCTTGTTAATCTGAAAATGCAATATTGATGCTATTGTTATGACCTACGGGATTGCTAACTAGTCTGCATGTCTATAGAAACTAAAGGTTTATGGAGATCACCCACCTTTTAATCCTTATGCCTGACGCCCTTATGCTTTTTTCGTTCGTTATTTTTTTCCCTACGTGTTTTTAATTTATTTATTTATTTATTTTTATTTCTAGGGTAAAGATAAAAGAAGGGAAAAGAAAATATAAAACTACTGTAAGCATTATGCCACCATGAGGAAATAAATTATCATTATTACATCTTTTTTTCTATATTGAGTCTAAGAATGAACTACAATTTGAAGAAGGTAGAGAGGAGAAAGGCATGGGAAATGAGCTCAGATGCACACATAAAATGTAACATGCATCAAAATCCACGCGTACCATGAAGGTTTTAAATTCATAAGCTATAAACTCAACTCAGGGAATTATTTTTCCTTTAAATTGAACTTTCTGTCACTCACAGTTTTGAACAATGTAAGAATCCATTTTGGCTCTAACCCTGTTCTGATTTTACTAGTGTCACACACATATACACACTTCAATATACATAGGCAATTCTTCACTGATCAGTGTGCCAACATGCTTCGTACTCATATATTATAGAACATTGTGAGAAATACTAACTTAGGGAATTTTCTTAAGAAATACAAAATTATCACCCAAAATGTTTGGCTGTTTTCCTCAATTTTTCCTCATCTTAAGTCAGTTCTGTTACCTTTTGCTTCACAAGGGGAACACAGCCTGAATCTGTCTCACCCGAAAAACATATACACTGCCCAAGGCATGCTGAACTTATTATAGTTGGTGTCACTTATTTTTTTTTATTTTCCCTTAGGTTTTTTGTGGTTGTTTTGTTTTATCTTGATAACATTTTAGACATATGGGCCCATTAAGAAGTTTGAGTGACATTAACCACTGGCCTTAGAGACATCCTGAAACCTTTTACATTTATACAAAATGGTTACTTGTATGGTAGGAGTGACAGGTTAAATAATAAATTCTTGGTTATTAGAGACAGTGTACAGGATTGAAAACATATCACTGTATTTCCAGAGAGAGAATTATATTATAGGATATCTTGTCAGGAATGAATCAAATAAATGGTTTTGCCTTACTGTAGTACAAGGAAGAAAAGAATCACGGAAATAACATGCACATGATGCTGCTGTTCAATTTGACGCAAAGCAAAAACACTGGTCCCTTCTCCCATAATGCTACTCTCAGCAATGAGAAACATCAATGTGTAGCTCTTTGAAAGTATGGTCTTGTTAAAATGCAGGTGAATTTAGAACTTAACACCAAAACAAAGATCTGCTAATTAACTGACCTTCTCAGACCGATGACTGACACACATAACTAACAACTCTCTCTCTCTCTCTCTCTCTCTCTCTCTCTCTCTCTCTCTCTCTCTCTGAAGTTGCAAGTCCTCTGTTTCCCAAGAACTCATGGTATGCTGTAATTGCCTTTTATTTTATGGTTTGCTTACCTAGGAAAGAAAGCTGCTCTCAATAATGACTTGAGAAAATTTGCTGCAACAGCTGTCTTGTTAAATTTTCTATTTAAAGAAATATTATGACTATTACAACTCTGATAGAGAAAAAAATATTTAATTGGTGCAGGATGACTTATGGTTCAGAGGTTTAGTCCATTATCCTCAAGATGGAAGCATGACATCATTCAGGCAGACACATTTCTAGAGAGGTAGCTAAGACTTCTACATCTGGATCATCAGTCAGCAGGAAAGACAAGTGACTCTAGGCCTGGCTGGAGCACCTAAAATTTCAATACCCACCCACAGTGACATTCTTTCGAAATGGCCTCACCTATTCCAACAAGGCTACAAATGCTAAATGTGCCACTCCCTATTGACTTCTTGGGGCTATTTTTATTCAAACCACCACATTCCACTCTTTGGCCCCCATAGGTTTATAGCCATATCATAGTCCTGTTTGGCTGGGGGCTTACCCCCAGCTCCTGCATAAGCTCTTTCCTCCGGAGTTATCTCAGTCCAAACTCCACCTTTGAGAAAGCCCGCCAAATGGTAATCCCTTCCCAGGGAAGGTCAAGACCACTTCCACAGGCTATTTTAACTGCCCCACAGAGAACAAACACATGGTATCCAGGTTTTACATGGTCTTTCCCTTTCCATGTTTTTCCAGGGCTACCCGGGAGTATGGCCATCTATTAAATATAGGTGTTCTTTAATTTGGTTAAATTTAATTTGATTTGGTTTATTTGTATCAGTGGAGAGGTTCGTCTAAGAGAAAATGCTTAATAAGCCCAACTTCAAAAGTCCATAAATTCTATGACAATATCAACACTGTTTAAAAGTACATAAAGTAGCTTCTGAGATTCATGCAATTTCTTAACTGCAATCACGTATTAAAACAAAATTTAAAAAGAAGATCACATACATCTAACATATAATGGCATAGGATATATATATATATATATATATATATATTACCATTCCAAAAGGGAAGAAAGGAAAAACAATGTATATGAACAAGTGGGCCATGAAAAACAATGAAAAATACTGGACCAAAGCAAGACCAAAAACAATTAGGTAAACTCCAAGCTCTTCATCTCTATGTCTGGTATCAAAACACTCTTCAGATCTACAAGCTTTGTTGACTGAAGACCCTTCTTTCTCTCAAGCTGATTCCACTCACTGTTAGCAATTCTCCTCAGCAGGTATCCCAATGCTTTGGCATCTCCAACATTTTGAGGCCTCTCTGTGCTCCAGGCTTCACCTTCACAGTTTCATACAGAAGCCTGCCAAGGATTCCCTGCAGGGACACTCATGTAACCTACCTTGCCCCAGTGACTTTCTTTAGCCATGAAGGTAGAATCTATAACTCTTTTCTTCTCTCTTTGACTCAAAAGTAAGAATTATGTGGCTGAAGCTCCCAAGTTCTTCTGTTTGCTGAAGCTGAACATGGCCCACTTGTTCATATACATCTTCATCAGCTTTCTATTTTAGATGGTTTCCTTCACTACCTAAGCTTAAGAGTACCAGAACTCCCTCTGTAGACCAGGTTAACTTTCAACTTAAAGATCTGCCAATATATGATGTGGGATTCCCCCTCTGTATGCTGCAAATATGATTACTTAATGAATAAAGTAACTGGCTTGGGCTGATAGGGTAGAATAGAGCTAGGCAGCAAAAACTAAACTAAATGCTGGGAGAAAAATGGAAGAGTCAGAGAAAAGCCATGCAGCCCCAACAGAGACAGATGCCGAAAATTTACCTGGTAAGCCACAGCCTCGTGGTGATACACAGATTAATGGAGATGGTTAATTTATGATATGAGTTAGCCAGAAATACGTTTAATTTATTGGCCAAACAGTGTTGCAAATAATGTGGTTTCTGCGTGATTATTTAGGGCTAAGCAGTTGGGAACAAACAAACAGTCTCCAACAACAAGCCTCTGTCTTCTAAATCCTGGGATTAAAATTGTGCACTACAATGCCTGGCCATAAGATTTTCTTTAATGCCTTTTCAAAAATTGGAAGTTTAGCTGGGTGGTGTCTTGGTCTGAAGTCATCACTGCCTTCATTCAACTTAACATCAGGCTTTTCTTTAATCTCTTTATACTTCCAGGTGTCTTTTTCTCCTCAAACTGTATATTTTGTATTTTTTCTTTCCCACCTTGCTCCTTATCATTATTAATTACATAAGCCCATTAGCATGACCAATAATAAACAAGAAATGCAGTCAATACTAGTCTGTTAATCTATAGCTTTTCAATTTAGGCTTATGTAGACTGTTTATGGGAAGAAAGCAGCCACATTCTTTGCCAAAATATCACAGGAATGATCACTAGGCCACACCCTAATGTCTTCTACACATAAACCTTTGATTCAGGACCCCACAGTTCAAATCACTCTCAGAACTACTATCTTCCATGATCTGCTGCTATTCTAATCTGAAGTCCCAAAGTTCACATTCCTCAAAAAAAACAAAAAACAAAAAACAAAAAAAAAAACATGGTGGCCACTCATATTATAGCAACAACATGCTCCCTGGTACCAACTTCTCTCTAGAGTTTCTATTGCTGTGAAGAGACATCATGACCATGGCAACTCTTACAAAGAAAAAATTTAATTGAGGCTGGCTTACACTTCAGTTGTTTACTACATTTTTCTCATGGTCGGAAGCATGGTAGTAGACAGGCAGACATGGTACTAGAGAGGTACTACATGGTACTAAGGGTTCTACATTTAGATCATCACTTAGCAGAAAAAACAAGTAACACTGGGTCTGGCTTGAGCATCTGAAACTCAAAACCTGCCCACAGTGACACACTTACTTCCATGAGGTCACACTACACCAACAAGATCATACCTCCTTATAGATCCACTTCTATGGGCTTATGAAGGTCATTTTTGTTCAAACCAAATTAACAGTCAACAACAAAAGCAAATGTAAACATTTATGAATGGATACAGAAACTTATCCAAATTCTATTTTTTCTTTAGGTGTCTTTTTTCAATTACGAGTTTTTGTTTAATTTTGAAATTATATTTTAATTACTCCATTTCTCTTTTTTTCCCTCCTTCAAATTTTTGTTTAACAACAAACAGTTGTTAGTATATATATATATATACATATATATGTATATATATATGTATATATATATATATATTTGTATAGTCACACATATTCTCAAATATAATCTGTGGAGTTCATACAATATGGTCTATAAGTGTAGTAGGAGCTGTGGGCTGCATTCCTGCCACCCTGGCTCCCAGATGCCTCACTAGCTTATGCACTGAAATAATTACATGGAAACTGTATTATTTTAAACACTGCTTGGCCCATTAGTTTTAGCCTCTTACTGGCTAACTCTCACATCTTGCTTTAACCCATTTCTAATAATGTGTGTAGCACTACAAGGTGGCTTACCAGTGAGGATCTTAACCTGCGTCCATCTTGGAGAGGAGAGCTATGGCGACTGACTGGAGAGGAGAGGCATGGCATCTGGCTCACTGCCTTCTTCCTCCCAGAATTCTGTTCTGTCTACTCTGCCTATCTAAACTGCTGTCCTATCAAAGGCCAACCAGTTTCTTTATTAATTAACCATAAAAGCAACAGATAGACAAATGACCCTCCTCCATCATATAAGCAGCTTCTTCACTATGAGAATATATCTAAGTATTTCCCTCCAATTATTGCTTATTGAATTAATACATTTACATGATATTGATTAATTTTAATGCTTATTTATTTCAACAGGACTATAAAACTTAAATGAACTTTGCAGTTTGATCAGACATTTAGCATATGTTTTCTCTACAATTGCTCCAAAACCTATTTCTAACGAATGTTTTAGATTCCCCCATTAATTAAAATAATCAATTTTAATCTATTTAAACAATTTTTACATTTTCTTCTATTTAATTTGATAATGCTATATTAAATTATGACAGCAGTTGTAATTTTCCATATTTTGTCTTATATTTTAACAATATTTTTCTCTATGTTAAGTATGATTAGACGTGATTTCTTCAAGTGAACTTTCTTTTCTTGATAAAAAACTTCTATCTAAATTAAATTCATAGGAGTTTTATTATTCGGTTAAGCGTGTGTTGAAATCATCAAATGTCTTTTGCTGTCAAAGATGATCACATTAATTTGCTAATGTATTGAACCATGAAAGTGTCTTTATATTACTCATAATATCTGTTTTAAAGCTTATGAGTTGCACCATTGAACTCATTACCACAACTCTGTTTTAAATTGCTTATTTCATTTGAAATATTTCTTATTTTTAGATGCAAGTTAGATGTGTATATATGCACATATTTACACAAAGAAGGCTTGTTATGCAACATACTATCATATTATATTAGATTGATTATTTGGGTTATCTAAGTAATATCTCCTAAGTTCAAATGTTTTTCTCTGCTGTATTTATTTAAAAATAGATAATTTTAGTTCGATGTTCCCTTAAAAGGGAAGCATAAATATTTGTGGGAATTATATAGGTCAATAAACATTGAAATCTTTTTTTTACAGTTGAAAATATTTTATTTATTTATTTTTCCATTAAAAAATTTATACTTCCTTCCCTCCTCCTATTCCTTTCCCACTCCCCCACTTATTCTCCTTCCTCCTCCTCCCTCCTTCCCTGCCCTGTGGGAAGTCCAAGCCCCCCCACCCTACATCCAGTCCTAGGAAGCTTTGCATCCAAATAGACTAGGTTCCCAAAAAGCCAGTACATGCAGTAGAAGCAAGTCCCAGTGCCTTATCAATGGCATCTCAGTCAGCCCCCATTGTGAGCCACATTCAGAGAGTCCGGTTTGATTGCATGCTTGCTCAGTGCCAGTCCAGCTGGATTTGGTGATCTCCCACTAGAACAGACACACTGTCTCAGTGGGTGGACGCACTCCTCGTGGTCCTGACTTCCTTGTTCATCTTCTTCCTCCTTCTGCTCTTCAACTGGAGCTTGGGAGCTCAGTCCGTTGCTCTGATGAGAGTCTCTGTCTCTATCTCCATCCATCGCTGGATGAAGATTCTATGGTGATATTCGAGATAATCATCAGTGTGATAGTGGGGCAACCCCAGTTCTGACACAATCTTCTCTGCTGCCCAAGGA
This sequence comes from Chionomys nivalis, assembly GCF_950005125.1. NCBI lineage: Eukaryota > Metazoa > Chordata > Mammalia > Rodentia > Cricetidae > Chionomys > Chionomys nivalis. The sequence continues at coordinate 64,909,172 of NC_080096.1, read as the reverse complement.
CCTAGCTGGGGACATCCCCGTGGACACCTGGGATCCCCTCTAGAGCCAAATCTCTTGCCAAGCCTAAAATGGCTCCCTTAATGTAGGTATCTTCTTCCCTGCTCCTATATCTGCCCTTTCTCCATCTCAACCCTCCCACTCTCACAAGCTCTCTCCAGTCCTTCCTTTCTCCCTTCTCTCTCCCCCCTCTCCCATTCTTTCAATCCCACCCCCACCCCTACTTCCACCCTCATGTTCCCAATTTTTTCCCAGCAATCTTGTTTGCTTCCAATTTCCAGAAGGATCTATAAAACAGACCCAAAAATATGAATATGGTATGTACTCACTCATTAGTGGACTCTAGCCATAAACAAAGGACATTAAGCCTATAGTTCGCAAGCCTAAACATAGAAATCTTTACAATGGAAATTTTCTAAAATTTCCTTGCTGGGTATTGTTTACTACATATATTTCTAGATTATTGTGTTACTATTTTTGCAAATTATTAGTATAAATTCTACATATTTTTTCTTAGTTTATATATATTATTCTCTCACACTAATGTTGATCTTATTTTTATTATTTTCATTAATGAAACAAAGTAAATGTGTCTTCTTTTCAAAGACAGGTTCAAATTAACGTTCAAATTGATTCTCTTTTCAATTTAATATGCTTGTGTTTGTTCTTGTAAATCTATTATTTATTTTAGATTACTTGCTAATCATGGTTTGAAAACATTAACATTTAATTAATTCCCCTAACAAACTTACTTTACAGGCCTACAGAATCAGTGGTTCTTATGTAAATTGAATGTTTTTCAGTGGTTATATGTAATTCTAATGTTGTAACCCAAGAGACCAGCTTCTAGGACTGCATTCAGGGCTGTAGAAAAGAATGCCTCAGAGCAGTGAGGGTTAGGGAAATTTCATCATAACTAAGAAAAACTATAACTATATATTCTTCAACTCCATCAAATACTCCAAAAAGATATAATATTACTTAATAAATAGAAAGTGCATTGTATGTGACTTCTAAAGCTCTGGAATTGACAGAGACATCTTGCTACTTAGACAGTCACCCAAAGGTCTTCTGTAACCTTGTTTGCACTCATCTTCAGCCTACTGGCCCATATTATCTGGCAGACCTTTCCATGAAGCAGGAAATTTCAAAGACAGTTTTGCCTATACTGGCAGTTTTTCAATCACTTTTTTCTGTGTCCTAAAGAATGTCTGGCAGACTATTTCATGAAGCAGGAACCCTGAAGGATGGTCTTGCCTTTTTATGGCAAATTCAGCAGTCATTTTGCTGTGAGTCTCACATGACCAGTTCATACAGCATGACATCAAGCAGTACAGGCAAGATCACTTTCTTGCCCAAACAGCTAGAAAAATCTACAAGGAGTCTCATTGATGCCCATATTTTTCTTGAAGTAATTGGTGCTGCCAAGAGCAGATGTGTCTCATTGTCATAAAAAGTCCTGAATTCTTAAAGCATTTTAAATGCTATATTTTGAAGGTCTCTGAAAGATATGAAGAATAGCTATCTAACTGAAATATATCTCTGTATATCTAGAAAACCTAACTAAATTGACTACAAGCATGAGTATTATAGATAACTATCTACCAACCTGTATTTCTTAATTATACATTACATTTTTAAATGATGAGCACAAACACAATACCTATATCAAGAGTAGAAATAGACATATAGCAAAATTGATCTTAAGTTTATATCAATAAATTAAGATTCATACCAATGCAATATATTCAGCTCTATAGCATATCCCTCTTTAAATATAAAGAAACATTTATAAACAATATTTGGGAATATAGGTGTAGTTCTCTCCAAACTGCTTCCTGCTTTTTGTTGGATGAAGTAATTTTTGGGGGTACTCATGGTAACCTTTCTGAGCGTCTTTGTTTGTCAAACTACATTAGATTGTAAGGATTTCATACATTCTCATCCTCTGTGGAAACAAAAGAGGAACGACTTTTCCAAAACAACATATCCTTAGATTCAAATTTTGAAATCAAGAAACATTTAAAACATATATGTTGCTTCAACTTAGCAGTCCCCAGAATCAAATGTCTCTCAATAATCAAAAAAATTCAAAGAAAACAAAATCGTATGCATAATCCAGACTCTCTGTGTCTATTCCATCTTTATGTGACTTATTTTTTTTTACTCCTTTTAATCTGACTGTCTGTACTCTGTCTCTTTAAAGAGTGTACCTTCTTTAAAAACCATTTACTTCTTTTTCTTCTCTCTCCCAAGCCTATGTACATTTATTCAACACCGTGTTCCATTTAGAGGTATTTTCCATCTGAACTTGTCTTTATTGTTTACGTGTAAACCTTTTCTGAACAGGACTGCTTCTTAAAATGCTAAGTATTTTTTAAAATTCTAAGAGGCAGCATTGCTAAGGCAAATATGTCCCTGTTTGCTTGCTTTGCCCAGTCTAACATGGTGGAGACATGTTCACTGCCTATGAGAGTCATACACATTGTCCCATTTTTAGGCACATAGAAGGTCTATATCATCATTAAGCAAATTGTAGCACTCTGCCCACAGAACCCATTTAAATCTCCATAGCTGAACCACTGAAGAAGATAAAGCTGTTTGTGCTAGCAGCATGGCCTGGGAAGCTGCCATTTCAAAAGTGCATGGCTTTTTTTTTCTGCTACTGCTGAATCAATAAGACCTCTCTTAAAGGAGCTGCAGCATGCTGCCAGCAAGCAGAGCAAGAAGCTATGTTAAACTCTGATTTTTTTTCTTTCTAGAATTCCTTTTTAAGCTTTCCCAGGTTTTACATGAATATAGTTGACCACGTTGTCATACCAATTTGTTATTAGAGGCTGCTTGTTTGTTCCTGCTGCTCTGCCCTGAAATAATCACAAGAAACTGTGTTATTTGCAATACTGTTTGGTCAATAGCTTATGTGCATTTATATCTAACTCTTATATCCTAAATTAACCTATCTCCATTAATCTGTGTATTGCCACATGGCTGTTGTTTACCAGGTAAAGTTCTGGTGAAAGTTCCAGCAAAAGTTCCAAAGTCTTTCTCTGGCAGGGGTACATGGCTTCTTCTGATTCTGCCTTCTTTCTCTCAGCATTCAGTTTAGTTTTCCTTTCCTAGATAAGTTCTGCCTTGCTATAGTCCAAGGCAATCTCTTTATTCATTAACCAATAAATGCAACACATAAAAAAAGGACTTCCCACACCACTACGCCATCATTTTTAATGTGATTAATTTATCTTGTGGTTGATACCATTTGAATCAAAGCTTTTCTAATCCAGATACTGTCAATGACAGAATTCTCCAGGAAACCCTTTATTGGCGGTTTTATCCTCCTTGGGGAATGGAAACCTCCATAAGAGCACTTCAAAGTAACTTTATGAGTAACTTCTTCTGCTGCTACCCAACCACAGTCCTGGTTCAGGTCCTGATACAGGGAAAGGGCATCAGTGGCAAAAGAATTATACAACCACCAGATGAGTTCCACACAAGTAGCTGGCCACAAATACCTGGAGCCATCTTTTCTTTATACTTCAAAAACAAGCATATTTTCTCTTTCCTCCAGTGTTAACCACCAGCAAAAACAAAGATGGCAAATTTGTTTGTTCCCAACTTTGACATCAAAACAACTTTTAAACCAAAAAAAGTACTCAGCATTTTTCTAGTTTGATGAAATATCGAACCAGATACATCATGTCTTTATAAAACTACAAGGTGATACACAGAGGCATACATTTTTATGAATTACAATATCACTCAAAACCTATCAAAGCATATTTACAGATGCAGGGGTGATTTTCCATAAATGTCTTACACACAGTCACCTTGTGTTTCGCTAACTGTTCCCTAAACTGAAAAAGTGTCCTACAAGCCTAAGCCTCTCTATAAAGGGTAATAAATCAAAATGAAACTAAAATCTGCAAAGAGAATCATCAATATTACGAGAGAGAAGAGAGCAAGTAGGCTGAGCAGTCTCAAAAGAATTCTGAGGTATCTCAAGGTCTATTGGTCCTTGCTGAGTAAGAGAACTTCTCCATAGCTTTGCCTCTTGGAAACCCACTAAACATGCATTCATACGCGATCTAAAACTAGGCCACAGGCCTTCCAACATTACTTGTCCCTCTACTGATTAGCTATATGTGGCCACAGTAAGAAGAAACTCTCTAGATTTTAATGCCTTCATGTCACACATCTCAGTTAACAAATTAATGAGGAAATAAAATTTTGCCTTTAAATTACCAAGTTATTGCTATATGGTGGTGATAATATAAAGTAAACCAGGCACAGACAACCTTGTGAAAGGAATAACATCTGAAATCTTTAGCTATTAGTTTCACTGGGGTTTCTAATGTTCTCTAGAGAAAGGTATCATTTTCAGAGTCAAATTCCTGAAAATAACTCAGGTTCAGAGAGAACTGGAATGAAAACATTGACATACTTCCTGATAAATGCATTCTCTAGTGTGTCTTGATGGCTCTTCTTTCAACAAATTAACTCTTTTTTTAAAGGGGTATTTAAGAGTGGTTTTTCTTTTAATACTGCTGACTACTTTGTAGAGCACTTACTTGGTTTATTAAAACTAGGCTATACATGCATGAGGATGTTTCCACATTATTTAAAATAACAACATGAAATAAACTGAAAATTACAAATCTTAAACTTTTTACTCAAGTACCAGACATGCTATATGGCCTTAAACAGAGCAATAAAACATGCATTTCCTTAATTAAGTAGAAAATGTTCCCAATAAGAGAGACAATTTATGCTTAACATTACTCTGCTATACTTATAGATTGGTTCCTAGGCCAATAATCATCAGAGAGGCTTCATCCATCAATGAGTGTAAAGACGTGCAGAGACCCACAGCCAAACACTTAGTGGACCTCAGAAATCCTGCTGAAAAGAGGTATAAATGATTATAGTAGCCAGAGAGTAAAGGACATCACAAGGAAATCCACAGTATTATCTACCCTGTGCTCATGAGAGCTCACAGAGACTGAACCAACAACCATGGAGTCTGCATAGAACTGACCTAGACCCTCTGCAAACTGAGCAAAATCAATCAAAGTTCATAAAACGCACCACCAGATTTAACAAAGTATTTCTCACTTTACAAGCATATATGTCACTAAAATATGCTATAGCCTGAGATTTAAATCATGAACACTACATTTACCTTTGTCTTTAATGATAGGTAGAACATTCTATTATAGGCTTGTGGTTTATTGTTTAGTTTCTAAAGATTTTTCTCAGTGATCAAAACAAAGTAGGTACTCAAAATTATCTGAATTTGAATGATATGTCTTTAGGGAAAATAGTAACAAGTCTGCAATTATTATTATGCATAGCTATGCAGATTCATTTCAATAAATGTTGTGAGTATCCGTGTACTTAGCAAGATTCAGCCTCCAAGCTGAGCAAGATATTTCTTTTTAATATGTTACAGTTCAATGTAAGATATGACACAACCAATTCCAATGAAAGACAGAATTTATGAAGTGTAATTAGAACACACTGTGTACCTTCTTGTAGATTGCACATAACTGAAAAAGACTCCTTTTCTGTGGGCTGCTTAACTTGATTATTATTTACTTTATTGTAAAGAAGCTTTTTAGTTTTATGAGTTCCTCCTCAATTCTTGGCATAATTTTTTTATTTGTTTTGTTTTAATTATTACTGTTTCAAAGAAAACAAACTATTATTTTCATTTTCATAATAATCATAGTTTTTGCCCCCTCCCCTCCTCCCATTTCCACTACCTATACCCATACCCCACCCCTATCCACTCCTCAGAGAGGGCAAGGCACATTGCATTAGGGAAGGTCCAAGGTCCGCCCTGCTATATCTAGGCTGAGAAAGGTATCCATCCAAAGAAAACTGACTCCAAAAAAGTCAGTATAAACAGTAGGGATAAATTCTGGTGCCAATAACATGGCTCCACAGTCTACTCAGCCATACAACTGTCATCCATATTCAGAAGGACTAGTTTGGACCTATGCCATTTCCTTCCCTGTCCGACTGGACTTGTTGAACTCCCATTAGCTCAGGTAAACTGTTTGAGTGGGTGTACCCATCATAGTCCTGACCTTTTTGTTCATATTCTCACTCTTCAGCTGAACTTTGTTAGCTCAGTCCAGTGCTCCAATGCAGGTCTCTGCCTGTTTCCATCAGTTGCTGTATGAAGGTTCTATGATGATACTTAAGATATTCATCAGTCTGACTACAATACAAAGCCACATCAGGTACCCTCTCTCTATTGTTTAGGGTCTTAACTGGGGTTATCCTTGTGAGTTCTTGGGAATTTCTCTAGAGCCAGGTTTTTTGCTAGCCCCATAATGGCTCCCTCAACCAATATATCTCTTTCTTTGCTCTTATCTCTGTCCTTCCTTCATCTCAACTATCTTGTTCCCTCAAGTTCTCTTCCCCCTCTTCTTCTTCCCCTGTATTTCCCTTCTGCCCTGTCTACTCTCCCTACTCCCATTCTCCCAATTTTGTCAAATGATCTTGTCCATTTCATTTTTCTAGGTGGATCTATGTATGTTTTTCTTAGGGTTCTCCTTGGTATTTAACTTCTCTAGGATCATGAACTAGACTCAATATCCTTAGCCTTCTAGCTAGTATCCACTTATGAGTGAATACATACCATGTTAATATTTCTGGATCTGGGTTACCTCACTTGGGATGTTTTCTTTTTATTTCCATCCACTTGCATGCAAAAGTCAAGATGTCATTATTTTTTACCACAGAATAGTACTCTAATGTGTAAATGTGCCACATTTTCTTTATCCATTCCTGGGTTGAGTGGCATCTATGTTATTTCCAGGTTCTACCTATTACAAATAATGCTGCTATGTTCTGTGGGACAAAGACAGAAAAAACCTCTAAACGGTTTAGAGTGTGTTTAAAAATATATGGAGGCTCAGGAGAGAAGAGAAAAAGAATAAAGTCCTTAAAATAAAAAAGAAAGAAAGAGTTGTTGGGTGTGGTGGCATACACCATTATTCTCAACACTTGGAAGGCAGAGGCAGGTAGATCTCTGTGAGTTCAAGGTGTGGTGACATTCACCTTTAATCACAGCACTTGGCAGGTAGAGGCAGGCAAATATCTGTGAGTTCAAGGACCATGTGGTCTACTGAGTGAGTTCCAGGACAGCCAAAGATACACAGAGAAATACTGTCTCAAAAACCCAAAAATTAAAAAAAAAAATAAAATAAAATAATAGAGTTTAAAATAAAGCCACCTAAAGATGAAAAATACACAGAGAGTCAGGATGCTGTATGTTATTGTTCTGTCTCTAAATTGTTTGATGCCTGAGGAAGGAGCAAACACTGCGAAAAGATATTTGATTGTAAATGCTGCTGGATTAATCCAACATATATTTTGAAAATGCCTTGAATTTAAAATATAAGTCAAAAGATAATCAAATCAACACGTGAATAAGATAAGACTTAAGTGCCTAAATGTGAGGATTAAGAACAAATACAAAGCTTGATCTACATTTTTCCTTTCTTAGTGGTATGTTATTTGTATTTTAATAAATAAATCTTGCCTGAATATCAGAGGCAAAGCTAAAGCTACCAGAAGTTAGTTATTAGTGACACATACCTTTAATCCCAGGATTTGGGACAAAGAGGTAGATGTATCTCTTTGAGTTCAAGGCCACCCTAGGCTACTTAAGATCAATATAGAAACAAATCCAGGTGATGGTGGCATACCTTTAATCCCAGTATAAGTGAGTCAGGAGTATTAGGGAGTCAAGACTTTAAACCTAGAACTAGAGGGAATATAAAATGAGAGACGAGGGAGGCTTAGTTGGATTAGTTTGTGATCACCCAGCTTTGGTAGAGGTCAGACTTCTCTAGTGGCTTTAGCTTTGCCTCTGGTCTTCAGGCAAGATTTATTTATCAAAATACAGATAATATATGACTACATCTCTTTCCTCTCTCTAGTCCTTCCGAGGTACCTTCTCTTTAACTTCTCTTATGTCTCCTCCCACCAATATCAGTTGACACCCGTTTTCTTTATTATTACACATACTCAGAATGTACGTATGTGCTTGTATATATGTATGCACAAATATAGGAATATAACCCATTGAGTCCATTTTTATTGTTTGTGTGTATATGGATTTAGGGCTATCCACTTTTTATTGGCTAAGAAATAAGGAGGCTTATCCCTCCTGAGAGAAGCATTCTCCCCTGCCAGCAGTCATTAGTTGCCTGTTGTTCATTGTCTAGGAGTGAGACCCTGAGGATTTTTCTCTCTTTTACTTTAGCACGTCTATTTCTATTTCTATTGTTCATGGATTTTTTATACATTCACTTCTAGAAGAGACTGTTCAACAGCAGGCCAACTGGTTCTCCAGCTCTTCCAATGTTTCCAACTCTCTTCTTAGTGATATTTCCTAAGACAGAGATGTATGAACTGTAATATAGATATATTCATTATTTGTTGATTTCTGCATTGTGTTCAGTTGTGTTTTTCTGTGATGGTCTCCATTTGCTATAAAGAGAAGCTTATTTGATTAGGAAGAGGAGCAGTAGGTAGCTACACTTACCTGTATATATAAGGATGAAATTTAGAATGTAGGTACACTGGTCTAGACAAGGGGAGGTATATATTCTTTTCTGGGGTCCATGATCCTACTAGGCTTGGAATGCTGGAGAGTTTTCCAGTACCAGGCTCGGAATCAGACTTATAATTAAACATTATTAATATTTTCTTTCTTTTTTTTGGGGTTTTTTTTTTTTTTTTTTTTTTTTTTTTTTTTTTTTTTTTGGTTTTTTGAGACAGGGTTTCTCTGTGGTTTTGGAGCCTGTCCTGGAACTAGCTCTTGTAGACCAGGCTGGTCTCGAACTCACAGAGATCCATCTGCCTCTGCCTCCAAAGTGCTGGGATTAAAGGCGTGCGCCACCACCGCCCGGCCTATTAATATTTTCTAATGAAAGAATGAGATGCTATCGTATACACATGTGTCTACTATATCTAATATCAGAATGTGAGACTGAACCCATATCTCTTGTATTTGGTGAGTTCCAGGAGAGTAGGAGATCCCGTGTACAAAAGGTGAATGGCCACTGAGAAGCAGAATCCAAGGTACACTCTAACTTGTAAACATGCAAATGATACAATATATATCTCATTGATTGCTCATTGATGATGAATACATAACCTTTAAGAAGTTATCAAGGACAATGGCCTATGAGAAAGTAACATTATCAAATGTTGTTCCTTTCTTCATTTGTCAAATTCAGGGAATCTTGGCTTCAATTACTTAGATGTTATCTGAAAACAAAAGAACTATTACTTTTATTTTAGCAGACATTTGTCAAAGGCTATAAGCTAGTTATTGTACCTTGTAAAGAGGTTTTGTATTTTACTGAACATTCTTATAGTAGTGAGAAGTAAATATTCTGAATATTAAAATTGGTGATATACTATAATATTTGTTGTTTGCACTATAAAATTGAGTGTCTTTAAATGAAATAAGTAAAGAAAGAAAGAATCCATCTCTTTTTGTGTCCTATGCCTTTTGTCAGCTCAGAGAACACACACTTCTTCAGATTTTATATATAGCCATTTTGTTCTTTTGGTACTATGTTTGTTTTTGAAATGGAACTTTACCTTTGCCATGAAATTTCCTTTCATTGGAAAATGACAGGGTGCTTTACAATGCATTATATCTGTACTGTAAATCATTTAAGAATTATGAGTCAAAAAATTGCTCACAGGTCAGGTATCTTTTGAGAGTTCAAAGACTAAAACAGCCCTGACTTTGTGCTTCACCTTGCAGTGAACTGATAGCTGTGCTCAAGTTTATAGGGCGTAGATCATTGAAGATCTGTATTTGGGAAGATCATAAAAGTGTGAACTACATTTTAAACTTCTCTAGTTGGACTGTAAATGAGATCTAAATTCATGCAACATTATCACTGTGTGTTTTATTTCCTGTCTAAACATTTAAACTGGCATTTAAACTGCAATTGTGTATATTAAATGACAGCAGACATCTGCAAGGCAGTCTTCAGCATTTTAACTGCTGAATCTCCCATAGTCATGTCAATTAGTTTGACATGTATTTCAGAATTAGGACTTTGTGGGCATCATTCCAACTCAATGTAATGGTAGTAGTATCAACAAAATTACATAGTACTTTAAGTGGATTCTAGTTCCCCATTTGAAATGTTCAGCATTTTAATTTCTAGAAGTAAAAATACTAGTAAATACTGACATCTAACTCCATCTATCATTTAATCTTATTCACCTATTTAAATTATTTTACAAACCTTCAAATTATTTCCATTTACATAAAATAAATTTCTCTTTGTAGATATTTTAAGTAACTATTCTGAACACTTTTCTCAATTTAAAAATATCACATTTTCTCAATAATATTTTATCCAGTCATGGTTTCTTTTCTTCCAGTCTTTATTATTGCTGAATCTACCAGCCCTTTGTAGAAAATACACTCTTTGCTTTCTTTTTACTGTTCCTGTATTTGATGATGCCTTTGGAGGTAATGACTACATCAGTAATCAGGTCTGATCCATGCACTTAATGTTATATCACCCAAAGCATGTATTCCTGGTGCTCATGATGAATATAATCATTTTGTTTTCTAAATTTTGAAACATTTTATATAATCACTGGCCTCAAATGGTTATATAAAATAATGTGAACTTATTTCTTTATTATAATTTATATATGCTTTCAGAACTATCTGAAGATATCAGTAGTGGGTATTTCATTAAAATAATTGTAATCAAGGAAGCATTTGCAAATAGTGTGTTTGTGTGTATGTATGATGAGTACTGTTGCCTGTGGTAAACAGAAAAATCTACCAGGTCCCATAGAGCAGGAAGGAAAGGCCATTGTTATAGTAGACACACAGATATAGTAGACATATCTGGATACAGTAGCCTCTCACCCATTCACTAGAAAATATTAGTTGTGTTTAATTACAAGTCTGCATCCAAGCATGGTACTAGAAAACTCTCCAGCATTCTAAGCCTAGAAGGATCATGGACCCTAGAAAAAAAAATATACCTCCCCTTGTCTAGACCAGTATATCCACATTCTAAATTTGATTCTTATATCTACAGGTAAGTGTAGCTACTTACTGCTCCCCTCCTCATCAAATAAACTCCTCTTTATAGCAAATGGAGACCATCACAGAATAACACAACTGAACACAATGCAGAAATGAATAAATAATCTATGACATATGGATGATGGGAACCCTTTTCAGATACTCTGGAAAAGTAGCCAGTCTACTTCACTGTTGAAATATATTTCTACCCCTCTGACCAAGATTTTCTTAAGAGCAATGCCAATGCTTATATTTTAAAACTTTATCTACAGAATCTGTTAAAAACCATTTTGAGGGATTCCCCTCTGTATGCTGTGAATATCATTAGTTAATAAAGGAATTGATTGGGGCCTATAGCAGAGTTATAGGGGAACACAACTAGTAGGGGGAAACTAAACTGAATGCTGGGAGAAAGAAGGTGGAGTCAGGAAAAGACATGTAACTCTGCCAGAATCAGTTGGAACTTTAGCTAGTAAGCCACAGCCATGTGGCGATAGACAGATTAATAGAAATGGGTTAAAATTCATGAGAAATATTCATACAGTTTGCTAATGTTTTAAATGCAACTGACATGATTTCAAAATTACCTTCTCTCATTTGCTTTAATTCACAAGGCTCAATTGAAAACAAGGTGAATAAGAAATGAGGCCAATTTGGGGAATATGACTCATGGCTCTACTTTCCTTAGATCCTATAAGGTAAAATCAAACTGAATTCTGATTGGGCATGAAAATAAGATATTTAAATTTGGGTTTAAAACTTTATAGTCATACTTTTCATTTGTAATTTTTGATTGCTTTCTTCAATGTTCTGAAAAATGCTAACCATTGAAAATGTGTAACAGTGAAACTGTCCTTCCATAACTGAATATTGTTGATGCCAGGACCTCCCCAGATTTTTTAAAAAAAGCATGACCAATTCCTTATTATACAATGGCCTAATGTATCCTCCCATATGCTTAAACTCATCACTACATTACTTACAATACCTAATTGTGGTGGTTTGAATTAAATGGCTCCCATAGGTTCATAGGAAGTTACATTATTGGAAAATATTAGGCCTTGTTTGAGTAGGTATGGCTTTGTTGGAGAAAGTGTATGACTAAGGGGTGATTTTAAAATTTCAGAAGCTGAAGTCAGGCCCATTCTCTCTCTCTCTCTCTCTCTCTCTCTCTCTCTCTCTCTCTCTCTCTCTCCTTCTCCAACACTATGTCTGAGTGTTTCCCACCTCTGAACTGTAAGCCAGCCCCAATTAAATACTTCCCTTTATAAAAGCAGGTGTGCCATGGTCTCTTCACAGAAATAAATCCCTAAGACACTAATATAATGTAAAAAAATAGAGAGACATAGTAGAGACAGTAATAGATTAGAAAGCATAAAGAAAAATAAGCCATGTAAAAATGGAAAATTCACAGTGAGTCTGATTACATATATTATTATGTTTGACTACAGAGAAACATTTGGTTCTGGGGATAGCTAAGCTAAACCAACATATATACTTTAAAGGTATCTTGATTTCAAAATATGGATTTAAGGATATGTTGCTTTGGAAAAGAGATTCTTCATTTGTTTCCACAGAGGATGAGAATCTGTGGATTCATTCCAGGCTAATCGGGTTTTATAGACTAAGACCCTCTGAAAGGTGGCCTTGAATATCCCTCAAAAAATTACTTTGCCTAATAAACAGCAAGAAAAAGTTTGTACACAAGTAAGCCTATAAGTAAGCCTATATTCACAAGTATTGTCTATAAATGTTTGTTTACATTTAAAGGGGGATATGCTATAGAGATGAATAATTAGCTTTGGTATAGATCTTGGCATATTGATACAAATTTAACGTCAATTTTGTTATACTGCATGTATGTATTTCTGATCTTGATTAAAGTATTGTGATTGTACTGCTCATTTAAAAATGTAATGTATAATTAAGAAATATAGGTTAATAGTTAATCATCTATAATAATTAAGCTTGTAGTCATGTTAGTTAGATTTTCAAGATGTACAAAGATATATTTCCAGGGAATAGGCATTCTTGAAACCTTTCAAAGACTACAGAATATGGCATTAAAAAGGTTTTAAGAACTTAGGCCTTTTCATGACAATGAGACACATCTGCTCCTGGCAGCACCAATACCTTCATGAGGAAGATGGGCATCAAAGAGGCTGCTCATGGAGTTTGCTAGCCATTTGGGTAAGAAACTGCTCTTGCCTGGACTGCTTGATACTATGTTGTATGAATTGGATATGCAGGACCCACAGAGAAATGACATCTGAACTTGTCCAAAGGAGAGATGATCCTTCAGGAATCCTGCTTCATCACAGAGTCTGCCAGACTTTCTGCAGGATACAGAAGAAAGTGGCTGACAAACTGCCAATATAGGAGGAACTGTCTTTGAAATTTTCTGCTTCATGGAAAAGTCTGCTGAATACTATGGGCCAGGAGGTTGAAGATAGATGCTCCAATGGTACAGAAGAACTTTGGATGTCTCTGTCATTTCTAGAGATTTGGAAGTTGCTTACAATGAACTTATTATTTACTTAGGTAATATTATATCCTTCTGGAGTTTTGATTGAGTTGAAGAATTGATAGTTTCCCTTAGTCATGATAAAAGATAAAATAGATATAAATATTGTAACTATAATTCTTGCTCAATAACTATTTTGTTATATGTAATTTTACTATGTTAAAATTGACACCTTCCTTTTTATTAGACAGAAAATGGGAGATGATGTGGGATTCCCCTCTGTATGCTGTGAACTCCACTGGTTAGTAAAGAAACTGTTTTGGCCTAATAGGATAGTGTGGAGTTAGGTGAAAAAAACTAAACTGAATGCTGGGAGAATAAAAGCAGAGTCAGAGGAAGCCATGTAGTCCTGTCAGAGATAGATGCTGGAACTCTGCCCTGTAGGCCTCTGCTATGTGACGATACACAGATTAATAGAAATGGGTTAAACTAAGATATAAGAATCAGCCAATAAGAAGCTAGAGCTAATGAACCAAACAGTGATTTAATTAATACAGTTTCTATGTTGTCATTTTGGTTTTGGGCAGCCAGGATGAACAAGTGGCCTCCTTCAACATCATGTCATAATAATTTTTGATGTTGATTGGTTTGGAATAAATGAACAATGAGTTAATTATCAATGGATTGATGAATTAAATATCGATTAAGAAAATTTGATCTAAAGTAATGAACACTGAAGATAAATATAGGTCAAACAAGTTTTCTCATTTATATACCACACAGATAACTTAACCATACTTTGTGTTAATGACATAACAATTACATTCTTTGGAATGGGGTGATTTTTCAATCATAATTTAAGTATTAATTAAATAATTCAAAAATGATTTTAAATAAAGAAGAAAATCAATAATTTCTTTAAATTGAATGCTACCTATTTTGACATTTACTTTAATAATCCCACAAAATGGAGGTAGAGATCTTACTGCAGTACTGTGCAGTCACGTACAAAATACAAGGTCCAACCCTATTCTACCTGTAATATATTTTACTATTCCCTTAATTTAATATACTGTCTTTATTTTGTTTTTTCATGTGCTGTCACTAGAAAGCAAATCTGAGAGGCCTTTACACAATGAATCAAAGAACTGCTTTGCCTTCAGTCATTAGTATGCATGCTGCATTTGAAGCTAACAAAGCATGGTTTCTGAGCTCATACTTTCATAGAAGAAAGAGATATCATGTCACATCTTTTCATTTTCTCATCAGCAACTCAGAGCCAACTCACAACCATTGATTGCCATTTAAGTATGTCAGTTTTGACAGATAATAGACATTCTTCTTGTTAACTTTTTCTGATAGCCTGCTACCAAATGCACATATTAGGTATTAAATATGCATGAAGTTACTAGACTAAATGGTCTGTGGTATCAATGGTACATAATGTAAGTACTGGAGAGGAAATAATTCTCATTACTAGATTCAAATGTAGCAGTATTAAAATGTTGTTTTCATGTGTGATTATATGTGAATCTTCAATACTAGTATAGGTTAAAGTATGCAATCTTTTCCATTGGAGAGCATTCAAAAGAACAAGTCACTATGACAGATCTTCTTTCATCACAGTGCCCAATAGCCCTACTGTTGACCAACAATGTCAACTGAATTTAATAAAATTCAGAATATTAGATAATTAATATTTGGGCAGTAATGATAGATAAGAGTTATTTTCTCTATCATTACTGCCCAAATATTTGAACATATGCTTTCAAATACTTTTGGTCAGTTTTAAACTTTTAAAATGCAAATATGAAAAATAAATTTCTGAAACTACTTTATTGGGTTCAATTCTAAGATAGTAAAATTATTTTCACCATAGTGAATTTCTTATTTAAAGTAAAAATAAGATGTTAGACTAGAACTCAAAAGTTTATTCTAGTCTTGATTGACCTGTTCTTTGTTACTAACTTAATTCATAAAATGAGATATCAAACTTTTATTATAACTCTCAAATTAAATAATTCTAAATTATCCAACACATTTAGTCCATTATCTCAGTTTAAAAAATAAAAGAACAAAAATTCAAAATATTCAAAGGTATGAATATGTGCTCCTTGAAAATGCTGTCATATCAAATGTAGCCTTCTTCATATGAAAAATCCCTGAACTTGCTTTTTTATATTCATGTCATCATACCAGATAACTAAATCTCTATCTCCATTTTAATAAATTTTGTAAATACTCTTTTAAATTCATAAGAATAAATTTTAGCATTCACATAATGTTTTATCAAGTTTTTGTATCAAATTTTCTGTAGACATGTCCTTGGTAAGCCATTCTAACTTGTCATATGACTGAGTACTTTGCTATTATAATAAATATTCTTTTCAATTTTTTCATATAAGTTTGTTATTTTAAATATCATGAAAATTATATTCAAGACTTTAGTCAATATCATAAGCTATCAACTATAAATTCAATACTTGTCATATCTCAATGGACTATTGAACAACAATATTCAGATTTTGTAAGGATTCAATGCCTCACACTGATCTATCATTTCCCCATGTTTTGTTAAATTATATACTCAAATCCACGCATAAGTAAGATGAGATTTAAGTACCTAAAGGCAAGGATTAAAAACAAATACAAAGCTGGATCAACCTGTTTTCTTTCTTAGCATTTGTAGGGTCTACAAGCTTTATATTTATGGTATAAACAGTAGGAAAAGTACATAAATCTTCCTGAAAACAGTTAAGGAAACACATTACAAACACAGAATAAATATAGTATAATATTTTATCTGTAAGAAAATTATTTTGTGTTTTAATTTTATAAAAGTCATAAAATATATTTATTATAAAGTCTTAAACTATACATAGCCTTTACTATATTTAATGTACATTGTTAGTAATCCTTACTAATATAATATATATATATAATTATGGTGGGAAAACAATATTCAAAATAACTTTATTTAAAAATATAATTCCATGTAACCAAATTCTGAATGGTTAATTGTTTCTATTTTGTTTTTATGACAAAATGTGTTTGAGCTATTTATTTAACATTTCACAAATTCAAAAATTAAATCTAATTTACCCAAATATTTTGATATATCCACAATAAAATCTTATCAACTAAAATACATGGTTTTAAAAATACAAAAGCACCTGAAGAGATAACATATATCTTTTATATATAACATATATGTGTGTGTGTGTATATACACACAAAAAATATGTTTATAATTTTGTATTATATATAAAGTCTAACTCTTCTTCAAGGTTTTGGTTAGTTAAATCATCATAGAATCAATCATTAAGCCATATTTCTACTGCAGTCTTTACAAACATATTCATTGTGTTTGAGTTTAGTGCAGTGCAAACAGCATCAACAAGTGTGTAGATATGCATAAGATATTCTAAGGTACTATGCGCCAGCTTTTTCTCTGGAACAAATCACTGTGATATTCCATTTAACACAATTATAAGCAAATTCTCTATTTAGATGTCTCTGAAAGTGATTAGCACAGGAAATTGGCAAAGGAACTTGGAAGAATTTCAAGGTCCAAAGAGAGAACAGAGCAAAGAATGGAGAAGTAAGTTGTGTTTTAAATACAGTACTGAGGTGCCATTATTGATGTTATTGAACCTGCAGTGTATTTTGATTTATATGCAACTTTGAATTTCTAGAATATAAAATAATTGATTATTGTGGTATTTTTAAAGCCTTGTAAAATTAAGTCGATGGAGGCAGCTGTAGGGATGATCTCGATGGAAAAGAAGCAATAGGAAGGCAAGTAGAATGTTCTAAACCAGAGGAAGATGTCACACTTGCCTTGGGGCTCATTGATTTCACTTCTTAAAACCACAAAAGAAACAAAGGTAATCTCATAGACTGTGGCTTTGTGTAATATCAGGAGAGATGACTAAGAACTCGTAACAAGTCCTAATAATGTTTCTGCAAAATAACTGTGAATTGATGATTACATATGAGATATAAACCCAAAATTCCAATGTATCCCAACACTTCACATTCTATTTTCCATAAAACACTATTGATCAGGGGTTTCTTTTTTTCCCCACAAAGCATAGTATAGATAATTTCTATATTTAAATTCTAGTACCATAATTAAATGATAAACAAATGTTTGTTATCACTTTTCCCTAATATGCTCACTAAAACTTCTTAAAATAATTCATCTTCAGAATCATTTTTGATTTCTCTAAGTTACAAATGAATATAAATTTCCAACAGCTATCTGATCCCTTCAATATTAGCATTTTATAGAATTTGAAACATTTTTTTTGAAACATTTTTAAGTACACTAGATTAACGTGGCTTTTGTTCTCTTGGACATAAATTTTATCAGAGTTTACATTTTCTCCTTTGTTAGAACTCCAGATATTTTTCTTCTTCAGGATTCAAACTAAGGTACAATATAAAATGTTATTTTTCCGTTTGTTTCTATCTAAGAATTCCACAGAGATGATATTGCCTTTAAGCCAAACATAATCAAAGATACCTGAGACCCAGCTGGCCTTTCACCAGTGATATTAACCTCTGCCGCTTGGATGGCACTGTTTGCCAGGTTTCTCAACAGGAAAGCAATTATTTTTCTCTTTAGACACACATTTCTTCTGAAAAAAAAAAATTACTCGGTTCAGGCCACAATCAAGGGAAGAGTAATTAAGGTCTGCCTCCTTAAGATGGGAGTGGGTACATGTGACAATTTTAATACATCTTGATCTGTATTTTAGCTAAGTGAGTGTCAGATAGATCCAGGGGTACTGAGAAAATATGCCATGTCTTACAGTAGCATTCCTTTAAAATTGCAACACAGATAAATTATTGTTAAAGTAAACATACCCAAAAAAGTGAAATCAGGCCAGGAGAAATGGAATCATGTTAATGAGTCAGAAAGTTTTGAATTTTATGCCTTGTCAATTACTAGTTACAGGACAAGAAAGTTCTAGTATTTTGAGAAACAATGATACAAACACCATAACAGTATAGTGAATATTAAATGAATAATATAAAAATCTTAGCTTGTTGTCTGACCAATGATAATGCTCAAAATATAAGAACTGGGTATGATGTGTCAAGTAGCACTCTTTCTATTGTGACATTCCCTTCCTCTCTTTAAGTTTTCACTTCCTAAAGTACTCTCTGCCATTTTCAGGGCTGGATGTCACAGGACACACATAACCTCCATTTCTACCAAAATATGACTCTACAATAATTTTTTCACTTTGAATCATATAAGCAGTGCACAGGAGAAAAATCAGCAAGTTGATATATATGGGTATACATCCAGTGTCTCTTGTCACCCTTCTCTGCTTATGACATTTCATTTGTGTGTTTGGTATAACAGGGCAATGTACATGTTTCTCTAAGTGGGTGTGCATATGTGTATATGGGTCAGAGAACAACTTTGGATGAAGTTCTCCAGTGATGTCCTGACCTTCATAATACTGCTGCTGGGAATCTCCAAGTAGTCTACCTGGATAGTCTGTGAGCCCTACAAATCCAGCTGTTTCCATCACTCCAGTGCTAGGCTTTGAGTGTGCACCAACATTCCCAGCCCTTTTTTCATACTTTCTGGTAAGTGAGCTCAGGTCCTCATGCTTGAAACTCAAACATTATAAAAGTGAGCTTTTCCCCATAGGTTTCCTTTAAATAAAATACCTCTAGTTATCAATCATATTATAGAAATTTATGTCTCATCTGTCTCTATAGGATTCTGTCTTAAAAAAAATGTAACAATTAGAAATACTTAAGCTAGGGCTGGGAATATGACTTATTACATAAAATGTGCACTGTGCAGTAATGAGAACACAACTTTGTGCTCCAGCACCTACAAACCAAAGTTAAACGTGGAAATACACACTATAATCCTAGCATTGGGCAAAGAAGAGATCAAGAAACAAGGAAGTCTCTGGAAAGAAAGTTTAATAAATTGAGCTCCAGGTACATTGAGAAGCCATGTCTCAAATCAAAAGGTGTATACCAATAGAAAACAGCTGCTGCCAACCTTTGGTCTCAGCATATGTGTGCTCAGGTGAATGTGCCTTCCCTGTGTATACACATAAAGTACACACAAAACATTTTTTGATAATATGTAAATATTATATTTTTAATATTTAAAAATAATTGTGTTTTAGCTTAGCTTGATCAAACACATATAAATATACGGAGCACTTGAAACATTTGAACATTTTTTCCATTTAAAAAGTTAAATGCTAAAAGCAGTATTTCAAAAGATTGTTCCCTGTAAATGCCAGGAAACATAAATAATCTAACAGAGGAAAATGAGAGTTTCATTAAACATTACTTTGTGTAAAAAGTCCTGCAGACTTGTTTCAAGACAATTCATTTCATCTATAATGAGAAGCAATGGGGTAGGTTTGTAAGTACTAAAGACTCGTAACTGAGACCACTGATTATCTAGAGCCACCACAGCTTTTGACAAATCATCAATGAAATAATAAGCAACCCTGGAGCATGCAGAATATGTGTGTTTATGTGTGTGTGCATGTGCGTGCTCGAGTGCATGTGTGTTTGAATATTGTGAAATGAAAATTGAATTAAATTGTGAAAAGAAAATGAAATTGAAAATCCCTGAGCCGTCATGTTGTGCATATTGAGTTCCATCTCACAAAAAACTTTCAAAACTATCACATAATTTGTGATGCTTTCAAGACAAAGAAACTAACTAAATGGTCCTCCTGAAAATATATATTCATACTGGTACACAACTGTTGTGTCATTTCAATTGTATTTTAATAAATAAAGAGTGTTTGAAGGTCTGAGAGTAAAACAATTTCACTGGTCAGCCTTAGAGATCAGATTGTAGTAATACACACCTTTAATCCCAATAGCCATAATAAGAGGCACCTTTAATCTCAGTAGCCACACCAGTTGCACTAGAAATTGGATGGTGCATTCCTTTAATTCTAGTGGTGTATGCCTTTAATTTCAGCCTTAGAGAGGAATATAAGATGGGGTGGAGGTCGGGGTAGACAGCTCTTAGACACAGTCTCATTCTGAGATTCTCGGAGGCAGGATTGCCATTTCAGACTGAGGTCGAAGTAAGAGCCAGTGGCTGATTGTTTTGCTTTTTGAATCTTCAGGTTGAACCCAAATTTCTGAACCTGAGTTTTTATTAATTGTGCTTCACACAACGTTAGTGTGGTGAAGAATTATGAGGTGAGGATTATGAGGCCTCTCTGTGTCCAACAATCTCCATAAAATTTTATTTCACAAAATTAACAGTTAGTGCAATATTCAAGTCAACATATATAGACAATGTTCTGAGAAACAAGTGTGAAGTCTAAGTTTACTAGGTATCAATAATTTTAACATTAAAACAAGAAATAACATGTATTTATTTTCTAATGCAAGAGATAGAGCTGTTAATGCTCCTGTAGTGTCCTAATTGCAACAAGGACAAGTTATATGACTGAAAACATTTCGATTCACAGTTGCTCTACTCATGGTATCTATAAGTTAGTTATATTTGAGAAAAGACTTCCTATTTAACCTAAAGTAATTGCAATTCTTTACAAAGGTAAATTGTATTTTCTTGTTGGTTTCCTGTTTTGTTTTAGCAATTTTGTGTTTAGAACTCAGGCAGACACTCTATCATTGAACTGCACTATCAAACCTTGGATTTCTTAAGATAAGATCTCTCTGTAGTCGTTTGTTGCTCAAATTGGCTTTAAAAGGACAAAAATGTCCAAAGTTCACCATAAAGACCCAACTAGGTCCTTGGGCAGCTGAGGAGAGAGAGCCCAAAATGGCTTGATCCTATAGCCATACTAATGAATATCTTGCATATCACCATAGAACCTTCATCTGGCGATGGACGGAGATAGAGACAGAGACCCACATTGGAGCAATGGACTGAGCTCCCAAGGTCCAAATGAGGATCAGAAGGAGGGAGAACATGAGCAAGGAAGTCAAGACGGCGAGGGAGGCATCCACCCACTGAGACAGTGGGGCTGATCTATTGGGAGCTCACCAAGGCCAGCTGGACTGGGACTGGAAAAGCATGGGATAAAACCGTTCTCTCTGAATATGGTGGACAATGAGGGCTGCTGAGAAGCCAAGGACAATGGCACTGGTTTTTGATCCTACTGCATGTACTGGCTTTGTGGGAGCCTAGCCTGTTTGGATGCTCACCTTCCTAAACCTGGATGGAGGGGGAGGACCTTGGACTGCCCACAGGGCAGGGAACCCTGACTTCTCTTTGGACTGGAGGGGGAGGGGGAGGGGAGTGTAGCGTAGGGAAGGGGGAGGGAAGGGAAAAGGAGGCGGAGAGGAGGCAGCAATTTTTAATAAAAATAAACAAATAAATAAATAAATAAATACAAAAAAAGGACTATTGTGATAGGACCACCCATGAAGCTAAGCTTTTCTTTGCTTCTACCCTGTACTATCCTCAATTTCTACTACCATTTCCCACTAGGGAATGGTGTGTCAAGGCTATTTTCAATTTTGAAAATTTGGTAACTTTTAAACTTTTTGTAATTTTATTGATCTCATATGAAGATCTTCATTGCAATAGGTTTAAATTAAATGAATATGCATTAGGTTTATCTAATATATCTAAATGAAATGAATAGATCTTAAAATTTATAATGTTTATATATTATCTTAAAATATTGTTCTATCAACTCTTTATAGATATTTGATATACTGATTGTCCTTCAACTTGCTATGACATAATACCTTACAGAAGCAACTTAATGGAAACAATTTTATTTTCACATGTGGTTTGAGGAAACAAACTATATCACAGTGGGAAAGGCATTACGGGGTTGTCATTGACTTGTTGCAGTACATCTAAAAAGCAAAAAGGAGGGAGAGCTTTACTCAAGTTTTCTTCTTTTGCTCACCTTATTCAGTCAATAGGATGGTGCTACACATGTTTATAGTTCTTTTCCTTCTTAGATAGGCTTCTCTGTAAACATGCCTATAGATGTACAAGCATATCTTTCTTTTAGGTGTTTTAAATGTAGTCAAGTTGGGAATAAAGAATAAGCCTATGCATCTATCACATGTCAATTTAACTTACAAACACAAGACTTTTAAGTTATAATATTCTATTTCATCATATACTCACAATCATATAATATAAAATGCATTCATTCTAGCTTCAAATATCATCATAGTCTTAACCAGTTTCATTACTATTCAAAAATATAAAATTTCTTCCTAGTTTTAAGTCAATAACTTAAAAGAAAGACTATATGAAATAAAAATAAGCATTTATACTATAAAAAGCTACATAAGAATCATTGTTCTTTCAAAGGGAAGAAATATCGCCACTAAAATGAAAGAATAGACTCAAGTTTGATTGAAATCAAACAAAGAAACATCAATCCCTGAAGCTCCATGTCTAGCATCCAAACTTTCTGTGACGTGACTTGAGTTCTAGTATCCCTTGTTTGTCTTCTCCCTTTCATTCTGCTATCTGAAGTCACATAGCCTCTCTACACAGCTGAATTCACATAGTGCCTGCAGTTTTCCCTGATGTAAACTCATGATCCCAGCATCTCCCACATATTTGGGACTCCATTGCACTCTAAGTTTTATCTTTATCACTTCATCACATCATCTCCTTGTAGGGGCTACAACCATGCCATAATTTTCATTGTCTTTGTGGCTTTCAGAAAAACCAGTACTAAGATGATGATACTGTCAGGATCTGCCTGCTTGTGGTATAGTCTTGCCCCCTTCTACCATTATTGGCTTTGTTCTCTGAGGGCGTTAGCTGCTGAACCTGGAGGGAGACCTCCCTAGATATTTTATCTTATTTTTATATTGTTGTTTTAATACACAATGAACACCTTCATAGTAGTTTTGAAGTTCAGTTTCTCTTATTTCAAACAAATTCACATTTTCCCAGCAAGATCTTTGAATTTGTATGGTCTGATTCTCTAGACACTTCCTGTTGCCCAAGTGTGTGTGAAAGGTTTTTCTTTTAATAGTGCTACTCTCTTAAGAATCATGTGTGATTTATCACCCCCTCCTTCTCAGATATTTTTAAATTGACTCTTTGTCTTATCCACGGAACATTCATCATCTCTTCTGTCTGTACCCGCTGCTCTCACTCAGTATCATTCTGGGTAAGAGCAGAGACTAATAGTCATGCCACAACTGTAATGCTATGCTACCTGAAACGTACTATGACAAATCAGTCAACTGATTTTAATTTAACCTTTTTTTGGGTGGTGGTGGGGTCTCAGGACACACGCAGAGTTACTTCAGGTTATTTGCCATAACATAACATGAAAGACCTCTTGCCTAATTCAAAGTATCTTTTCCTCATCTGCAACTATGTGTGCAACATCACAGTCCTTATTTCTATAGGCATTCTAGTCGTCACACTCCTAACAGAATGACACAGTCAGCTCTGTTAACAACATTCAAGTGCTTCTGTAGCCCAGAGGTCCAAATGGATCCAAATTCCTCCTGTAAATGAGGAAAGACTTATAATCCCCTTGGTCAGATAAGAAAACAGTAACCCAAACTGTTGGTACCAATTTTTGATATTTACTACATTTCATTATTGTAACAGAATAACTGATAGAATCAATGAAAAAAAGAGAGACTTATTCTGCCTCAGGCTTATAGCATTTTTGAAGGATAAAAAGAGAAAAATGATATGACTTGTCGTACTGTATGTGCACTCACAAGGCAGATAAATATGAATGTTGATATTCATCATGTTTTATTCAGCTTTCATTCATTATAAGCCCTTATCACATGGAATGGTACAACTCATGTTTATTGTATGTTCTCTAAATAATTTTATTAAACCTCATTTGGCAACTGTTAGCCTTAATTCTTGAATGAACACATTTGAATTCAGAAAGTCCTTACCTACACATATATTATCTAGGCCTCTTCTCATGTTTTCTTCTAGCAGTTTCAACATTTTGTTTCAGGTTTCACATTAATATCTTTGGCCCATTTGTGTTGCTTTTGTTGCAGGATCATAGTACAATATAGATCCAATTTCATTCTCCTACATGGGCATATTCTATTTTCTAAATATTATTTATTGAAGATGTTGTATTTCCTCCCATGTTCACTCTTGGCATATTTGTCAAATAGCAAATTTCTATAGTTAAGTATAATCAAGATTTGGTCTTTATATTGTTACATTGATCCAGCCGTCTTGTTTTATTTAAGCAGAAGACTAGTTTTGCTGCAATAACTGTGTAATATGGTTTAAAATATGATGGGGGAATTGCCCCTTCAATATTTATTTTTCTCAGAATTGCTTTGTGTCTCTGGGGTATTTTGTGCTTTTATATGAATTTTAAGAAGCCTTAGTCTTCTTCTCTGAAGAATTTCGTAGAAAGTTTGATGGGAAGGTGACTAGAACCATAAAGAGAAAAGGGAGCATATGACAGAGGGAGAGGGAAGAAAGATAGATAGGCAGCAACTAAGAAGTTTGAAAAATCCATGAGGAAACATATCATTTTATAATCTTATTTAAAATACAGTGTGCAACACAGAATGATAATGCTCACCCCAAAAAGCCATATAATATCTAACAAAATTCAGTACCAAGCTTGGGATTTGATACGTTGGCCAGGAGACAAGATTTCCGCAAATAACATATTTCTTTGCTTTTGCCATTGGTTGCCTCCAAAAACTTGGAAGTAAGACCCAAATGTTGAAGAAACTATACACTTTAGACACAGGACCTAGAGGAATGGAGCTGAAATTGACCTGGATGTCGATTCCTGAGAACTTTCCTAAAAATTAACTCTCATAGTATCATAAGGGGTTATGGCAGCTTCAGAAAGAGAAAATCAATAGTCCTACAAAGCTGTATTACCATAGATATATGGAATTTATTAGAAGACTTTACAGCCTGTGATCCTATAGTAGTTCAAGAATGAACAGTAGATGCCTCTTGATGAAAAGGAAAAGGTTACAATGGCTTATTAGCCCACTATATGGGACTGGATGTCTCATTGGTCCCAATTTGGTCATGGATTCTGAGGAACTCCAGTCTACATAGGAGCCCTGAAGAAGTAGGTCTAACATCAGAGAAGGGATGCCTCAGGAACAGGATAGATAAACTTACCAAGGAGAGAAGGCTGGTAGGCAAAAAGAAAATTTCATTTTTATTGTCTTTTTATGTAGACTCTCACCAGAAGGAAGATTTTGGATGGGCCTTCGTACAACAAATGATCAATCAATAATATCCTTCACAGGTTTTCATTGCTGCTTATGGTATAGTTAATTCCAAACATAGTCAAGTGAACAACCCAGATTAGCCATTGCAAATTCACCTCTTGTCAGCTTGATACACAATCATATCTTCTTATCTCATGCTTAATTTTCAAATGAAAAAACTAACCAGGTCATTATTCCTCCAAAATGACATAATTCTCTCATATAAAATCACCAATGCATTATTTATTTTAGAATGTGTAGCAATGTCTCTTGAGGGACGTCCTTTTATCGTCTCATGATTTAAATGTAATACCTGATACTGTCTCAATCAATGTTACCTTCCCTATTGTTTTGTTCACCTTAATGATCTATCAAAATCCTTCAGGCATGCCAAGTTTGTTAGATTTAGTTTACTACAGTTGCATTCAAGTTCACAACCAAGATTATCCATCATATCAGATGTAACAGAAATAGAAAAAAAGCATAATTAAAACTTAATGAATATGAACATATATAAAGGTAATGTTCTGAACAAAAACCAAGACAAAAATAATGATGTCATTTATAATTTACACCTCTGTTCCTGATAGGGTGGATTTTGTATGTATTTATAACTATCTTCCTATATTATCCAGTCTTTATTTCATCAACACCCAGAAAACACTGCCAGAGGTCTTGATTCTCTATGTATGTATGTATGTATGTATGTATGTATGTATGTATGTATGTATGTTTACATTCTATATGTGTGTATATATATAGTCATTAATTCAAAGCATATACTTTATAGAGAACCCTGCCCTAGCCCTTTAGAATGCTGCCACGTAATTGGTACTGTAACTGTCCCTTCAAAATGCCCATTCCATCATTCTATATTTTCAGCTGCTTCAAGGTGGTGGGGAGGGGAACATGATAATACAAATGAATCCCATGAGTGGAAGCTTACTTTCACACTTGTCTGTAAAGTGATTTCCTTGGTCAGAAGCAATGCTGTGTGCAATAACATGATGATATTTCTGACAGAAGACATTCTGTCAATCCACGGATAGTTGTTTTGACAGAAGAATTATGTGCAGGAAAGACAAGTCCATAACAAGAATAAAAGCGTATTACAGAAAGAAAAAGGTCCTTTCAATGAAACATGTGGCCCAATATATCAATCTGCCACCTGGTTTTTGGCTACTTAACCCAGGGAATGGTGTCATATTGGGGAGACCATTTTATTAGAGTGGTTTACAAGTTGTGGCACAAGTGATAGAGAGGTCACGTCTCAGCATTCCCAATGAGGTCTTCTAGGTCCAAGGAAGTCCTAGAGAGATGCCAGTATGGTCTATATTGAATCTAGAAGAGGATTCTAACAACAGTGAAGGACTGCCTCATAAATAGGGTATATAAAATGCCAGTGAGTATGAGGGCATGTGGGAAAAAAGTCAAAGCTTCCTTCTTCCATGTTCCCTTATGTGGGATGCTACCAGAAGGTGTGGTCCAGATTTAGGGTAGTTTTGCTCACCTTAATATTCCTTCACAGGCATGCCCAGTGGTTATATTTTAGTTTACTCCAGCTGTGTTCAAGTTGACATCCAAGATTACCCATCATACCAGATGTAAAATCTATTAATCAAAGCAATGAGTAATCCAGCACGACTTATCTAATAATGCAATAATGGCACATATATTTTGGGAGTAACCAATAGCTATCTAATTTGTCTTAAGGAATATTCAATAGAAAGACTTCACTGGTGTGTTAAATTTAGCTAACTACCTATGGCTATAGCAGTAATTGACCCTAGATTAAAACCTGTTAATGCCAGTTACCTAAATGCTTATCTTCATATCCATCTGTAAGTGTAATTAAGCATCATGAAAAAAGAGTCTTCTCTTTGCAATATGTGGGCACTCTCACAGAGATCTATAACCATTCAAAATGAAGACAAAAAAACAAATGTTGGATGACCTACCTTAACCGGAATGTCTATAAGGGACCATCGATACCTAATGCTCAACAAACATTGCAAACGTAGGGCCATGAATATTTTAAGTGCCAGTGGATCAGGATACCTGCTTCATGCTAATGTCTTCTAGACAAGAAAGGAATCTATACCCATGATTTTTTCAACAATATGGTTACCTAAATAAGATATGCATAATGAAAACTACAGTGGATATTTCAAGGTGAGTTGGGAATGTATCCCAAGACCCAAATCCTAGATGGAGAGCTATTCGTAATCAGTGACTACTGAGAAAAGAAGAGTCAGTATTGACCAGTAATAAAATTGCCTGAAAGCTTACCCAGTCTAAGTATTCAGCCATAAAATAGCACTTAAGATCCACACTGTGGACTTGGTAGGTTATATATATAATATATGACAGTGTGTAACACATAATAATGATAAAAGGAGAGTGCATAAATTTGAGAGAGTATGGGTGTTATACAAGTGGAGTGGGTGTGCACAGAGATAAGGAAGGCAAGCACTTGGAAAGAGAGAATGAGGACTATATCACTTTCTCTGATAGATAAATGTTCATAGTGTGTAGACTACTCAGAAAATTGTACAATGCAAAAGTTGACATTGGAGATAGACATCATGGACCAAGAAGATGTCTAAAGTCAGAAAACAATAGGAATATGCTAAAGGAAGCAAAAGCTACTATCTTTAGTAAGTTTTTTTCTTTTCTTTTTATCATTTTCAATCTTCATTTCTTGAGTGGTTCCATGTAAATTTAACTTTTGATTATCTCCTTTTCAGTATTTTTTATTTCAAAGCATAAAGTTTCTTCAATTTGTGGTCATTTTATTCAATGATTGTGGCATGCCAATGTTTATTCAGTTTCTCTCTCTTGTGTTTGATAAGTATTTAAAGTCCAAACTGTGTCTACTACCTGAATGTTCACAGAATTCACTTATAATTCGTTCGATGTCTCAAGCTCCTTTATACAATTCTGCTAAAGCTGCTCTCATAATTATCTGAAACTTATCCCCTTTGAGAAAAATCATTGACCTTGTCTCTGCTGCTATCTTACTCCAACACACTGTGCCTTCTTTTCTGAATGGCCACTAGCTTATTTAATAATTCATAGGTAGACACTACATTGAATTATCAAAATATTCAGGAATAATGTCAAATCCAATTGAGCATGATTCATTAGTTGAACAAGTCATGCATGAAAGAATAGACAAAAGAATAAATTTATAGTTAATTATTGCAAGACTTTTTTTTTCTGTATTTTCCAGACTCTTGCTGACACTTATTACTTTTTTCCTATTGCCTCACACCTACCTTTTGCCCCCCTGGCTGTGAGTTCCCTAACAAAATAATTTCATCTATTTGGGAATCTTATTATTACATCTGATCTGGGACAATCCCCAACATTTGTCCCAACCTGATCTTTGTGATAATTCAGTTTCCAATACCACTGAACCTCCACATCCTTTTTCCCTCAAATGTGTTATCATGAAATGGATACATAAAATACAGTGATACTTTATATTTTTCATATTTTCATACCCTGACACTAAGGATGCCATTCTTCAAAATAAACAAAAAAATACGTTTGTCATATAATGCATTTGAGCCGGCTTCTTCTGCTTTAATAAAATAAAGCACAGAATAATTTTAAGAAAGAGCAGGAATTTACTTTTTAAGCTACTGGATGCTAAGAGGTCCAGTATAATGGCACAGCAAACACCTCTGACTAGAGAATATTTGCCCCTTCTGTCTGTCCTCACATGGTAGAAGAATGAAAGGTGAACCCCTCTCTGTAAGGTTCTGAAAGGCACTTATCACTTTATATAGGGAGAATTGGAATGCTACAACAATTTTAAGAGAAAATAAAATAATCTGATATAAATTTTTAAGTCTACAGAAGTTTTTCTACATATGTATCTGTCCATGTTCACCACTTCTTTATCTGGTGCTGAAGGAAGCCAGAAGCAGAGCTAGAGATCTTGTGACTGGAGATTTGGGAGCTCGGAAACTCATCAAGTGCTCTTAAGCACTGAGACTCTTCTCCAGTCTAGAGATTTCATAACAGACCAGACATAGCTGTGGGTACCTGAAGTTCTGTATTTGGGAAGTGAGGACAAGACTATCAGAAGTTTAAGGTCATCATATACAAACATTCGATCAAGAACTGCCTGAGCTATATAAGAACATATCAAAAAAGAAAGAGAATTTAAAAAAAGATAGGGGGTAAATAAAATTTACTAAGAGAATCAGATATTAATGCAATGCTGTTTAATCTGTTTATTATCTGCAGTTAACAAAATTTTATTCAAAGTTTTATATTTTGAAAATTCTTATAACATCATTTTTTTATTTTCATTGATATAATAATTCAAAATGTTTGTAATATTACATACTGAGTGTATTAAAAATGAATTCAAAAGCTATATGATAGAAATAAAATTCACTTCATCCATGTAGATATCAGCACTCAGAAAAGTTTCTGATATAAATTAAATTGATGACACAAATAATAAAATTTCATTTTGACATAAATTTAATTTTGTCTTCCATTTTACCAAATTGATAAAACCTCTGAATATACTGAAACTACACAAAGTATGTCATAATTTTTGTTTACTTACTTTTCAGATATAAACAAACTGAAATAAATTATATAGTAATCCTGTTATTTGACTATTTCTAAAAAATATCAAAGTCAGTGTACTTTAGGGATCCATTTGAAAATTAAACATTTAAGGGAAAAAGATGCGGAGATTCAGTGGGACTGTGTTCCTGCCTGTTTCATCTTCAACTGGACTAACTTTGATAGATGGGCTGCCCTGAAAGATCTCTGATGAGGGATAGAGACAGACAAAGATGGGGCTGAAGAAAGGGGAGGAGCCTAAGTATGTGCTTGGGACTAACCATGGCCATATGCAAAACTAATGTCATTCACTCAGAGACCTGGTGACTGGCTGAGATTCATTACCAAGAATCAAAGAAATATAACCATAGTATCAAATTTGAAGCTTTAATCTTTGTTGACTGCAAGACATTTTTTCCATTAGGCTGTTTCCAGTCCTCATCAGTAGCTCTCCTCAGCTGGTATCCCATGGCTCTAGCATCTGCAACATCTTGGAGTCTTCAATGCAGTTCAAGATTTAGCTTGACAGTTTCACACAATGGTCTTTCTAGGCTTCCATTCAGGGACACCCCTGATACATGACTGGCTTCAGCAGCTCTCCTTAGTCATAGATCCAAATTCTGTAACCCATTTCCTCTATCCTTAACTCTAAACCCAGAACCATGTACCTGAAACTGCCAAGTTCTGCCTCTTACTGGGACTAGAACATGCCCCCCCCCCCTTGTTCAATTACATCTTCACTAGTTTTCTGTTTTTGTTTGTTAGCTTCAAAGCTTAAGCTTGGCTGTCCTTGAACTTGCTATGTAGATCAGGCTTGTCTCAAACTCAGAGACCCACCAAACTCTGCCTTCCAGTGCCTTCCACTTTCTTTCTCTAAGCTTTTTGGTAATTCCTTTCCACAAGTTGGAATTTTATCTTGCCCTGACATTACCACTCCCTTTATTTATTTTCTTAGTCTGTTTATCACTTTGAACACAGGATTTAGCCCTATTCCATATCCTGCTGTTCCTTTTCTCAATCTGTACCTTTATTATTTTTAATTGCTCAGTTTGTTACTTTTCATTATAAATATTCATCAGGGCTAATACTAATAACCACATGACAGAGTCATTACTAGTCTGTTTTGAGATTTTTCTCTACCATCAGAATTATATCAAAACTCTTCACTTTAGCCTCAGGCAGATTTTTGGGGCAAGGACAAAAACAGCCACATTATCCACCAAAATATCACAAAACCAGACTCTAGGCCACAAACTAACATTCTTCTCTGAAACCTCTTGATCCCCACAGTTCAAATCATTCTCAACAACACTGAATTCCATCCCTTACTAGTATGGCCCAATAAGCAGTGCTTAAAACATCCCACTGAGTTCTTAACCCAATATACCAAACTCCAAACTCTTCCAAAGAAAAACATGGCTAGGCCTCTCACATCAATACCCCAATGCTGGTACAAGTTTCTGCCTTATTCGGGGATTTTATTGCTATAAAGATATACCATGACCACAGAAACTCTTATAAAGGAAATATTGAGGTGGTGGATTGCAACTTCAAAGGTTTAGTCCATTATCATCATGGTGGAACATGATGGCATGGTGCTGGAAAAGTAACTGCTATGTGTCAATATGCAGGCAACAGGAAATAGACTGTGACACTGGGAGTAGCTTGAGAATAGGAGAATTCAAAGCCTACCCACACTGTGACATACTTGTTCTAACACAGTCACACCTTCTGCAACAAAGCCATACCTCTTAATAGTGACACTCTTTATGGCACTATTTTCTTTCAAGCAACAACAATATGTATTAGAATACAGATGTGTATCTATGTACATGTGTATTTTAAATTATAAAATTATTTGTCCAAATAGTGTTATAGGATTTATATTGATTGTTGTTAGTGCTGCTAGTATGCTCTGCCACTTATAATCTAAAGAACTCATGAACTGGATGTTACAGAATGACACATAGAACTCCTCAATAGAGGAAAAAAATGTAAAAAAAAAGAAAAAGGAAGAAATCAAAAGGCAGGAAATTGTAAATAAGTTGAGATTCTAAAGTCATTTAGAATTTGTAATTATAAAAGGAGGGTTAGTGGGGGAAGGAAATGGGAGGAGAGGAGGAGGCAGAATTTTTGAATGGTATTATTTATAAAGCAAAAAAAGATAGATAAAAGAAGATGATAACACAGTTGAAACAAGTTCACACTCTGTAACTCAGTCTGGACTAAAAATCACTATTTTGCAAAGACTGGCATCAAACTTATGCAGCCCTCTTACTCATCCTGCCTAAGGTTGGGATTATAGGCAGGTACCACCATGCTTAGCTTCTAACAACAAAAGCCAGTTAACAAAATGTACATAATACTAGATATATAATTTTCAATGTTCACTTCTAGGCATGATGGCACATATGTATAAGCCTGGGTTCAGGTTGCTTCCTAGGTAAAGACATATGTCCCTTAATGATGTGGACATTATCAGAAAAATAGTGCATAAAGTAGTTTTTTAACTTTATGGATATCAGGATGTACTACTAAAAGTGTAGTGTTATAATCTATGTTACTCTTGATCTATACAATCCTGTTGCCCCAGAATAGAAAACAGTAGGGCTTGGGCCTAGTATCACACAGGACATTGTAAACAACTGGAAAAGTGGTTATTATTTGTGTGTCTAACCATATTGAAATATTTCTGATAAGAGCTTCATTATGAAACTCAGGACTTTGATAAAAATTCATAGTTACAGAATTATATAACCTGTGTCTCACAACATAATTGCTAAATTATTTCTAGCATTAATGGCAAACTATAGCATTTTATGTAATGTTTTAAGGATGATTTTTAAATTTATATTTTCCTATATGTGCCAAGTATCATACTCTCTTTATGTAGATAGATGTACAGTGAATCAGAACCAAAGTATACCATATGTACATTTAGCTGAAGCACTACAGGCCACAATCTGAAACAATCTGCAAGGAGAGATCCAGGATCCCAAGTGGTTGCTCTCCCTTCTTTCTTTGTTTTAGAAGTCACTTAACAAGATTGTCTGCAGACATATTAATCTTTCTTCTCTCTCCTTAAAGAGTCCGATAATAGAGCACGTTTATGTTTCTGATCAAAGATGAGCAATGTTTCTGTGGACTAAGGGGTTTGCACTTCATCTTCAAGTTGATTGTTTTTGTTTGCTTGGCTCGCCACAAGTTTAGAAAATATAAACATGAACAATCTTAGTTCATCTTCCCCTTGAAAAGTAAGTAAAATAATGAATGTGAATTCATTAAGTACGAGTATGATTAAAGTGTGAGTGAATTTTGTGTGTGTATATATACTGAGTTCTAAGCTGTTAATAATTATCCTTACAATCAAATGAAATAATTACAAATTAATACCAATTCAAGTTCAGAGGGTCCTTTTAACCTTATTGTTGCTTGAAATACAAAAAAAATCTTATTTCATTTTGAAAAATAATGAAACAAAGTATTCTTTACATTTCCACTTGATTTTGCTTCTCTTGTCCCTTAGCCATATAATACCCACAGAAGACTAACAGTAGATCACAAAAAAGCCAGACGATGTTTTCATTGGGCTTTGCTAACAGAAGACTTTGAAATGGGGTAAAAGGGAATGTGTATTTGTCTCCTGCCCATCTTTCCCAGAAATAGTTTATTGTGCTTCCAGGAGAATACATTCTACTGGGGGTACTGCATTTGTCTGATCTTAGATCAGAGTCTAGATTCAATAAATTGTCTAAACATAAAAATTTAAGACTCAGATATTTTGTTGTTCATAATAGTGTGCCACAATGACCTTGCTGAATTCTCCAAAACTAGCACACACTAGAAAGGCAGCTCGGTATCAGGTATTTACCGTATTCTTCTGGAAATGAAACGAAATAGTAGTTACAGAGCTCTGTCACAACCCTGAAATCTTTTCTCTGATGATCACAAAGAATCTGAAGAAGTTAATACATGAAACATTTTTATAAAATTCTACATATTTGTTTATTAAAAGTACATTTTAATATTTTGTGTGATATTTACATTAGAAGATGGAAGGAACAAAAACAACAGTAAAAAGAGAATACAAGGGCCCTTTAGTATAGTACACACATGCACACACAGGATCAGAATCAGCTTACACAACTATTTGTATTTTAACAACAGATATGTGTTAATGAATCTGAGCAAAATGAGAGGCAAACTTCTGAATGCAAGTTATATTTTCAAACGTTTGTGAATGTATACGGCAAGCCACAGTCAAAAGTGTCTGTTGTTTGAAAGCAGTTGCAGGTTGTGTCTATGAAACTTGACTTCGTAAAAATTGCACTACATCAATGCCTTCTGAGATTGAAGAACTCATTATTCTTCAGTATTTTGATGCAAAATAAAGAAAACAGTTGGAGGTTGAAAAAGCAGTATAAGGAAAAGCTGATTTTCACTTGATGTTTATTGTGTAGAATACAAATGAGAGTTTGTCTAACCTCAATGGTCTGAATCTCTTAGTTTCTGTTTAATGGGAAGATATATACACATATATATCTACACTCTCTCTCCCTTTATAAAACAGCAAGCATATTTTAGAGCTGACAAATAGAAAATCCTCATTCTTCAAACCCCTAGGAAGAATTTCTGTTATAAAGGAGATATTGCTAGATTTTATGTTGGAGAGCTTCCAAAGATGGTGGGGCTGTAGGTTCAACCCCTACACACAAAAAAATTACAAATTAATACAATTAACATATTAAAACAAATTAAATTCACAGTCTCAATAGGATAAAAACTGTAATATCTACATTCATGCACAATCAACTTGAAAAACATTTAGTATTGCATGTATCATAACCTGGTAAGTTATAGAATCCTTCCTCCCCACTTATGATTTTACTTGACTATGACTATTACCTGACTCTTCAGTCTTTTCTACCATTGATGCCACAGTTTTACTCTTTCAAAAGAAGATAACAGTGCCTACTAGGACTTCTGTAATATATTCCTGTTTTTCAGGAACTTTATAGCATTTTTTAAGAGTAAAAATCACTAGTCTACTCCTAGGAAAGATATAAATCATCAACCACAGAGAAAAATATGAACATAATCAAGAATGTGAAAAAAAAGCAATGTTTAGAAAGTGATTGTTATGAAATCAGGATTGAATAAAACCTCTTTTAGGAGACTAGATAACAAAGCATAATTTATTAAAACAATGAAGGCTTGCCACATTCTAATACCTACATTGTACCTGCTGTAGCACATGGTCTTCCTAGTCTCTCACTTCTATATTAATTGTGACAGTGATATTTAGATTCTGTTCATACGGTAGTATCATCATGCATGTATCTTGCAAGCCAGCAAGAAAGAATTCAAAAAGCAAAGCAACTTGTATATGGGCTAGGCTAAAAAGTGGTATAAATCCCCTTTGACAATATCTTCATATCTTCTTTGTCAGAACACTCGACATGAACACAACTCATTTATAACAGTGAATGTGAATTTTGCCAGTCCTTTAATTCTATGATGAGAAATTAATCCAAGACGTAATTAATAACATAGATGGGAGTCATTTTCAATTTTATTAATTATGTGTCCTATTATAGGCTTTGTTCACCTGAGTATAGTGTCCATGGAGGCCAGAAGAGGTTACTGGGGACTCTGGAGTAAGAGATGTTTTCAAGCTAGTGATATAGGTGCTGTGAACTGAACTAGGATCCTCTACAGGAGTACAATATGTTCTTAATCATTGGGACTTTTCTACAGCTCTGTGAGTGGGAGCCTTAGTCCCTCCAATACATACATAAGACAATCATTTATACAGAAGTATTTGATAGAAACATCATATATTTATCTTTGAAGAGGTTGTCTTTGGATATGGGATGGTGCCTCACACCTATAATCCCATCATTGGGGTGGCTGAAAGAAACAAACCATGAGTTGAAGGTTATCCTAGGCTTCACAAGTGAATTCCAACTCATTTTGTAGAAGGATGAGACCTTATCTCAAAATTATAAAAACAAAACAAATAAAAACAACAACAGCAAAGAGTTTATCTTTTTAATAGGGAAATGCAATATTTTGTTTTTATCGTTTTGAGAGATTGTAGAATCAATGCTAAAAAAATAAGCCAATGCTTTGTTATTATTTTTGCCTTTGTCATATGGCTTTTTTTATTGAATACTCCATACTCAATAGAAAAAATTTTCTGTGTTATTGTACATAGTTAAAGTAATTTGATTTGCAGTGAGTAACTTTTTGGTAACTCCAGGAGTTAGTTCTAAACCCAATATTATTTTACCTCATAAGGTCAGGACCAACAGAATGAATCTGTTTCACCTTGAATAAAGGTCTGAGATTTTAGATATATTCTTGCTCCTTTAACCTAATATGACAGGATGCTTGACCTACTGTGTAGTTACTTGCTATTCTGCCTAGACAAAATGATATTTTGTTCTAGGATGTAGTTACAGTTACCTGATGTTTGTAGATACATGGAGGAGTCTTTTGCCTCCCTCTGTCTTTTTTTTTTTTTTTTTTTGGACTTGGGTATCAAAGAACTTTGAACAATAAACTTGAGGTGGATCACAGTATTCATTGGATGGCTTGTCAACTCTGTTGTCTCTTATCTATTTATTTCAATCCACTACCTCTCCCCTGGAATGTGCATACCCATTAGGTCTAATCCAACAATATCCTACAATATATGGTTACATTACCATTAAACTAGTGGTATTGTATTTTAATCAGATGTATTTTTGAAATCTTTAACAAATCAGTTAATTTAATATTCAGCAATATATAAGAAAAAATGGAGTTATAGTCAAATTAAATCTTAAGGGACAATTGCCTGGAAATAGATTCCATGTATACATATACAAATGTGTGCTTGCGCACACCAAATACAGCAACATATATACAACAATACAGTACAGAAGTGGATTTGCATTTAAATTGAAGGGTCTCTCTTTATTCCCTTTTATTGAACATGGAATTTTTCAAGCAGTGTAGTCTAAATACAGTCCTCTCTTAACACTCCTCTAAGTTCCTTCCCAACTTACCTTCCTTTTATATCCAACCCCTTTCTGTCTCCTTATAAAATAAACAGATATCTAAGGGATAAAAAAATAAACCAAAGCAAACCAATCAGAAAACGATAAAACAACAAACAAACAAAAGTATAAGAACCAAAGGAAAGGCAAGTATAGGAACATGTTTTCACATACAGACATCATATATGCAAAGACTGGGAGGAAAAAAATCACCCTGAAATTTCAATTGAGTTTGTTTTCTATTGTCCATCAACTGCTGGGATTGGAGCCCACTCTTTTTTTTAAATTTATGTATTTATTAAAGATTTCTGCCTTCTCCCCGCCACCACCTCCCATTTTCCTCCCCCTCCCCCATCAAGTTCCCTTCCCTCATCATCCCTAAGAGTAATCAGGGTTCCCTGCCCTGTGGGAAGTCCAAGGACCACCACCTCCATCCAGGTCTAGTAAGGTGAGCATCCAAACTGCCTAGACTCCCACAAAGCCAGTACGTGCAGTGGGATCAAAAACCCA
Organism: Chionomys nivalis; assembly: GCF_950005125.1. Classification (NCBI taxonomy): domain Eukaryota; kingdom Metazoa; phylum Chordata; class Mammalia; order Rodentia; family Cricetidae; genus Chionomys; species Chionomys nivalis. The sequence continues at coordinate 64,871,275 of NC_080096.1, read as the reverse complement.
TTGCCATTGTTCTTGAGTTCTCAGTAGACCTCATTGTCCCGTTATGTTCAGAGAGTCCGGTTTTATCCCATGCTTTTTCAGACCCAGGCCAGCTGGCCTTGGTGAGTTCCTGATAGAACATCCCCATTGTCTCAGTGTGTGGGTGCACCCCTCGCGGTCCTGAGTTCCTTGTTCGTGCTCTGTCTCCTGCTCTTGATTTGGACCTTGAGATTTCAGTCCGGTGCTCCAATGTTGGTCTTTGTCTCTGTCTCCTTTCATCGCCTAAATGTTTTTCTTTGGGTTCACCTTCTTAATTAGCTTCTCTAGGATCATGCATAGTAGGCTCAACGTCCCCTATTCATGGCTAGAAACCAAATATGAGTGAGTACATTCCATGTTCCTCTTTTTGGGTCTGGCTCACCTCACTCAGGATAGTGTTTTCTATTTCCGTCCATTTGCCTGCAAAATTCAGGAAGTCATTGTTTTTTACTGCTGAGTAGTACTCTAATATGTATATATTCCATACTTTCTTCATCCATTCTTCCATTGAAGGGCATATGCTCAACTATGTTCATAGCAGCATTGTTTGTAATAGCCAGAACCTGGAGCCTACTCTTAAGAATTGTTTCTTTCCTAGAGAGTCCTTTGTCCAATGTGGGGTTGTTGGTTTTCTTTCCATTCTGTGGGTGGCTGTTTTGTATTGTTGACTATGAACTTTGCTTTACAGAAACTTTTCAGTTTCAGGAGTTTCCATTTATTAATTGTTGCTCTCGGTGTCTGTTCTTTGAAACAGCCCTAGTTCTCCTGGAACTAGCTCTTTAAATAAACCTGGACAGAACTCACAGAGATCCAACTTCCTCTTAGTGCTGGGATTAAAGGCATGCAACACCACCATCTGACTGTTTGTTTTTTAACAGTTGAGTTCTCTTTTCTCTTTGTACATTTTCTTTGCCCATTTATCTGTTGACGGACATCTAATTTGTTTCTAATTTATAACTATTTTAATAGAGCTGCAAATAACTTGGCTGAATAAGTGTCTCTGTGGTTTGATGCAGCCTCCTTTGGGTGTATGCTATAAGGGCTATAGTTAAATATTGAGGTAGTTTGATTTCCATCTTCCTGAGGAACTGACATGTTAATTTTTATAGTATGGATACAAGTTTGCAATCCTGCCAGAAATGGATAAGTGCTCCTTGTGCTTCATATTCTTACCAGCATGAGCTGTTGTTTGTTTCATTGATATTGGTCATTCTGACTGTGCACAATGAAATCTCAAAGTAGTTTTGATTTGCATTTCTCTGAAGACTAGGGATGCTGGAAGATTAAGTGCTTGTCCATGAGTTGAATTTTCTCTTCTGATATCTATATCTCATTTCTTAGTTAGTTTGCTTTTTTTATTTGAAAGCCAGTATTTTTAGTTCTTTACATATTTTGAATATTAATTCTATACTATGTCTGTGTTTGGTAAAAATATTTTACCATTCCACAACCTGCCACTTTCTGCATATGATGGTATCCTGGTGCAGGAGAAGAATTGTCTGTCAATCATGTTTTTAAATAAACGCTGATGGGCCAGGCAGGAAAGGTCAACCAGATAGGAAGTAGGTCAACCAGAGAGGAAGTAGAGGTGGGACAATGAGAACAGGAGAATTCTAGGAAGGAGGAAGCCCATTCCTCCCATTCTAGCCCAGACCACCGAGAAGCAAGATGTAACCTGCCTGACTGAAAGGAATGGAGCCATGTGGCTAACATAGATAAGAATAATGGGTTAATATAAGCTAAAAGAGGTAATAATAAGAAGACTGAGCTAATGGGTCAATCAGTATATAACTAACACAGACACTCTCTGTGTGATTTTATTTGGGGCTTGCCGGCTATAGGGTACTGGGCAGGACATAAACCCCAACAAGCCGGCCCTCATGTTACAGTATTCTTTGCTGTACATAAGTTTTTTAGTTTCATGCGGTCCCATTTATTAATTGATGACCTTAGTGCCTGTGCTAACAGCATTTTGTTTATAAAGTCTTTTACTATGCCAATGATTTCAAGGTTTCCCCCACTTTCTCTTCTATCAGATTCAGAGTATCTATCTAGCCTTTCACTCATTTTTTTTTTATCTATTTGGGGTTGAGATTTGTGCCGGGTGATAAGGATAGATTTATTTGCATTCTTCTAGATTCAGACATCCTGTGTTATCAGCACCATTTACTGAAGATTCTATGATTTTGTCTTCCTTTTTTAATTTAAATGTTTTAAATTTATTCTTCTCTTATATTATACAACCTGACCACAGCCTCCTTTCCTTCTACTCCTGCCAGTTAGTCCTTGCATTTCTCCTCTCCCTGGGATCTACTATTCTGTCATTTCTCTTCAGAAAAAAAAAAAAAAAAAACCAGATATCCAAGTGTTATCAACTGAACACAGCTTAACATGATGTTATAAGAGTAGACAGAAAAACTCAATCAAGACTGGATAAGTCACCTCAGTATGAGGAAAGGGGTCCCAAAAGCAGAAAAAAGAGTCGGAGACACTCCCACTTGTTAGAAGTCCACAAAATCCCAAGCTAAACAGCCACAAAAATGTACACAAAACACCTAGTTCAAAACCCATGCCATCTGCATGTTGACTGCTTCAGTCTCTTTGTGCCCTTTTGAGACTTTTCATGATGATTCTGTTTCCTGTGTTCTGCTGGTGTTTTCAAACTGTGTGGTACATACAGTCTTTGCTACCCATCTATTTCAGGGTTTTCCAAGCTCCTCTGAATGTGAATATCTGCATCTGCTCCCATCAAATGCTAGAGGAAGGCTCTCTGATGACAACTGATATAGCACCACTCTATGAATATAGCAGACTACCATCAGGAATCATTTCATTGACTTTTTTGTTGATCCTTTTTGGTTCTAAGCTAGATCTCTGAGCCATTCAGCTTCTTGTTTCTGAACATCCAGGCAGTGTGGAATGAGCTCTCTCTACTGGCTTGGGCCTCAAGTTAGACCGTCATCAACTGACTATTCTCACAGGCTCTGAGCCATCTTTTCCCCAGCATTTCTTGCAGGCAATACTGGGGTGAGTCAAAGGCTTTGTGACTAGGTTGGTGTCCATGTTGCACAACTGGGAACCTTTCCTGATTAGAGAAGATGACCAATTAAGACTTCATATCCTTTCAAACTAGGAATCCTCACTAGGGTCACCCTTATAGGTTACAAGAAGTTTCCAATGCACTACATTATAGTCCCATAAATACTTCCTTATTGCAGTGACTCTTTTGTACTCTCTCCTATATTTTCACCAGCAGATGTCCAATTGTCCCCAGTCCAACCACAAAATCTGTTCTATTTCCCCTTCTTACAGAGATCCATGCATGCTCTCTAGCACTGTCCTTGTTACTTAGTCTCTCTGAGTCTCTGGATTGTAGTGTGATTATATTTACCCAATAGATAATATCTACTTATAAGTGAGTAGATATCATGTTTGACTTTCTGGATCTGGGTTGCTTAACAGGACTTTTTCTAGTTCCATTCAGTTGACTCCCAGTTTCATGATGTAATTTTTTAACTCATTGTGTAAATATACATTATCTTTATCCATTCTTACATTGAAGGACATCTAGGTTGTTTCTGGATTCTGACTATTATAAATAAAACAACTATTAACTTAGTTGGGCAGTGTTCTTGTGGTAGGGCAGAGTGTTTTTTGGGGTATATACATAGGATTGATTTAGCTGAGTTTTGAGGTAGATCAATTCTTACTTTTCTTATGAACCACCATATTGATTTGCTCTCTCTACTGTATGTGTGTGTGTGTGTGTGTGTTTTTGTTTTGCTGGTGTGGGATTATTTATTTCCTTTGTTTCTCACAGATATAGTTAATATCCTTGAGTTGATGATTTCATGCTATTATTTTCTGTAGGTCCGGAGTTGTAAATAGATATTGTTTAAATTTGAGTTTATTGTGGAATATCCTTCTTTCTTCATCTACTGTGTTTGAAAGATTTTTTTTTTTTTTTTTTTTTTTTTTTTTTGGTTTTTCGAGACAGGGTTTCTCTGTGGTTTTGGAGCCTGTCCTGGAACTAGCTCTTGTAGACCAGGCTGGTCTCGAGCTCACAGAGATCTACCTGCCTCTGCCTCCCAAGTGCTGGATTAAAGGCCTGCGTCACCACTGCCCGGCCGAAAGATTTTCTTCATATAGTAGTCTGGCCTGGCTGTGGTCTCTTACAGTCTGCATGGTATTTGTCTAGGCCTTCCTGTCTTTTGGGTCTCTATTGAGAAGTCAGTTGTAATTATAATATGTCTACCTTTATATGTGACTTATGAATTTTTGCTTGCATACTAAGTGAAACTAGAGAAAAGACTTTTTCTCTGTTGAGTATGTTTAATATCGTGATTATTATGTGTCAAGAGGATTTTCTTTTTAGTCTACTCTATTTTATGTGTCTTTTATCTTTCCTGGCATCTCCTTTTTTAGGGTAGGATAATTTTTTTTCTCTGATTTTCTTGGAAGTATTTTCTGAAACATTGAACTGAAATTTTCCTTCTTCTATTTCTACTATCTCTAGAATTGTTTTTTTTTTCATAGTGTACAAAATTTCCTAAATATTTTGTTTTGGGAATTTATTAGATTTAATATTTCATTGACCAGTATATCTAGTTATTCTATTTTATTTTCCAAGCCTGATATTCTTTCTACTATTTCTTGTAATTGGTGATGCTTGTGTCTGTTCACTCACCTAGATATTTCATTTAAAAAACTCCCTTAGTTTGTGTTTTCTTTATGACTTCTGTGGTGGTTTGAAAGAAAATGGCTCCCACCAGAGTGGCACTATTAGTAACTGTGGCCTTGTTGGAGAAAGTGTGTCACTGTGGGGACAGGCTTTGAGAACTTTTTTCTCTAGTTTCACTTAGTATGACAGTCAGGTAACTTCCCATTGCCTGTAAGATGTAGTACTCTCTGCTCCAGCACCACATCTCTGGGCCCAATTTCATTGCTTCCTGTCACGATGGTAGTGGACTGAACCTCTGAACTCTAAGTAAACTACCTCAACTAAATGTATTTATTTATAAATGTTGCCATGTTCATAGCATTTTTCACAGCAAAATAAAATCATAATCAAGACAGCTTCTATTTCCATTTTCAGGTCTTGAACACTTTTATTTATTTCCCTCAAAGGTTTGCTTGCTTATTTGTTTGTTTCTTGGTTTGCTTTAAGGGATTTACTCATTTTATCTAATTTTGGTTTATCTTTTTTTAATTCTTTAAGGATTTATTCACTTCATTAAGTTGATTTTAAGGTCTTTCTCTTATGCTTCAGCTATGATGTAATTAGGGTTTGCTGTAGTAGGATAGCTGGGCTCTGGTGGTGACATATTGCCCTGATTGTTTTTGATTATATTCTACCCTGGCATCTAGGAATCTGGATTGGGGATGATTTTTGGTCCATGTGCTGATTTCTGGGTTTGTCTTGTTGAATTGGTGTGTTTTTCCTTGATTTATGTTTCCTCTTTGGTCTTCTAGCATGTGTGGGCTGTGATTGAGCAGGGGGTCTATACCTTGTAGCACTGTACCAACTAGTACCTGGTTGGGTACTAAACTTCTGGAAGCTAGTATGGTTTCTTGTCTAGCAGAGAGTTTCTTTCCAAATGGGACCAGGGATTCTGGTAAACAGTGTGTCCTCTGGTGGAGTAGGTAATATCCACCTGAATTAGTGGTTGTTCTCACAGGCATTGCCTGTGGTTGGGCAGAAGGTGTCTTCCCAAGAGAAACCAAGAGTCTGTGAGGGTCACAAGCTGGCAGCCTGTCTGATCTTCTGTAAGGAGTACCCCGTGTTTGGGAAGGGGTGTTTACCAGAAGGAATGCAGAAAGTCAAGACTTTGTCATCCTATTTTTCTTTTTTCCTCAATGAGATAACTCAAAGCTTCAATGTATTCTTATGAAGTCGTTTTCAAAATACACAGCTATTACCTGAATTGGTTCCCTATAGGGCTACTATCGTTTCTCTAAGAAATATGTACATCAAAGAAAACATAACACAGTACTTTTTAGAAGTTATTTTCTCTGAGTTTTGTGTTCTTCCTTATGCTCTAGGTCAAAATCAGCCTTCAAAGTCCCGGTTTGTCACATAGACATGCTTACATTTTCATTATGGAAACCTGGTTTTAGAATACAATTCTTGATAAATAAATAACATTTAGGGTAAACAAAACAGAAAAGAAGACCTTACATTTATTTTAAAACAAACATGTTAATTAATTGACTATTTCTCTTTGATATTGCAAAATGCCCTGGAACATTCATCCAACTCTTAATGTTCACAGAGGAAATAATTTATGATCGTACTTTATGATTACTTAAAATGTATCTTTATCTATATATAAATTATGTCAATGATTATAGAAATATATTTTGTTACCTTATAGAGTCTCTATTTTTGTACAATGTAATCTCTAAGTTACTTAAATAATATGCAAATTTTAAAATATATTTTGGAACTGTTTAACTTAAATAGATATGAAAATTAAAATTTAATTAATTAAATTATTTACCATTGTCAGAATAAAACAGATTCTTAACTACAATATATGTTCTTTACTGCTCAGTCATCTTCCTTTTTTCAAATGGACACTTGAAATTTCCAAAGCATTTTTTTCTCCATCTGTTTTATGTTTTTCTCTCTGTGTTTCTACTCTTCCTTCAGTTTACTGTGTGGATTCCACTAGGCCAGTAATCCTAGATTTTAGCCATTTTTATTTATTTTTATTTATTCCTAGAATTAAAAAACCTAAGTGTACATTTATATGTGAATGATATTTAAAATTAAGTCAGTATTACAATTTGCTATAACAGCAAAGCTTTCACTAAAATTCAGGAATCAGTGGTACCCACTTGTGATCCCAGTACTTGGGAGGCAGAGGCAGAGGCAGGCAGATCAGTTCAACGTCATTCTCAGCTACATCTTTTCTTGTAAATGTATAGTGAAGAAACAGTCTTTTAAATCAATAACTTTAACGGCCATCCCAAAGGAATTTCAGATTGTAGTGGGCCCATAGGTTGAATTACCTTGTTGACAGCTCTTAGATCTGCCACCATTTTCCATTTTCCAGATTTCTTTTTAACAACAAATACAGAAGAATTTCAAGCAATGATTGATTCTTAAATATGGTGAGCATCTAGCTGCTTCTGTACCAGCTGTTCCAAAGCCTGAAGTTTCTGTTCTGTTAACAGCTACTGTTTAACCCTTCTTGGTTTATTAGTTAACCATTTTAAAGGTAGTGCTGTTAGTATTTCTGTAGGTTTGCTAGTTGCTTTGTGTTTTTGTACAGCCTGAATGGCTGGTGACCTTTGTTCATAGTACCCTATAAAATCCTTCCCAGAAACATAAATTTGGGGACTGTAGGAATGTTAATCTGGATATTTCATTGTAGCAACAGGTCATGACCCTGAAAATTCACTGCAATATTACCAATAAATGGCCTTAGTCTTTTGTTTCTGTCCTTTTGGTTCTATGCACTCAACCCATCTCATCCTTTGTTTCACTTGAGACAGGTTTCCAGTTTCTAGGAATTGAATATCTACTGCTTGAAGAGGTCAATTTCCAAGATTTTGGAATAATGATAGTCACATGCACACCCAAGTTTAGTAATCCCTCAATTACAATGTTATTTATATGCTATCTTAGCTTTGGTCTTTAAACATTCATAGAAGTCTGCCAAAATATACTCTATATACTCTTCCTATTTCCTATTGGAATTTTTGATACATCCTTCCTGTTTATTCCATCATCAAGAACAGTATGGATTATTACAGCAGCCAGTAGATTTTTTAATTTTCGTGGTGAGACATGTCCTCTATAGTGACTGGGAATGATTGGAATACATTTGAATTGAGAATCTGCAAGCACCCCCCTCCCCCTTGGGTTGCCTTGCCTGTCATTTGTTGCTCTACATTTATTGGTCCAATATCACCCTTTGTCACATCTCCTATATAATCCAGAAGATTGAGACATTCTATTGTTGCCATTCCCAGAAGAGGCATTGTTTCTAGGAATTCCTTGTCTACAATCCCTTCTGATATCTTATTCTACCACAATTAAAGCATTTGGCAGTTTGATGTTTCCTCATAACTTTGGAAGTTGTCCTCCTACCCAAGCATCAGTATTATAGTCAAATGTCTCAACGTTTATTGTATGCATGATCCATTCATCCATTTGTTCTGATGTAACCTTTAAAAGCCCAAGTATCTTTTCACATTCTAAGTCGGCAATTTCAAAAGCCAGATATTCAATAAGTACTTGTCTAGCATCTGGGTTTGTTACTCCTCTGTGTACAGCCTTAGTTAATCTTTGTAAAAAGTCATCAAAGGGCTCTCTTTGGCCATGTTTAACCCTAATATATGATTCAGTTCATTTTCATAGTTCTTGATTCCTTTCCCAAGCATTTAAGGCTGCTTTGTGGCATAGGGACAAGATGTGTTCATTGTAAACAGCTTGATCTTGTGGGTCAGCATAAGGGCCCTTGCCATGAATTTAATCTTGGGAATCCTTTTGTTTTTCCCTGTTGTCCTCAAATTTTTGTCATTTACACAATATCATTTTCACAGTAGTTGTGACCCATGTTCCAGGACCACCGAAACTAATTGAAGCCTATCATTAGGGGAGGTTTTTTGCTGGGAGCCCATGTCTTTACTATCTCCCTAACAAATGGTAAACACAAGCCATATGATATTACTGCTTGCTTAATTTATTTTTGATCTTTTATAACTATAGGTATCTATATACAGTCTTTGGATTTTTTTGGTCATTTATGCCTTGTTGCTTTTCAAAGGTGATTACAGGTTAATAGGCTAAAACACTGAGTAAGTCATCTCTGACTCTGACATGTATTGATGATGTTAAATCCTATCCTTTTACCTTCTCTCCCTGCTCATCATCTTTGATAATTTCTTTAATTATTTCAAATATTTTAACACTGCCCTTTGTAAAGTCTGAATCTCCTATCCTGCTTAGAGTTTTTGTGCCTCATTGATTCATTTAGCTTCTGGTCCTTTTGTGCACATATGATTCCAAGTTATGAAATTAGTTCAGTAAAAATAACATCTTATCCTTTGATATTGTTTGGATGATGTGCATATTGCCTTCCTGGAGAGATACTGTTTATGCTCCCCTATCATACATTTTCAACAGATTTAGTCAAAATTAATAGTATGAGTTCTTTCAGATAATTTCTCAGGACCCTTTGACAAGGATTAAATTTTGCCTGACAAATTAATGTTACCCTTTTCAATGACATTAATTTTTTCAGGTACCTGTTCATTGTTAGTCTGTAAAGACTGCATCATTTCAAAAAGTGAGTGCCTCATTCTTGGCTGTTATCAAGTTATCAAACCATTTTCTTAAGGACACAATATAATAAACAATGTTTAGTCCCAATATCCAATAAGTGGATTATCAGAAAAATCATATAAGCCTTGCAGCATACCATCCATGGTATAAGCAAATTGGTTATTAAAGTCCTGAATGGTAATATTGTCTGCCGTAGAATAACTTTCAAATTTATTCATTTACTTACCTTTGTTAGGATATTTCAGTAAACTGTTGTAGGTAAAATAATCTTTATTGGCCAGCAGGTGTTGAGGTTGCAGCCTCATGGCAGAAAGTTGTGACCAGTGGCATTGCAGGACTGTTCATGCCACTTTTGTTTCACACATTGGTGCCTGGGTAGATACTGACAAATATTCTTTGCCTGGAAAATTTAGAGCAATTAAATAAATTCTATACATGGAGCAAGGATCCCAGCGCTCGCAACCAGGGAATACAAAATGGAAGTTGCACAAGTTGCCACAAGGCAATGACATTGGGAGAGGGGGCAAGCATGCACAAACCTGGAAAATTGCCAGGTTGCCATGTGGTAGCTCCACTGTGGCTGCCACAGTGATGGAGGAGGGTCATCTTTCTATCTGTTGTTTCATTGGTTAAGTAATAAAGAAAGTGCTTGGCCCCTGATAGGACAGAAAATTAGGTAGGCGGAGTAGACAGAACAGAATTCTGGGAGAAAGAAAGCTGAGTCAGTCAGTCGCCATGATTCTCCCACTCCAGACAGATGCAGGTTAAGATCTTTCCTGGTAAGCCAGCTCGTGGTGCTACATAGAATATTAGAAATGGGTTAGATCAATATGTAAGAGGTAGCCAATAAGAGGTTATAACTAATGGGCCAGGCAGTATTTAAAAGAATAAAGTTTCCATGTAATTATGTCAGGGCATAAACTAGCCAGGTGGCCGGGAGCTTGGGCGGTAGGAACTCAGCCCACAACCTGCCGATCCGCTCATTACAACAGAGTGGCGCTCCAACACGATGGACTAAATCTACTTGGTGGCGGGGAAGAGGCAGAAATCTTTAATAATTAAATAAATTAATTGTTATAAAAAAAAAGAAAAAAAAAACCTGAGAGGGCTTTAAATAAAAAGGGAGAGAGAGTTTAACGCAACTTTTTGCTGTTTGTGTGTTGTGTGCTGCAAAGAAATTTTCCTGACTCAGCAGCAGGAAAAAAATGGCTGTTTTAAAATGCTGGCTTTCTGGGCTGTGCCGCCATTGTGATCTCTGTCTGACTCTTGCAGGAGGCAGAGATTTTGAATGGAGCATTTGGAGTAAAGTGCTACAGCTTGCTTGATGGCAATGTAGACTGCTGCGTGCCTGGAACTGTGTGTGGCTCAGCTCTTCCTGCCTGGGCAGATGGAGGAATCAAACTTGTTCAGGCGGGAGAGTATGGCGGATTCCCGTTGCCATACACAGAGATGTTTTCAGACTGCGCAGTGCTCTGCTTGTCAGACTTGTATGTAACTTGGATGAAAAGAGTTTCTGTGTTGCACGCTCAGTCTCAGACTTAAAGTACTGAGTGCAGCCCCTACCTGGCGGCTCCAGAGCTAGTAGAAAATGGTACATCCTCCATTTTCAAATTGGAGATAGGTGGAGCCAACATTCAGAGCAGCCTGATGCTCTGCAGCTCAGAGGCGCAACTGATTCAGTCACAAGGGGCTCAGGCTCCACTCCGCAATGCTGAACTGTGCTGACCTCAGGCTGGAACTATCATAATATCCATAATAACAGCGCAGTTAAGGTTTAGAATGGGCAGAAAGCAGACTGTGCCTTATTACCGTATTACTTCTACCTGGTACAACTTAAGTTTTTAAGAAGTGCTTAACATTTTAAGAAATGCTCCTGGATAGTAAAAAAATTACAGATTCACAATAGAACAGATTTCAGACATAGAAGACCTATAAATGGATAACAGTGTTGGATGAATGTATGTAGGCTTGAGAGAGAAAAGAAAAAGAATATAGAGAATAAAGTTAATGGTTTAAAAAAAAGGGGGTAAAGTCTTTAAAGAGACAGAGTACAGAAAAGAAATTAAGAAAAATAAGCCACGTGAAAATGGAAAATTCACAGAGAGTCTGGATTCTTTGTATTATTGTGTTTTCTTTAAAATTTTTGACTGTGAAGGAGCTAAGTACAGAGAGACATTTCATTATATGGGCTGCCAAGTGGAATCAGAATGGATATCATAAGGGTATCATGACTTCAGAATTTGGGTCTAAGGATATGATGCTTTGGAGAGTGTCTTCTTTTGTTTTCACAGAGGATGAGACCTTGTGGATTGCTTCTATCCCAATATGGTATGATAGCCCACACCCTCCTGAAAGGTAGCTGTGAACACCCTCAAAAAATTACTTCATTCAACTGCAGACTGAGATGAACCTAGTAGACAGGTTATCCCATAAAAGACCTAAATAACAGTGCCTCCATTCAGCAGGAAGCAGTTTGGGAAGAAAAAATTGCATCCATGTTCCCAAATATTGTTTATAAATGTTCTTTTTTACATTTAAAGGGGGATAGGATATAGATATGAATAATTTGCATTGGTATGGATTTTAAGGGCAATTTTGTTATATGTATGTGTATTTCTGATCTTGATTAAGGTATTGTGATTATGCAGTTCATTTAAAAATGTAATGTATAATTAGGAAATATAGGTTGCTAGTGGATAATCATTAATAATAGTAAAGCTTGTAGTCATGTTAGTTAAATTTTTTTGATATATAGAGATATATTTCAGTTAGATAGGCATTCTTCATATCTTTCAAAGACTGCAGAATATGGCACTTAAATGTTTTAATAACTTAGGACTTTTCATTACAATGAGACACGTCTGCTCCTGGCAGCACCAATCTATTTTGAGAGGAAGATGGACATCTAAGAGGATCCTTATGGAGTTGGTTAGCCATTTTTTGCCTGGACTGTTGCATGAAGTGGACACAAAGAACAATCAGAAAGAGAACAGCTGAACTTGCCTAAAGGTGAGATGTTCTTTTGGGGTTCCTGATTCATGAAAGAGTCTGTGAGACATTATGCAGGATACAGCAGAAAGTGACTGAACTGTCTTTGAATTTTCCTGCTTCATGGAAATGTCTGCTGGACACTATGGGCCTGAAGGTCGAAGACGGATGCCCTAACAGTACAAAAGCACTTTGGGTGACTGTCCAGGCAGTGAGATGTCTCTGTCATTTCTAGAGTTTTGGAAGTTGTTTGCTTAGGTAATATTATATCTTTCTGGAGTCTTTGATAGAGTTGAAGAATAAATAGATAGTTATAGTTTTCCTTAGTTATGATAAAGTAGATATAAATATTGTAACTGTAATTCTTACTTGATAACTGTTTTGTTATGTGTAATTTTACTATGTTAAAGTTAAAGCCTTTCTTTTTTGTTTAAACAGAAAAAGGGGAAATGATGGAGGAGGGTCATCTTTCTATCTGTTGTTTCATTGGTTAAGTAATAAAAAAACTGCTTGGCCCCTGATAGGACAGAAAATTAGGTAGGTGGAGTAGACAGAACAGAATTCAGGGAGAAAGAAAGCTGAGTCAGTCAGTCACCATGATTCTCCCACTCCAGACAGATGCAGGTTAAGATCTTTCCTGGTAAGCCAGCTCGTGGTGCTACATAGAATATTAGAAATGGGTTAGATCAATATGTAAGAGGTAGCCAATAAGAGGTTATAACTAATGGGCCAGGCAGTATTTAAAAGAATACAGTTTCCATGTAATTATGTCAGGGCATAACATAGCTAGGCAGCCGGGAGCTGGGGCGGCAGGAACGCAGCCCACAGCCCGCAGCTCCCCTCATTACAACACCACAGGGTTTAGAATAAAAGCAAAAAGCCACTTAGTAGTTGAAACCAAGCCAGGCAGCCAGGAATGGGCTGTGGACCTCTTGGGCCTTTTGGGGCCTATTCCTTTAGGTGTGGAGCTGGGATTACTGTGGGCACCAGATGAAGATGGACATTATAAAGTAATACCACCCTAGCTCAGAATTGAGTATAATAAAGGGTTATTTATTCAGGGGTAGGCTCACAGATTACAGTCCTCTGAATTAACAGGAAACAGGAACCAAATTCAGCACTGGAGAGAGAGGGAGAGCATGTGCTTTATCTCAGCATTTATAGTATAAGAGGTCATGCCCAGTAGGCTGGTATCTTAAAGCCTACTGGCTAGAGAAGTTGCCACAGCACAAAATCACCAAATCTTTTAACTAATATTTTTTTCTTAACAATGTACATTACTTCTTGAATGAATTTTGCAGAGTCTCTCTTGATGTTTCATAGACATATTTCAAAATTTATTAGTTGAGAAAAAAAATCACTATTGTTATCATGACTGCTTGATTCTCAAGTTCTTGAACAGTGGACAAGAATACCTGGCTTCATAAATATCTCAGGGAAAGAGCAGTAACCAACATCTCTTGTTATTTTACTATTGGTTTACATTAAACAGTGCCTTCCATTCTACTTGGTTATTTCTCTGTTTGCTTGGTAGTCCGCCTATCTTACATTTAACAAAAATAAATCCTATCATATTTAAACATAAATTAATGATTCATTGATTTCTGTCATTTCTTCCCTTTTCTTTCATTTGAAAACTCATCACATTCTGAATTATTTTCTGGATTATGGCATTTACTTTTTAAAGATTATAATATAATTACATCCTTACCTCCTAAATATAATCTGAACAAAGACTTTTTATCTCAGATTTAGTTGCTGGGCAGCTATGATGATTCATATATATTTCCATAATAGCCAAACATGTGTACTCTAAATTATTATTCTACAGAAAGAAATCCATTAACTAGTCAATTTGCTGCTCCTTAAACTCCCAAAACATGCTTATATTTTGAAGTATTTTATCTTTCACTGATTTATATAAGAAAACTGAATTTAAAACTATGTCTATTTTTGCATTTCTTAGCAGAGCTTTTATTTTAATGGCATGTAGTTCTACTTATGATTAATAATTATGTTATACTACAGTACAAGAAAAATAATATAGAGATAAGAGACAACATCTATGTATAACTGTACATAGACCACTTTTAAAAATGAAGATTGAAGAAACCCTCTTAATAGATGCAATTTCTCTTCTTTGTTTTCCTTGCACTAAACAAAACTATCTAAAAATGCATTAAAATACATGATTACAAATAAGTGATTTTTAAGCAAACAACAAAATGAGCATTCTGGAAGCATAAGCAGGGAGGTATTTATGAGTTCAAGACTAGTCTAATGTACATGGAGAGTTCAGCCAGTCAGGGTTATGCAGTGAGACTTTGTCTCAAAAAAAATATTTCTTATACATAAGACCACATTCTGGGCTTCTACTTTTAAAACATGCTGTTTACATCAATCTTAGACAATTTTTAGGATCATATCATCTGGCTAGTGAATGAACTGCATAGCAACACCCTATTCAGCAGCACACCCTTAGTGACAGGGGGTAAAGTACAAAAGGAGTGTAGTGAGTGTTCTATTCCCATAGATTTTTGTCATGAAAAATCACAAACACATCTTTGAAACTGCACAGACCTCTGTGAAAGGTAAGACTAGATAGGAAAAACATGAGATGTACAGATTTGTAAGTTTTTTTTTCTAACTGTAACCCTTATTCATAACATACTAGAAATGCATTGTAGAAGTGATAAAATTAAACATCCATTGTAATGTGAAGAGAAGTTACTTCCCTTCATAGTTGGCCTGAATTTTCAAAGTGCACTTCTTTAAGAACTGTTCTCCATAATACTAAATATCCCTCCAAATACCTTTTCTTCATGAGAAATGTAAGAATAGAAGTAAAGCTACATTTTAAAATTCCAAATCAGAAACTTTCAAGTTCTATATTTAGAAGTCTATTTTTGTAGGCTGAATGTGTTCTAGTTTCATAGAAATTTGAAATTGCCTTTATTTCACATGGATTTAAAATAGTTTCAGCTTTCATTTCCCTGTGTTTTTCAAATATTCAAATAGAAAAATAAGCTGTCCTGTTTGCTTCAACACTTTAAGTTGCTTGTGTAGAATCTTTAATGTTGTCTCAATTAAAACTTACAATCTCATTGCAATTAATTCTTTTAGACACCTTTAGAAATCTGATGGAGGTGGGTTTGTATTTATCTGTTGCTTTCATTGGTTAATTAATAAAGAAACTGCCTAGGCCCATTTGATAGGCCAACCCTTAGGTGGGTGGAGTAAACAGAACAGAATGCTGGGAGAAAGAAGCCGAGTCAGTGAGTCGCCATGATTCTCCCACTCCAGACAGATGCAGGTTAAGATCTTTCCTGTTAAGTCAGCTCGTGGTACTACACAGAATATTATAAATGGGTTAGATCAATATGTAAGAGCTAACCAATAAGAGGCTGGAACTAATGGGCCATGCAGTGATTAAAAGAATACAGTTTCCGTGTAATTATTTTGGGGCATAAGCCATGCGGGCGGCCAGGTGCCGGGGATGCAGCCCCTCCGCTCATATTACAACAGAAATCACAATTTGTGTATTTATATATTCTTCATGAATGGATAATAGAGCATATCTTTTAACAAAGTTAAATTAAGTACTTGGAAAGCTATTAAATCCAAATGTAGGAGGGGAATTTGCAGCCAGTGAAAAAGAGTAGAATTGGGATATGGTTAATGGGTAGTATACACAAAGTACAAGTGAGATGATTTGATTTCAGATCTCTACACCCCATATAAACTTTAAGAACTAACTTATCTGCTATCCCAGAACCCCTGGAATAAGAAGGAATATGGAAAGAGAAGAATCTTTGGATTTTATGATCTAGGTAAGTAGGCATTGACAGTGGGGAACAAGAAACTCTGTCTCAAAATGTTAGAAGACAACAGTTGACACCAAAAGGTTATTATATAACCATGAAATGTGTGTGCACAACTTCATACATACAATGACACTTGTTCCTCACTCCATGATCAAAAATGGAAATAGAAAAGTAAATAATTATGACTCTAAGGGAAGATATGTATAATATTCATTTGTGAATTTTGACAATATGTTAATCTTTTGATTTTCTCTAAGCTGTATATGAAAGCCACATCATTATTGCAAAATATAAATCAAAGTGTCATGCATAAATTTATGGATTTCAGGGTTGATGGAGGAAGGTCATTGGTTAAATAATAAAGAAACTGCTTAGCCCTCATAGGTTAGAACATAAGTGGGTGGAGTAAACAGAACAGAATGCTGGGAGGAAGAGGAGGTGAGCTCAGATGCGGGGCAGCTCCTCTCAGAGACAGACACCATGCTGCTGCTCTTCAGAGCAGTTGTGATGAAGCTCCGACCCAGGATGGACGTAGGCTAGAATCTTCCCAGTAAGCGCACCTTGGGGTGCTACACAGATTATTAGAAATGGGCTAAATTAATACATGAGAATTAGCCAAGAAGAGGCTAGATATAATGGGCAAAGCAGTGTTTAAAAGAATACAATTTGTGTCGTTATTTTGGGACAAAAGCTAGCCAGGCGACCAGGAGCTGGGGTGGCAGGAACACAGCCCACAGCTCCTACAACACAGGGTAGATATGCTTTTTACATTAATGTCTACCAATCAAATTTTTCTTAAGCTCATTTTATACAGTCTTCTCTCTTCCTTTCCTCTGCCCTCTCCTCTTATCTCACTTTCCTTTCTTTCCCTTCTCTCTGCTCTGCACTCTGGCTGTGATAACTATCGTTCTAATATTTATATCTAGCACATTACTTGTTGAACTTCCTTTTATTATTATTATTATTTAATTAAAATTTTACATACTAATCCCAGTTCCCACTCAGACCTTCCTCTCAACCCCTATCCACTCCTCAGAGAGGGTAAGGCTTCCCATGTGGAAGTTAACAAAGGCTAGCACATTTCTTTGAGGAAGGACCAAGCCGCTCACCACTAAATTTAGGGTGATCAATGTATCCCTCCAAAGAATATGGGCTCCAAAAAGCCAGTTCAAGTAGTAGGAATAAATACTGGCCACACTGCCAGCAGCCCCATAGACTGCTTGAGACATACAAGTGTCACTGACATTCAGAGTGCCTAGTTTGGTTCTATGCTTTCACTCCAGACTCAGTAAGCTTCCATTAGCTCAGCTTAGCTGTTTCAGTAGGTATTCCTATGATGGCCTTAACCCCTTTCTTTATATTATAGCTCCTCTCCTGCTGTGGGACAATGATCTTGTATGCTGTAAAGTTTTATCAGTTGTATTGCTTTAATGAAATGCTAATTGGCCAGTAACCAGGCAGGGAGTATAGGTGGGGGTGACCAGGGAAAATTCTGGGAAGAGGAAAGGTCAGTTTGCGGTCATTATCCAGACCCAGAGGAAGCAAAATAAGAATGCCTTGCGAATAAAATGTACAAGCCACATGGCTAATACAGACAAGAATTATGGGATAATATAAGTTATAAGAGTTAACAAAAAGCCTGAGCTACTAGGCCAACCAGGTTATAATTAATGTAGACCTCTGTGTGTTTATTTGGGACTAAATGGCTGTGGGAGCTGGTGGGACTGAAACCTCTGTCAATACTACCCCACTTCTACTGAATTTCAGGTGCTCAGCCCACTGTTTTGCTGTGATCTCTGCATTTGCTTCCATATG
Source organism: Chionomys nivalis (assembly GCF_950005125.1). Classification (NCBI taxonomy): domain Eukaryota; kingdom Metazoa; phylum Chordata; class Mammalia; order Rodentia; family Cricetidae; genus Chionomys; species Chionomys nivalis. The sequence continues at coordinate 64,853,335 of NC_080096.1, read as the reverse complement.
CTGCTGGATGAAGGTTCTATCAGAACAATTAAGGTAGTCATCAATGTGATTACGTGTATAGGCCAATTTGGGCACCCTCTCCACTATTGCTTAAGGACTTAGCTGCAATCATCCTTGGGGATTCCTGGGAATTTCCCTAGAGCCAGATTCCTTGCTAGCCCCACAATGACTCCCTTGATCAAGACTTCTTTTTTCTTGCTCCACCACTCTGTCCTTGTTCCATCTCAATCATACCATTCCTTTATGCTCTCCTCCCTCCTCCCATTCTCCTCTTTTCTTCCTTTTCCAACCTAATTAGCTGCACCTACAAAGACACAGACAACTGACAATCTCACACCAGTAAGCCCCAAATAAGGGGAACACAAAAACATGCCACTTGCGGGGGGACAGGAATTAACAATCACTGGTCATTAATATTTGTTAATATCAATGAACTCAATTCACCTATAAAAAGACACAGGTTTGCAGAATGGATGCAAAAACAGGGTCCATCCTTCTGCTGCATACAAGAAAGACATCTCAAACTCAAATACAGATATCACCTAAGAGTAAAATGTTAGGAAAAGATCTACTAATCAAACAGACCTAAAAAATAAATGTGTCTAGCTAGCCTAGAATCTAACAAAATAGACTACAAATTAAAATCAATAAAAATAGATAGAGAAGGACACTTTATATTCATCAAAGGAAAAATCCATCAAGGTGAAGTCTCCCTCAGCATTTATCTTTCAAATACAAGAGCACCCACATATGTAAAAGAAATATTACTAAAGTTTAAATTGCAAATCAAGTCTCACACACTATTAGTAGAAGACCTCAACACCCTACTCTCACCAATAGATGGTTCAGGCAGACAGAAAGTTAACATTGAAATAAGAGCACTAACAGACATCATGATTCAAATGGACTTAACAGACATCTGTAGAACATTTCACCCAAACACAAAAGAATGTACCTTCTTCTCAGCACCTCATGGAACCTTCTCTAAAATTGACCACATACTAGGTAACAAAGCAAACCTAAACAGATACAAAACAATTAAAATAACCTTCTGTACCTTATTAGATCACCATTGCTTAAAGTTAGAATTCAAGAACAACAGTAATTGAAAAAAAGGCTATAAACTCATGGAAATTGAACATTGTTCAACTGAATCACCTCTTTGTCAAGGAAGAAATAAAAGACTTCCTAAAATTCAATGAAAATGAATGTGCAACATACTCAAACCTATGGGACACTATGAAAGCAGAGCTGAGAGAAAAAAATCATAGCATTAAGTGTCTACATAAAAAAAGTGAAGAAAGCTTACACTAGTGACTTAACAGAACACCTGAAAATTCTAGAAATAAAAAAGGACTCACCCAGGAGGAGTAGAAGACAGGAAATAATAAAACTGATGGCTGAAGTCAATAAAATAGAAACAAAGAAAGCAATGTAAAGAATCAATGAAACAAAGAGCTGGTTCTTTGAGAAAATCAATAAGGTAAACAAACCCTTATCCAATGTAATCAAATGTCAGAGAGAGAAAACATCTGAATTAATAAAATCAAAAATGAAAAGGGGAACATAACAACAGACAGTGAGGAAATCCAGAGAATCATGAGGTCATACTCGACAACCTGTTATCCACAAAACTGGAAAATCTAAAAGAAATGGACAGTTTTTAGGATAGATACCACATACCAAAATTAAATCAAGGCCAGAGAATCAAAGCAAATGATAACCCCCAAGGAAACAGAAACAGTCATTCAAAGTCTCCCAACCATAAAAAGCCCAGGACCTGATGGTTTCAGTGCAGAAGTCTACCAGAACTTCAAATAAGACTTTATACTTATATTCCTCAAATTGTTCCACACATCAGAAACAGAAGGAACATTGCCAAACTCTCCATATGAGGTTAAAGTTACCCTGATACACAAACCACACAAAGACTCAACATGTTTAGCTTTCAATACCACATCATTGGTCATTTTTATTCCAGCAGATTTCAATTAATGTCTTTCAGACCTTTCCATGTTTCTGCAAATAAAAGTGTATCTTTCTATTTGACAACAGAATCGGAGACATGACATTTCCATCCTAGAGCAGAGTGTAGGGAGGAGTCTGGTAAGAATAGGAAGTGGCACAGCTCTTCACTGACTGTGTTGTATGCTTCAAAATCTCTAGAAACAGAAGCCATAAAGAGGCTGCTTTCCTCTTGATCCATTAACATTACAGAAAGATATCTAACCAGCACACTGAAGAGAATATACACATGATGAATAAATATGTATTAATTAAAAACTTAAAAATTAACATTCCGGAGAGTAAGGTTCTAATAAATGTTTCCCTGCTCATGAGTCGTGTTTGTCTCTCCTAGTAGCTTTAGGGTTATGGATTTTTATATTTACAACTTGAAGTCATTTTGAACTGACATTATACATGATGATAGTCTAAAGAGTGTAATTATTTTATTTCAGTACATAGAACAATTTCACATTATGAACATAATACCAGCCATGAACAAGACTGATCATTTTGCCTTCACCTATAGCAACAATTACAGCAAAGGATTAAGCTTTAAACAGATTTGTGAACTGACCTGACCTGACTAATTTGAAATATGAACTTTTTTTAACAGTATCTTGAATATTTTCATTTATCATTGTTGGATTCTTTATATCTGAATTACTGCTGAGGTTTTCATTTAATAAAATGCCAAATGTTTCTGCGACCTAAATTTAAATGAAATGTAATAAAATGTTTCCATGAACCAGTTCCTGTAAATAGTTACAATATCTAATTTTGTGCTATAAAGAGATTCAGAAAGAGTAAGTGGTTATTACACATATTTAATTAATTTCTCATTTCCATATACTTTGATTTTATGCAGTGAATATAAAAATCTGATGAGGCAAGAAATTATATTTTATTGGATTAATTTTAGATAGATGGAAAATGTGTAGAGGGTTGAAGGTTTAACATTTGAAATGTAATTTAGGTTTCTTTCATAATTAAGAATCTGAATAATGTTATAAGCTAGTTCTCTCTTTCTGACTTTATACATAATGATAAGGAAAATGTTTTTCCAGATCTCTTTCCTTCTCTAAACTATATAGATTATATAGTAAAAGATCCCACATAAAACAAGTGAAAGGCATTACCAAACTAAAAAGAAATACTTTGGATGCTGGAAGAATGACTCAGTTGTTAAGAGCACTTTCTGATTCTGTAGATAATCCAGGTTTTAGTTCCTAGTACCCACCCAGCAGTTAACAACCACCTGGAACTCTGGTTCTATGAGATCTAGCACCCTCTTCTAGCCTCAGTAGCAACAAGTACATGTGTGGTTAACAAATATACATGCAGGCAAATGCCCATGAGAATAAAAAGAAGATACTTTGGAGCTATAAAAAAGGATTCCTAAAAAAGATATGTGAGCATACATAGAGCATACCCCCAATGATACACAAAATACACCTTAGAGATCAGACATTTATATATTGAATGTTCACATTGAACGTTCATAAGTAACAGAAGTCATATAAACTATTCAATGTAAGATTCTTTTTTGTTTGTTTGTTTGCTTAGTTTTTTTCTCTGTGTAACAATCCTAACTGTCCTGGAACTAGCTCTTATAGACCAAACAAGCTTCAGAATCACAGATACCTACATGCCTCTTCCTACCAAGTACCGCTATTAAAGGCATCCTGCCAATGCACAATTTTAAAGACAACTAATATAATATAAAATTTAATTTTAAGCACAACTATATAATACATTTGAACAAGAAAATAAGCCAATAAAAATGGATATTTAATCAAGACAATGGTATCTAAGTGTAAGAGAAAATCTGGGCAGACATCAAAAACAAAGACTCAAATTACCAAAATAGTGAAGAAAAAAAAGAAAAAGAAACAGAGGTTTGTGATAAGCATATCTTGACTATTATGATTCAAAATAACAAATTAGCCAGGGATCATAAATGTACCTGGCAAAAAATCTTTGTGATTCTCAGTAATGATATTATGTGATGAAAAAGCAAATAAAAATTTTACTCATGTTTAGCTTACATGACAATAACACAATGACAGTATAACATACAGTATAGAATCATAACAATGGGTGAAAGCCTATAGAGAAGCAGAAATGCAAGAAATAGGTGAATTAGATAATAGTAGGCTCAGCTGCAAAGCAGGAAACAATATTCACCAGTAACACAAACTACCGAATAATACAAGGGTAATATTTAACGAAAGAGGAAAATTGGTAATTATTATATCATTTCCTTAGTCATAAATATAGCATTCTAATATATAAAAATAAGAAACTATGAACATAATACAGAATAGTCAGACACTAATAAGTTTGAATTCATATTAAAGATATACATCACTCATTTACATACACAGTAAATATATATATATGTAGATACATAGTGTATCTGATAGATATACAAATATAAAATCAATATAGGAAGGACCTGGATATTATAAAACTGATTAGGTATATGGTAGGTCATAATTATAAAAGATATTTAACATAATCTAAATAAATTTACAATTATAGTTCATGGAATTAAATAAAATTGACTTCAAAATTGTTTATGATTGTTTTCATTTGTAAAAATCTCTGAGATACAGATTTGACCACACGGGGCTTGTTTTGAGTGGTTTCCTGAAGGACAAGGAGTTCATAATACATGGAATAATGAAAGAATCTCTGAAAGATGGATGTTTATACATTGGATTATTGTTCCTGAGGCTTAGTTTATTGGGTTGTCCAGGAATGTAAAGAATGACTTTCAGAGTTACACACAAAGTTCTGGGAGGTGGGAAGGTTTCACAACAATTTCTTCCACTAATTCTATTTAAGCTTTGTATATTCTTTATTTTTTAAAAAATCATCTTCTTTAATTTTACACACTACTCCCAGGCCCTCCTCCCTCTACTCCTCTTTCTCCCTCCACCTTCTCCTCCCCCCACCCCCATCCACTCCTCAGAGAGGGTAAGGCCTCCCATGTGGAGTCAATAAAGTCTATCATATTACCCAAGTTCCCCGCCCCCATATCTAGGCTGACCAAAGAATCCCTCCAAAGGTAATGAGCTCCAAAAAGCCAGTTCATGCAGCAGAGATAATCCTGATCCCATTGCCAGTAGCCTCACAAACTTCCCATGAAACACTATTGTCACCCATATTCAGAGGGCCTCATTGGGTCCTATAAAGAGTACCATAAACTCTGGATTTTCAGTAAGAGTTGACTTATAATGGCCACAATTAGGCTGTGATATTGAAAATAGCCTGATGCCAAAAGGGAAATGACTAGTTAATAGGTAAGTTCTCAAGGAATTACCAACCTAGATGCTCTCATAATTAATTCTGTAAGTAAAAAATAAGCATAACAGATGGATCTTAAATAGTACCAGATATAAGAATACAACAAAGGGGAAGTTATATCCTATGCAAAACTGAAATCAATGTGGGTAACATATTTATATGATTTGAGATAGAGTCTTACTGTGCAGCTCAGCATGAATTGAAACTTGTTACGTAGACCAGGGTAACTGCAAACTCACTGAGATATACATGCTTCAATCCCAGTACATGGACTGAGTTGTACACTACCACAACTGGCCCACTTTCATATCTTATAGGATTAAAAAGCCCTAAATAAGCTGTATGAATTATCTGAGAAAAATAAAATCTTCCTTTACCAAAAACAGAAACACAGATTTCTTAAAACAAGATGTTGCAGGAAATTTTATCAAAAACACTGCCAGTGAAAAATAATAAGAAAAAAACAAATCTCAAGAAAACAAGATTTCTTCCTATGATGAGTAAATTACTTCTTAAGACTAATAAGATATAGTAAATGCAATTCTTCCTATGATGTGTAAATTACTTCTTAAAGACTAATAAGATATAGTAAATGCAATTCTAAAGGGAATGTTATATCCCTTCCAGCACATGGAAGAAAACATATATAGTTTCTTAAAAATGCATGTTAATTTTCATTTATTTAAATATGAAGTGTTTCGGAGGCTGAAAAGAAGATACAATGGTTAAGAGTTCATAGTGTTTTGCAGAGCACCAGAGTCCAGTTACCAACATGCACTTCAAACAGCTCACAACCACTTGTACCTCCAGCTGTAGGGAATCTTCTCATTCTTCTGGATGCTGAGTGAGTCTGCACTCAAATACACATATAAATACACATTTAAAAGTAATATAACCATATTTTTAAAATTTGTAAATAATGATGTATGTTACTTGCTATTATGATGGGATTTTTTTCAAAAGGCAAATGTAATGTAGAAATATGCTCAAATTAAGCAGAGGTCATAGAGGACGATTGGTAGCATTGAAGAATCTCAAGAACTGAACCACACCTTTTAAAAGAACAATCATTCTTCAAATCTATTTTGTAATTAATCAACTTCAAAGTACCGAAGTAAAACGACAATCATAGAATTGTTAAAGGTAAGAAAAGAATAAGAAATACATCATAAAATAAATTAGGTGCAAGAACTTGCAGAGGCATCAGTCGACTTATGTTACAAAATCCTACCAATCAAACGCTGTTCTCAAGCACAGACTTATTAAATCTCACTTCCTCTTTTCCTAAGAGTATGTGTCGTTGCTCACGGATCTTTGGTAGCAAGAAACAAATGCCGAGGCAGGCTGGGGTCGGGGTTATGGATCAGGGTAGGAGGGTATGGCTCCCACCCACCACAGCCTCTGGCCAAAAGCGTGCACATGGCAACGCAAAGCCTACATGATGTATACTTTCTCAGCTTGGGAGAAGTGGAAGACTTCTTTGGTTCTTGGGCAAACAACTTTATCATCTTGATGGATAGAAAGCAGAGAATTGTAGCCATAGGCATAGTCATTAGGCAGCATCATGGGTGGGTTGTTCTCATTCATCACGTCACCAGAGATCTTGCAGACCAGGCGAGAGTTGGCCCAGTGAACCATGGGCAGGGGCTGCGCCAATTTGTTCAAAGAGCAGCTGCACACAGGGCAGTCGAGGCTCTTGGAGCTGCCATCCTCCTTGTAGCGCTGTGGTGTCTTTATTGCCGAGAGCCCAGCCTGCAGGGTGAGGGTGAAGACGGAGCTGTTTCCTAGCTGGTGCAGTCGGTAGTTGTCATATCGAAACTGCTGGATCAGCATCCGCCACCAGGCTGGGTCCAGAAGGTCCTTATATGGGGAGATGTGTGTATCTGGAGGAAAGGCCAACATGCCCATGACCTGGCGAATCTCATCCAGCTGGCTCCCTTCAGCCTGACTGAAGTGCTTTTTTGCATGTCTCACAGCATCCAGGCGTTTGTTCTGCCGAACAAGTTCAATGAACTCCTGAATCCTGAGGCTGAACTCCAGGCAGCTCTTCATCTTCCGGAGTCGGGACTTGTTATCATGGCACCAGGCAAGGCAGATGGCTGTCTCATGCCTCTCCAAGGATTCTTCTACTTTAGCTGTCAGGAACATCTCGATATTCACAAGGTCCCCAATGCCACTCTGGAGAGCAATTTCACAGCTGTGTTGTAGTAGCCACAGCGCAGGAGATGTGTGACCTGAACACCAAGGAAATCCAGAGCATCTCAGAAGTAGGAATTGGTTCACCGGTTATTTCCCTGTGTTTCTCCATTTCCTTCCTTCCTTTTGCTAGTGATGGGACTCAGGGGAGCTTGAGGAACAGGCTTGTCCTTTGCCAACTCCTGTTGGCCACAGCCTGGGCAAGGTGTTGGCCACACCGGGTTGGCTGCAGTGACTTGTGACGTGGCGCCAAGGCCTTTCCTGACTTCACTGTCTAGCTGCTGCCAAAGCTCCATGCACCCTACACGCCTGGGCTGCTACTTGAGGAGGCTCCGCCTACATGGCCAGGGGGTCTGGGGCTGTGTCTGTGTACAGGTTCAGTATCTCACCTCCAGCACCGCCTTATCTCCTGCTTTGAGAACGTATTCACGGGAAAGCCACTGGACCGAGTTTCTGCAGAGGCCTCGCCAGGTGGTTCCGTAGTTCTAGAGTGTAAATGCTTTTCATTACAGAAACTGATAGTTGAGCTAAAATAAGTACTGATGGGTTTTCAAAACAGATGAACCATTGTAATTCACACAAAACCATATTGTAGAGGTTTGTATCTAGCGCTTATTTTTGCACGTTGATGTTGATTAGCTAATTAATTGTAAATGTAAAGCGTGTTAATAAAATAGCTTTCTATTTCTCAAAATAAATAAATAAGTTAGAAAAAATTACAAAAAGAGTTTATCATTAAGTGGTAATGCCCAAGAAGAATTACTATCCATTAGAAAAGGTGAGATTTAAAATATTGTGTAAAACATGAAGTTTTTGGAAATTCCATAACTAAAAACAAGCAATAAAAGGAAATTTTGTGACTGTGATGACTCTCTGTGTTTAAGGATGCAAGACTTGTTCATGTGTCAAAAGGAGGTGAGAACACATGAGGTAAATAAGCAAAACAACAGAATGCCTGATGGGATTTCATTTAACTAAAGGGCAAGTTTGGAATTAATTTGCAGAAGATTGTAGGAATAATTCACATTTGCCATGTGATATTTCCTTTGATAAGAACAAGAATGAAGAATGGCTTCTTTATTCAAATTTTGATATTTTCACAAATATATGCAAATGTAAAACATATGCTAAATAATGTATAGACTTTAAATCATAATTATATAAGAAATATGCAGTGAAAAGTGAGTAATAATGTAACATAAAATAATTCTATATAGGCAAAAAGATGAGAAAATCTGAACCTAATGAGAAGTAATAAAGAGCAAATGAAAATTCCTGGATAAATAACCATGTACTAAAAGGTAGATGATGAACCAGGCAGTAGCAGTGTACACCTTTAATCTCAGCACTCATAAGGCAGAGGCAGGCAGATCTCTGTGAATACAAGGCCAGCCTGGTCTACAGAGCATGTTACAGTACAGGATCCAAAGCTTCACAGAGAAATCCTTGTAGGAAAATGAGGACTACAAGGCAAAATGATGAGCTAACCTGGAGTCTACCTGAGGGTCTAGCAGCAGGCACTGTCAGAGGTCTTGATCATGCTTTGTCAAAGAGGGGCAACTATGCAATATCAACAGATCAGAATGCAGCTTGGGTGCTGGGAGGAGGGTTTATAAGGTTCATTATTCCATTATTGAATAAAGTTCAAATGGATTAAAGACCTATAAATCCAAACACGGTGCTCAAAAGTGGGAAGTAGCCTTCAATGCGTGGACATTGAATACCACTTCCTAAATATAACACCAGTAGCACAGACACTGAGAGCAACAATAAATAAATAAATGTAACCTACTGAAATTGAGAAACATCTGTAAAGCAAAGGACACAGTCAATAAGAGAAAAAGGAAGTCTACAAATCAGAAAAGATATTCACCAGTCCCACATCAGGCAGAGGACTGATTTCTATAATATATAAAGAACTCAAGAAATTAGACATCAAAATACCAAATAATACAATTTAAAAATGGGGTACAGAACTAAACAGAATTTTCAACAGAAAAATCTCAAATGCTGAAAGACACTTAAAGAAATGTTCTACATCCTTAGTCATCAGGGGAACGCAAATCAAAACAACTGTGAGATTATCAGAGTGGCTAAGATTAAAAAACACCAATGATAGCTTATGCTGGAGAGGATGTGGAGTAAAGGAAATACTCATTCGTTGCTGGTGGGAGTGCAAATATGTACAACCACTTTGGAAATCAGTGTGGTAGCTTCTCAGAAAATTGAGAATCAACCTACCTCAATATTCAGCAATACCTCTCCTGGGCATATGCCCAAATTATGCTCAATCATACTACAAAGACATAGATATTCAGCTATGTTCATAGCAGCATTATAGCCAGAATCTGGAGAAAACCTAGGTATCCATAGACCAAAGAATGGATAAAGAAAATGTGGCACATTTACACATTAGGGTACTACTCAGTGGTTAAACAACAACAACAAAAAAGACATCTTTAATTTTGCATGCAAATGGATGGAACTAGAAAACACCATTTGAGTGAGGTAACCCAGACTCAATAAGGTGAATATGGTATGTACTCACTCATAAGTGGATATTAGCTATAAAAAAGGGATATTTATGATCCTAGAGAAGTTAAGTAATAAGGTGAACCCTAAGGAAAACATATAGATCCACCTGGAAAGTCAAAATATACAAGATCACCTAAAAAAAATGGGAACATATGAGTGGGGGGAAAGGGGAGGGTAGAAGGTAAAGAGGAGGAGAAAGGGAGGGGTGAGGAAAATTTGAAGGAGTGAGATATTCAAGAAACAGAGGAAGAACAGAGATGAGAGCAAGGAAAGAGATATGTTGATTGAGGGATCCATTATGGGGTTAGCAAGAAACCGGGCTCTTGAGAAATTCTCAGGAATCAACAAGGATGACTCCAGCTAAGACCTTAAGCAATAGAGGAGAGGGTGCCTGAACTGACCTTGCCCTGTAGCCAGACTGATGATTTTCTTAAATATCACCATAGAACCTTCATCCAGCAACTGATGGAAACAGAAGCAGAGATACACATCAGAGCATTGGAAGAGTGGGAAAAATGAGAATATGAACAAAGAGGTCAAGACCAGGATGGGTTCACCCACTGAAACAGTTTACCTGAGCTAATGGGAGCTCACTAACTCCAGCCAGACTTGGAAAGAACAAGCATAGGACCAAACAAGTCCCTCTGAATGTGGTTGACAGTTGCACGGCTGGGCAGACTGAAGGGCCACTGGCAGTGGTACCAGGATTTATCCCTACTGCTTGTACCAGATTTTTGGGAACCTATTCTCTTTGAATAGATAACTTGCTCAGCCTAGATATAGTAGAGAGGGCCTTAGACCTTCCACAAAGCAATGTGTCTTTCCCTCTCTGAGGAGTGGATGGGGGTGAAGTGGGGAGGTATGTGGAGGGGATGGAATGGGGGAAGAGAGTGGGCACTTGAATTGGTATGTATAATGAAAAAAAATAGTCTGTGTTACATCAATATCCCCCTTTGGCCACCAAAATATATAAATAAATAAATAAATAAATAAATAATACTAAATAAAGAATAAATATGAGTTATTTGATATTATTGATCAAATGAACATACCATATGTAACAGAATCCTTCTTCCAAGCACTGCAGAAGTCACATCTTTTCAGGAGTTTATGAATCTTTATCTAAATTAGATAAAATAATACGACACAACACATACCTTAATAAACACAAGAAAATTAAAATAATTCTTATACTTTCTGACCACAAAAAATAAAACTAGAATCAACACAAAGAAATTACATTGCATATACAGATGCCTGGCATTTGACCACAAAACTATTTAATGCTCAATGATTATCAAAGAAAGCAGGGATAGAAAAAGCTTTCTGTTTTTAACAAGTATGTAAAATAAGAGCAGGCCTCCAAGAGACAACAATTAAACATGACAAAACAAGATACAATAAGACACAGTAAAAGCCTTCATACAGAGGCTTTACAAGGCGACTGAGTAGGAAGAAATCCCAAAATCAGACAAAAGAAACAGACACGCCCATTCCCAATGTTATGATTCCCATAAAAACAGCAAGATATACCTGTAATACATACACAGATGACCTGGTGCAGATCCAGGAAGACTCTGAGCTGTGGCTTCAGTCTCTTTGAGCCTTATGAGCTTTGTTTAGTTGATTCAGTGGGCCATAGTCTCCTGGTTTTCTCCATCCCCTCTGACTCCTACAACTGTCCTCCTGATCGGCATGGTTCCCTGAGCTCTGAGTGGAGGGACACAATGGAGACCTCTAATTTAGACTCTTATTCTGCATAATGTCTGGCACCAGTTTCTTACATGGAGCATGTGTGGACTTGGGGGACAGGTGAGGTGAGAGGAAACTAGGAGGAATAGGGGGAAGGAACTGTGGTCTAGAGTATTGTATGATAGAAGAATCTATTTTCAATTTTGTGAAAGTAAAAAACAATGTTTCATCATTTCTGAAGCTCAGCAAAGAGTGTTTTGTTGACTAGCATTTCTGAATGAAGAATATAACTAGACTTTGATAGTTCAGCCTAATGTTTACAATATAATTTGTCACGTATTAAAAAATTATTCTTTATAAAAAATATGCAATTAAAATAGACTAAAACTTAGGATAAATGAAATGATTCCTAGGTAGGAAGGTAACTATGAGGTTTCACCCTACAATAATTTTAGGAAGCAAAGAAAACATTGGTTGTACTTGGGTCATGCTGTCAGGTGTGAAGATTTGGAGCTAGAAAGGACAAATTAGGAACAACATGGTAGATGAATTGCTTTTTAATCTCATCATCCTAAATGGAGAGAATCTTCGAAATTTCATTAAAATTGGAACAGGGAATGTTTGTCCACTATCCCCACTCCTTTTAAAAGTAGTTCTTGAAACACTGGCTATAGCAATAAGTAAAAGAAGTAAATTAAAAGTATAAAAATTCAAGAAGAATTCAAATTATCCCAATTTTTAGATTATATGATACATATAAACATGCATACATGCATATATATAGTATATCTCATATTTATGTACATATTCATAAAATTCAAGATATCAGAATACATATGTATATAACATGACCAAATATAAAAACATTGTGAAAAAATGAATAGCCTTAATAAAAAACAAATACTATGAGTAATAGAAAATGGGCATAGTCCCATTCTCAGTAGGCTAAAAGAAAATAAAACATCATAGAATATTGAATAGTATATAATACACTGAATACTATAATATAATTGAATGTAATAATCTAAAAATAAAACATCAACCATTTTAAGGATGTGAAAGACCTATACAATTGAAATATTAACTCTCTGAATAAATAAAGTTAGAAAACTATAAAAGATAATCAAAGTAGAAATAGAAAATAAATTTTAAAATATACAATTTTCATAAAATTTCCAATGGTATTCTTTGCAGAATATTTGAAAAATATTAAAATTCACAGGGATGCATGAATGAACCCTGTCTTAGTTAAGTTAGTAGTACTGTGATGAGACGACATAAACAAAAGAAAGTTGGTGAGGAAAGGGTTTATCTGGCTTATTCTCAAATCACAATGTTGTTCACAGACTAAAGGAAATGTTCTTTCATTTTATCTGGGAGCACTAAAGACCCCAAATAAGCAAAGCAAGATGACGAGAAGGAAAACAGGCTGCAGATATCGCCATACCTGATTTCAACTTATACTACAGAAACATGGTAATAAAAAACACATACATAAGAATAGAGAGGCAGATGGAATACAATTAAAACCAAAATATAAACCCTGGCATGTAGAGATGCCTAATTTTGATAATAGAAGCTCTTTAAACAAACTTTACTGGTAAAACTAGATGCCTATATATAGAAAAAGGAACTATGGGCTTACCTTTGATCCTGGAAGAAAAAAAATCAACTACAATTGGATAAATTACTTGATGCAAAACCTGAAACTCTACAACTGTTAGGTCCTAAAAACACTTTAAGCTATAGACATTGACAAGAACTTTGTCAAAAATAACCATGGTGATTTGAGTGAGAAATGTTTCCCATATTGTCAGGCACTAGGACATGTGGTCTCTGATTGGTGTCCCTGTTTGATGAAGTGGTGCAGCTTTGTGTAAGAAAAGCTCACGAGGGTGAGCTTTGACAAATTTAGTCTCATTCTCAATTCTAGGTAACTGTTTATGTGTCAGACTGCTGAGTTTCTCATTCCTTTTGCTGTACCACCAGCTTTCTTCCATGTCTCTTCATCATTAACAGACTTTTATGCCTCGGGATCATCTGCCAAAATAAAGACATTTTCCCACAAATTCTTATGATCATGGCACTTTATCACAGCAACAGAAAAGTAAGACAAGAAACCAATCAGTTTGAAAATAATGTCAAAAAATGACAAATGGGTTTATATTGAATAAAAAATTTCTGCACAAAAAAAGACATAATTAATTGAATGAAGAGACAGCCTAAAGAATTGAGGAAAATCTTTACCAGGTCTACATGTGACAAATGATTAATTTCTAGAATATGTGAAAACATATACAAAATTCAAAAGTTAAATAAAAATAATCAAACAACCATAACTACAAATGAGCTTATGAAATGAACTAGAAAATTGATTATCAGAAAATGAATTAAATTATGGTTATGGGAGGAAAATCTACAACCACTAATTTACTAAATAGCATAGTCACTACCAACAATCTAAAAGCATGAATTTATGAACAATTAAGTGTAGTTTTACCTCTAATTATAGAAACTTCTCTTTGAAACAGACAAAAGTCAGTAAGGAAATCACAGTCAAAATTCAGAGTAGTAGAACCCACTCCCAAGGGATTCATCTACAAACACTTCTGCATGTTAGGCTCAGCTCAGGGAACATTGTGGATGAGAAGGTAGAAAGATAGTGAGAGCCTGATGATCCAGGAGGTTGTTTTGATATTGAGTTTCCTAGTCATATCAGAACCTACACCCATAAAGTCTTAACAGCATGACTACCCAAACATGAGTTGAACAACAATAAAACCAGTGAAGATGACAAAGTAGATGGGTGCTTAACTCTATAAATATTCTATAGGTTATCAGAATGACGTATGTTCTTTCTCAGGGAAGAGGACACCAATAGGTTGTTCATTGTTAAATGTTTAGCCCTCAAGACATACATACAAGTAACATTTTACAGACTAACAAGATTAGAGTAATATATATATATATATATTTTTTTTCAAAAAAATCCATTGAACAAGTAAAATAGTCCACATGATTAGCTACCAAAAATTTAAATTAAAACTATGTTACCCTTTTATCTCACTCTCATAAAAATAGTAGTCATGAAGAAGTCAAATAACAAGCATTGCTGATGAATATGTAGAGAAAGGGGAACCTTGTATATTACTGTTAGGAATGTAAACTAATCTACTCACTGTGGACACCAGCAGGAAAGATCCAAGAAGCAATAGCAGATCATAAACCAGTTGTAACATTTTAGTTAAGTCTTTATCTTATAAGTCAGCATAGTATAGAGATACATGCACACTGACAGTTAAGAATAGTTGTTTGAGAACCAGTCTAGGTTTCCATCAACACAAAAGTGGAAGAAAATATGACATGTGTGCATTGACATTCTTTCAACCCCAAAGGCCAATGTGATGGTCTTTGAAGGAAAATGGATGCAACTGTATATGAACATATCAAATCAATTAACACATTCTCACTAAGACAAGTATCTTGGTTTCTTCATTTGTGGTTCCTAGATTTTGTATTGATGCATATAATATTAAAGTAGAAGAAAACTATTGGTTAGTGTTGATAAGCAAGAGAAAGGAGAAAGAAAGTGTAGAGGAAGGGAATATGGGAGAAATATTCTTACAGGTCATTATATTTCCCTTGTATAAAAGTGAAACCTAGCCCAATATACAGTGTATGTATGCAAACTTAAAATACATTTATTTTGTAAAATTCAGAGGTATCCAGTATTCAGAACTTAAAATATTATCTTTGTCATGCACACAAAATCCAGTACATATGTATAATTTGCACAGTAATTTTTTTCCAAATGTAGTATTAAGTTCTGATTTATCCTTGTCTTACATTAAGAGTGTACATAACTAATAAAGGGGAAGACAGATGCATTGATTTATTCAGCCACCATTTATAATCATTGATGCTACTTCTGTCCCTTGATTTACTGTCAGTGAAATCCTTAATATATTAAGTACCTTATGATATCAATTATGTCATAGTCATAGAATAACTTAGCTTTGAAACTCATTCTTATGTATTCAAATGCAAGGAAAGAGTATAGTCAAAACTATTTCAAGGAAGCTTAGTCACCACTTGTTATATGAAGTAGATTTCTTTCTTTAACAATAACTTTCACTGTTATTTTAAAATTTCATGCATGTATGTTTGTGTGTGGGGTGTGCACACATAAACTCATGTGCCTGTATAATCCTGAAGCATTGAATCACCAGAAGCTGAAGCTTTAGGTGCTTATGAAGCAAAATTTGGAGCCTGAAAATCAAACTCAGGTCTGCTGCAAGAACAGTAGGTATTCGTAACAACTGAGGCATCTCTCCAGCTCTGTGGCTAATTTCTCTTAAAACTATGTTGGTTTCTTTGAAGTAAAAGCTGGCATTATTTAATCAATTTTCTCTTCTTCATTACTGTTTTTTTTTTAAATTCTCCCATCTCATGTGTCACATACTAATATAAATTCTGTGTCTAAGTGAGACTTTCATAATTTAATTTGGGTGTAACAAGGATTTTTCTTGTACACAGTAAGTGAAAATGAGTGTGTTTTGTAGTATTACAAAAATATTTGTAAAATTTCACACAGCTTGATTATACATTGATGTTATAGAGATTACTACCACTGGCATCAAACATTACAGGATTCAGTTAGAATAAGCTGAATGACAGATTGTTAGTTTTAAATGAAGTAGTATCTAAAGCTGTGAAAATTCTTAATGAGAGCCAATGACAAAATTTTAGCAGATTGAAAATTTTATGGCATATCTATTTTTATTAATGGAAGGTGACTTTAAAGACTAATTGGAGGAAAAATAACATCATTGTTTACCCACACTATTAGAGACAATATTGATAGTTCTCCTGGTCTATGTTAAGAGATTGTACATTTTCTGGCAAGTTCTGGAATAACCCTTCAGGGACACAGAGTCTATCTATGTTCAGGATGCTGAGCAATTAACAGATAAGGAGCTGCTCCTGTCAGTCATGCAGAGTGTTTGTCCTGAATTGAAGGCTTGCTTACTGATAGCTAGAATCTTTTGTCCCTCATAAGCATTCATTTGTCATCAAACCCTACAACAAAAAGAAGAAAGTACCACAGCCACTCTTTAGAATAGTCTGCACAGCTGTCACAGACTTAAGAAATCACTCTTTGGATTTTCAGTTTCTCTCCTTTATAGCTGATAATGCTTCAGGGGTGTGCTAAGGAGAGATTAGCGTCCAGTAACAGAAACCACAGGAGAAACAGCACTGTGCTTGTTGTCCGCTGCGGTCAATGGGAAAAAATATTGTACATTGATGAATAGAAACCTGATGTGCTGAGAAACAGAAAAATCACAGAATGTAAATTAAAGAGCTCTTTTCTATTCAAAGGGAAGCTCAGATTGTTTAGAATTTGGCTTTCTCCAGATGCAATTGAATGACAAGCCTGTGTTCCTGAAAGAAACATTTTTCTAAAGGCAGAAAAAGCAATGAGGACCGTATCTTTATTTTGTTTTCCACGCTCTGTGGAAGAGCTTTGGAAAGCTGATCATTTCCATGTACAATTTCAGATGAAGCTGCATTCCTCAGAGCATCTTAGAAAACTCTTGTAACCTGAAAAGCACTGTAAGGAGTCGCAAGCCAAAAAATGCCAACATTGTAAACGTGATGAAGGTATTTCTCACATTTCATTTTAGCATATGTGATTAGCCTGCAATTAATTTATCCTTTATTTGTCTAATAAGCAGTTCTCTGAGAATTTCAGATGGGGGAAAGAGATGGAAAGACAGCCTGCTACCTTGAAGGCTCAGTATTTTGAGAGATTAAATGAGAGAAGCAGTTCTTAGTAAGTATTCATGTCTTTAATCCTCATGACATGTAAGGTAGATAACGAACCTGCCTCCGTTTTGCCAGAAGATGAAACAATTTACTCTTTGGTGAGGCTTGGATAAATGGGTCAGAATGAAGACACCAGAAACATGTTTACACAATCATCTGACTTTTAATACCTGAAAGAGTTAGCTCAAATCAGCAGAAAAAGCAGAATAAAAAAAAAAATACTGAAATTGCTGGGTCTCCAATTTCAAAGGTTGGTTCTTGAGCCTTAATTTGGGAGCCTTCTGAAGCAATACATAAAATATATCCATTGTGACTTTAGATCCACAGAAATTTTTATCTGTTAGAGAAAGCATTATTTACTAAACAAGCTTCAGTGTTTTAATTACATTAAAATTTATATGTTTTCATTGCAACAAAGCAAAAAAAAAAAAATAGAAAAAGATATAACCACCCCCAAGAACTAGCAGTCAATGTAGATCGTAAAAGTAAAGATAAAACTAACAGTAAGAAAATACAAAAAAAAAAAAAAAATGAGACCCCACTCATACATCTTAGAATGGTTACAATAAAATAACAACATTATTGGCAAGAAGGTAGAATATATGAAAATCACATATATTAATGGCAATAAAAAGCTATAAGTAATTTGAATGACAGTTTGGCATTGTTACATTTCCTCCAAGATTTGTCTTTAGTTATAAATACAAATTAGAATTTAGTTTTTAGTCTTTATATTTGTTAGTTAATAAATGATTTATTGAAAAGAAATAACCTAATTTGCTTCATTCTTCATTTTATAAATCTGTGCTCTATATAAGAATATAGAAAATATATGCAACCATGCTCCCATTTTTCTAAATAATATTAACTGCACGTTTTCTAAAAGAGTTTAACTGGCTATCCAAGCTTTCTGAAATAGTTTTATTCTTTCCTTTTGTTGCACAGCTTTTGGTTTATTTTGCTTGAAAAGTTAACAAATGACACAGGTATTTTCAGCTAGGAAGCAATATTTACATTTTATTGAATTAAAAAGCCACTAAAGTGTTTTATTATCTAATTTTGCATGATACACATCATTTTTATTAAAGTTAACATTTTATGGAGTGATAAAGGATGTGCTGTTTCCAGATGTTAGAAAGTCAACACTGGTTCTAACCAAATAAGAAATGTGTCATATTTTGACCTACAAATTGAAAAAAAAATACATATGGGGGTAAAAAATGTTTGTTTGTGATATTTTAACATCTATAATAGAATGCTAAAGTTCCAAGGCTATTTTTAAGGGTGCAAAACAGATTGCCTTACTGTGTGGGTAGAGAAAATTACCTAGGAGAAGGAGGTAGCTAAGTGTCTAAGAAGAACCAGGAAAGAAATGTTACAGAATGCAAGGTCATTGGCCTGCTCCAAAAGGGCCCTATCCATCAAGGGTAAGTTATTTTCTCAAGATAAAAGATTTATTTAATAAGCCACTAAAACTGAGAAGATGGAAGACTGGCACAAAGAAAGACCATCTTAGCTTACCTTTATCTTCAGGCAAAGGAGTTGTATGGGAAGGATAGGAAGTGATTGATGATTCTTAACTTCTAGGCACCTCTGGTGATCAAAAGGAGGATATTATACACTCCAGGAGCTGACCATCTGTTAATCAAATAGCCCTTGCAATCCCAAAAGCTTCCTAAGTTTCTTTTTTCTCAGCATCATCAATCTTTAAGGGTGAAGAAAGGATCCAAGGAATTGGGAAATAAATCAACAGGTGCTGCTATATGTGAAAAATCTTTTTTAAATGATGGTCAGGAATACATGTAGAGCTAAAGAGAAATAATTAGATTCAAAAATTAAGATAGGCAATAGGGCAGAGATAAAAGGTTTTCAATGTGTATTAGGTTCCCATTTGTTGGTAGGAAAGGTCCAAGTAGAGTCACTGCTTTGGACAAGAACCAATTTGAGTCTATAAAATGGAGCTGTAGGGCAACTGCTATTATCATAAGTACATAACAGAGATACTATCTACAGTCAAATTAAAGGGAGACTGACAAACATTGGTTAACACATCTGACTTTTCAAATCAGTGTTTATCAGTTAAACAAAAATATGTAACTAAAAGCATAAGAAGCTAGAGGGTTTTATTTGTTGTTTCTAAGATTCAGAAGGAAAGAATACAAGAGAATCAAATCTATTACAATGAACCCACACAGTGGCTGTAGGCTAAGGGTCTGAAGCATGAGGCAGACATTTCCAAGGGGTGAATCTGCTAAAATTCAAACCACATAGTTAGTGAAGTCAAATTGGAATACAACCCAAACAAACCCAAATAGCCCATGGTCCATACTAACATCAATGAATGATTAGAGTAATACCAAATAGCACTTTTAGATATCACAAGGGTAAGGATACTAAGATGGAATGAATATGGTTTATCATATTAGTCTTGTGGCTCTTTTGTTGTTATTCCTTGTAGTGTTTATATATAAACACATAAATTGTATTAAATTCTCCTATTAGTACCACAGTTTTAATAGAATATAATGTGATCCTGTCATTTTAAAATTTTTAAATAAAAATTGTATTAATTCTTAGAATTTCACACATGCATATGACTTCTGAGCTTACTCACCCTCTTCCTTCTAACTCTTTCATTTCACATCTACTCCTTACCTCCAAACCCCACCAAACTCCATGTCCAATGGTTCTCAACCTGTTGGGAGGTGGGGGGGGTCAAACAATCCTTTCACCAGGGTCCTATAAAAGATATCCTGCATGTCATCTATTAACATAATGGTTCATAACAATAGCAAAAATATAGTTATGAAGTAGCAATGAAATAATTTAATGGTTGGGAGTCACCACAACATGAGAATCTGTATTAAAGGGTCTCTCTCATATTAAAGGAAAGTTGAGAATCATTGTGTCACTTTTCCTTCTTTTCTTCCTTCTTCCCTCCCTCATCTTCCTTCATCCCTCTTCCTTCATTTTTCCCTCTTCCTTCCTTTCTTCCTCCCTTCTTTCCTCCCTCCCTCTCTCCCTTCTTTTCTTTCTTCTTCCTTCCTTCCTTCCTTCCTTCCTTCCTTCCTTCCTTCCTTCTTCCTTTCTTTCTTTCTTTCTTTCTTTCTTTCTTTCTTTCTTTCTTTCTTTCTTTCCTTCTTCATTATTTTATACCCCACTAAATCAATATGTGTTGCTATATATTCATCAGTATGGGACCATTCAATAAATCATGAGACACATCCTTAAAGAAAACTTGCCCTTTCTCCTCACAGGCCATAAAATGTCATTCTTTTGTCAGCTAGGGAGAGAGATATTTGAGCCTTTCCCTTCTTCATACTCTAATGTGGATTGACTTGATCTTAAGTGGGCAATCAAAGCTGCTATGAGTTCATGAGTATAATAATTGTCCTGCAGTGCTCAGAAGATATTATTTATATCCAGATTTTCCCAACCTCTGTTCATATATTTTTCTTCCTCTCTTATCAATTGGCCCCTAAGCCTTAAAGAGAGAAAACATGATAAAGATATCTAATCCATGATGAATAATCTACAGACATTTTGACCAGTTGTGAATTTTTGCAATAACCGTCATCCACTGCCAAAATAAATTTTCTTATAGGTATAGATTTATGGATTTAGAGGGACTAAACATCACATATGTAACTAACTACTTTCTGACTAAATTTAAGACTTGTTCTACCTGAGAAAACACATGCCTGATTTAGCTCTCATGGCTAAGGTGCAAGGAATAGTAGTGGCTGACAGTCAGAAGGCAGAGTCAGGCAGATCTATGAATTCAAAGTCAACCTGGCCTACATAGTGAAAGTCAGCCAAAGATACCTTGTAAGACCCTGTATTGCAATGCAAGCCATGCAATGGTGGCACACTCCTTTAATCCCAGCACTTGGGAGGCAGAGGCAGAGGCAGGCAGATGTCTGTGAAGTCAAGGTCAGTATGATCTACAAGGACTAGTTCCACGACAGCGAGGACTGTTACACCGAGAAACCCTGTCTCAAACACCCAACATCCCCCCCCCCAAAAAAAACAAAACAAAGCAAAAACACCCCATCCCAATAAATAGGAAATAATAAAATAGACATGCAGAGAATAAACAACTAAAAAATTATGGGATGATTGCCCTAACCTCCAGTTCTTAGGAACGTGTGTCTAGAAAGGTCATAGAACCTAAGAGAAAATTTCTTATAATTTTTCATAAACACTATAAAATGGCCTGTTTGTTAAATTATGTGTTGAATTATGTAGAAGCATATGTATTTAGAACTTTCATATTTCCCAGAAATTTGACTTTTTTATCAATACATATGTATTTAAATTTTTACTATTAGTGATTGTCTGAAAAAATTTCTTTTGGTCAGTTATTAACCTACTTCACCTTTGTTGGTGTTTTGGGTTTTTTTTTTTCTTAGTATAGCTTTTACTGTCAATTTTCCCACCCAGTGTCATGTCATTCTTGTAAGTTATGCATATGTGATTTTTGTAAAGCTGATTAACAGTGTTTTACATTGCTTGTTCAGTTTATTGCTTTTTAATATTTGACATATACTAATATATAAATCAATATTTTTCATTTGTTGGTTAAGACATGACTGTGACTTAATTTTTTTTCTTGATGCTACTTATTTTGTTAGTCTTACTGTGACAAAACATCAGATAATTAACACACAAAAAGATATGTTTATATTTACACTCTGTTTTGATAATTTCCACCCAATGTGCTTTGGTCTACAATGAGGTATCATGGCCAGATGAATGGAAGAAACACCACGGATCTCACACCAAGGATCTGACCGAGAAGAAGAGGCTATTGTATCATCAGCCCCTTCTCACATGCTCATAGATACATAACTTCCTCCTACTAGTTCTCAGTTCTTACAGTTTCAATCATCCCATACCACAGAACTATCAATTACTCCTTAACATACCACTGGAGGACATGAATCCCAACCACAGCACTTACTATCAATACTTGGAAGATTTTGAGTAGAGTGTGATGAGCTTTGGAATATGTTAAGCTGAAAAATAAAAGCCCTTCTCGGGTTATAGCACTTTGTCTAGAAGATCTTTATATACACCCATGTCAGTCTTCCAGTTCCAAGGCAATCATGGTGCTAATTTCTAGGAGTTGTTGATGAAATATTTTCTGTTTTAAGAAGTGTTTATTAAAATGGAATGGTAAAGTCACAAGCTCATGTGTTTGCAATGCAGTTTGTTTGCAGGGTCAGCATCATTATTGTTTTAAGAATCTTTTTATTTGTACTCTGATAGGGAGAATATAGATTTTATCCCTTCATTCTGGGCATGTGGATGGCTTCTGTTTGGAGGTTATGAAGTAGAAACTGCTTATGGACATTTTTTCAAGGCTTTCTATTGACACCTTTTTTTTCATTTAGATGGGATAAGCAAATATATAATCATACAGGAAAGTGTAAAGCTTTTGAAAGGAACATTTTCAAACATCACCACTGTTCTACCTTCACAAGTGTTTGTTACAGTCAGTGTCTTGGCTACATCAGCTATAAATTTCATAATATATTAATACACCTTCCCCATTTGGCTAATCTAATGGAGAATGTTTCCATGCAATTTCTTACTACTTATATCTTCTCCTTTTAAGTATCCCTTGCTGTTTTGTGTCTATTTTAACTGGATTGTTTCTTTCCTTTATGATGAGCTGTAAGAATGGATATCATGAATATGTTTTGGCCTTTATATTTTTCATTTATTGCATCCATTCTCTCCATGTGCATGTCTTGTCTTTCTTTTTTTAAAAAAAAAAAAACTTTTCATTATTTATTTTATGTGTCTATGTATTTCACCTGCATGTTTGTCTTTACATTACATGTGTACAGTGTCCACAGAAACCAGAAAAGGGCATCAGATCTGTAACATGAATGGGGGCCTGCTTGTTTGTTAGGGTTTTTGTCCTGCCCTTTACCCCACAACTGTTTAGCCCCAAAGAAAATCACACATAGGTCTCCATAAATCATAAGCTGATTGGCCCATTAGCTCTAACTTCTCACTGACTAACTCTCACATCTTGATTAACTCATTTTTCTGATCTATGTTAGCCATGTGGCTCAGTACCTTTTTTCAGTGGGGCAGGTCACATCCTACTGCTTCAGTAGTCTGGGCAGGAGTGGGAGGAATCAACTTTCTCCTTCCCAGAATTCTCCTGTTCTCATTGCATCATTTCTACTTCCTGTCTGGTTTTCCTACCTATATTTCCTGCCTGGGCAATCAGCATTTATTTATAACATGATTGACAGAATACAGACAATTCTCCTGCACCATAGATCCCCTGGGCTGGAGTTATAACCTTCTGTGAGCCACGATTTGGGTACTTGAGATTGAAGCCAGATCTAGAAGAGCAGCCTGTGCATTTTATCACAAAGCCATCTCTCCAGCTCTCATGCCTTTTCACTTTTAAGCAATGTCTATCAGATAACATGAAATATTGATTTTAATCATTTTTTGCTTAACTAATTTTGTAGAGCTTTTTGGATCTTGCCAAAGAAATAAGTGCCTGTACCATGATTAAAAGATTTTTTATTGTAGTATTAATTTTGTAACAAGGAAAGGAAGCATTTCAAAATGTTTGTCTTGATAAAATGAAACAGTATGCAAATAAATACCCAATGATGAATCTCTTAATAATCTATGGCAAATGCTTGGGGAGACTATCTTTCTCTATTTAGCTTCCTTGCCTGCTTTGTTAGAAAACTGTAATTGTCTCTCTGAATTGGGAAATTTTGTGTATTTGTCTTGATGTCTCCTTATATACCTTGGTTGTGTGACTTCACATATAATATTCAAATCAGTAAATTCTAATAATTTTTCACCATTGTCATTTTGGGATATACACATCTCTTTGATTGATATTATATTATAATAAGAACATTTATCTCTTGCTTTCTTTCCAAACCTCGCACTCTCCTTCAAATTTATGACCTCATTTATTCACTAATTGTTGTTGCTCATATACATGAACATGCAATATACATATATATTTCCAAATATAACCTGTTGAGACCATATAATATTAATCATATATCTTCTTTGAGTTGACTATTTGACTTTAGACAACAGAATTGGTGTTTTCTTGTCTGGGAATGACCCCCTCTCTTGTTGCCAACTTTCCTAGTTATATATGGTGTTTGTGTAGAGTTAAAGCCTCATGGGCTTTTACCCACCTACTTTGCTTTGTCCATTGGTGTCATCTGTTGTAAGGAGTCTGCTTGTTCATTTCCTGGTTGCCCAGTCTCCTGAAATAATCACACAGAAACTGAATTAATTAAATCACTTTTTGGCCCATTAGCTCTAGCTTCTTTTTGGATAATTCTTATAAGTTATTTTAACCCATTTCC
This sequence comes from Chionomys nivalis, assembly GCF_950005125.1. Taxonomy (NCBI): domain Eukaryota; kingdom Metazoa; phylum Chordata; class Mammalia; order Rodentia; family Cricetidae; genus Chionomys; species Chionomys nivalis. The sequence goes on along the minus strand of NC_080096.1, from coordinate 64,828,400 downwards.
ATTATTTTATATTTTACCATGAGGCTCATGACCTACTGGCAAGGTTTCATCATGTCTGTCTCTGGCAGCAGCTCCATGGGTTTTCTCTGACTCTGCCATTCTTTCTCCCAGCATTCAGTTCAGTCCTCCATGCCTATCTCTGTTCTACCCTATCAGGCCAAGCCACCTTCTTTATTAGCCAATAGTATTCACAGCATACAGAGGAGAATTCCATACTACCTCCCTTTTTCTGTTTAAATAAAAAGGAAGGTTTTAACTGTAACACAGTAAAATTACATATAACAAATCAGGTATCAAGCAATAATTACTGTTACAATATTTATATCTACTTTATCTTTTATCATAACTAAGAAAAATTATAACTATAACTATAAATTCTTCAACTCCATCAAAGACTTCAAAAGGATATAATATTACCTAAGTAAATAGGAAGTACACTGTAAGCAGCTCCCAAAACTCTAGAAATGACAGTGACAACTTGTTGTCTGGACCTTACCCAAAGTTCTTCTGTGTTGTTGGGCATCCAGTCTTCAGCCTACATGTCCATAGTATCTTGCAGACTTTTCCACGAAGCAGGAAATTTGAAGACCTGTTCTGCCATGCAATTGCAAATTCTATCAGTTGCTTTCTTCTGTGTCCTATAGAATGACTTGTAGACATGAAGCATGAACCCCAAAGGATTGTCTCACCTTTAGGCAAGTTCATCAATCATTTCTTTGTGGGTCGTACAGGATCAGTTCATCAAGTGTCTCCACCAGCAGGAAATGAATCAGGGTCCCTTGGCCATGGAGAAGAGAAGAGACAAGAGACATGAGAAACAGATAGCAAGTCTGTTTTCTGATCAAGCTGCCAACTTTATTTTTTTTCTCTGAAGCATTATATAGTAAAATTGCAGGAGGGAGGGTATGATGCTGGAACGTCAGTTCTGGAGACATCCCTAGCTGATAGATGAGATAAGGAAATGCTAAGGGTATATAAATGTTTAAAGGGGAAAATGCTAATTACTTCTGGTGCCTGGGATCTGCACATCTGCAGGAAGTCTTAACCCACAGGGGGAGATAAAAAGATACTGGGCCTGGAACTTGCCCTACAGAGGCTTCTGAATAGCTTACTTAATTTGTAACTAAGATGGCTATAACCAAATATGGGTCTTTGCTTCCTGCAATCCAGGAAAGAGCAGTTTCTTGTCCAAATGGCTAATGAACTCCATAGTAACTACAATGCCCATCATCTTCTTGAAGTAGATTGGTGCTGCCAGGAGCAGATGTGTCTCATTGTCATGAAAAGTCCTAAGTTCTTAAACATTTTAAATACCATATTCTGTAGTCTTTGAAAGGTTTGGAGATTATCTATCTACTTGAACTATATCTCTATATATCTAGACAACCTAACTTACATGACTAGAAGCTTGATTATTATAGATGACTCTCTATTGATCTATATTTATTAATAATCCATTACATTTTTAAATGAGCTGGATAAACACAATATCTTGATCAAGAGCAGAAATACATATGCACAGTATAACAAATTTACTTTAATTTGTATCAATAAACCAAGATCTCTATAGCATATCCCTCTTTATATGTAAAGAAACACTTACAAACTTTATTTGTTAATATACATGAAGTTCACTCTAAACTGCTTCATGCTTTTTGTTGAGTGAAGGATTTTCTTTGGGGGAGTTTTATTGAGACCTTTTCTGTTGTCTTGGTCCACCAAACCATATTAGTTTGGAAGAAATCCACAGGTTCTCATCTTCCATGGAAACAAAATGAATAATATCTTTCCAAAGCAACATATCCTTAGACTCAAATTTTGGAAACAAGATAACTTTAAAATACATAAGTTGGTTTAGGTTAACAGACAAACAATGAAATGTCTCTCTGTACTTAGCTCCTTCACAGTCAAAAAATTTAAAGAAAAGAAATTAATATATATAATCTAGATTCTCTGTGAATTCTCAATCTTTACATGACTTATTTGTTTTAAATTTATTATATTTTAGAGAGCAGTGAGTGCCTGACTAGAGGGCAGGCCTCAAGGTCCCCGACAGGGAATGCGGGCCCCTGCTGCTGGGGCTGCAGGGTCTGCTGTGCTCTCCTGGACCCACTCTGCCTGCCCCCTACTTCCCTTGGTCCCTGGCTCATTGCGGCTACCAGGAGTCCCTGTGTAGGTGCTGAGAAGTTCCATCTGGACGGGTGAGTGTGTGCTATCCTGGGGCAGACTGTCCCGGTAGAGAGCACAAAAGCCCCTCCCCCAGCTCCTGCTGCAGGGCTTTCTTTCCTAAACACGCGCCCCCACCCCACCCCCAAGCCTGCCTTGTCTGCAAGGTCCTTTGCTGTGGAACAGCTTCCTGCCCTTTCACTAAGGCTACCAACCCAGAGCAGTGAGTGCCTGACTAGAGGGCAGGCCTCAAGGTCCCTGCCAGGGAAAGCGGGCCACTGCTGGTGGGGCTGCAGGGTCTGCTGTGCTCTCCTGGACCCCCTCTGCCTGCCTCCTACTTCCCTTGGTCCCTGGCTCATTGGGCTACCAGAAGTCCCTGTGTAGGTGCTGAGAAGTTCCATCTGGACGGGTGAGTGTGTGCTATCCTGGGGTGGACTGTCCCAGTAGAGAGCACAAACCCCCCTACACTAAGGCTAACCAACCAGAGCAGTGAGTGCCTGCCTAGCGGGCAGGCCTCAGCAACCCCTGAAAGGGAGCACAGGCACCTCCAGCTTGTACTGCAGTGTCACCTGTGTTCTACTCGACCCCGCCCTACACCCTGCATTCGCCCTTTTTTCCGTGGGTCATTAGAATACCAGGTGTCCCTGTTTTGGTGTTGAGGAGTTCATCTGGAAGGGAACGGTTACTGCACCTACACTGAGGAGATACACCCAGAGAGTTAGTCACAGCAAAGACTGGTCCAAGACATCAGGCCTCTCCTGGCTCCATTTAAAGGAAGAGATGGGCTGGCGCCAATGCAAGAATTCCCCCAACAACTTGAAAGGCAACGTGACATCACCAGGATCCAGGAATCCCGAAATGAGAAGTCTAAACCCTAATACAGAAGAATTAGAAGAATTCGACTCAAAAGTGAATTTTATGAAAATAATAGAGGACCTTAAACAGGAGGTGAAAAACTGCCACAACCAATTAGAGATTACAAACAAAAAGGTAGAGGAAATGAATAAATATCTCAAAGATACCCAAGAAAACCAAGAGAAACAAGAAAAAGTAATCAAACAGGTAAGGGAAACGGTTCAAGACCTGAAGAATGAAGTGGAACTAATAAAGAAAACACAAACCGAGGGAAGGATGAAGATGGAAAATTTGGATAAACGAACAGGAACTACAAAGACAAGTACCACCAACAGATTACAAGAGATAGAAGAAAGAATCTCAGACACTGAAGATACCATAGAGAAAACAAACACTCTGATCAAAGAATACAGCATAACCAACAAATTCTCATCACAAAACATTCAGGAAATCTGGGACAAAATAAAAAGACCAAACCTAAGAATAATAGGGATAGAAGAAGGAGAAGAAGTACAGCTCAATGGTCCAGAAAATATATTTAATAAAATTATAGAAGAAAACTTTCCCAACCTTAAGAAAGATATTCCTTTGAAGGTCCAAGAAGCATACAGAACACCGAATCAACTGGATCAAAAAAACACATCTCCTCGTCATATAATAATCAAAACAGAAAACATACAGAATAAAGAAAGAATATTAAGAGCTGCAAAGGAAAAAGGTCAAGTTACCTATAAAGGTAAACCTATCAGACTTACACCTGATTTCTATATGGAAACCATGAAAGCCAGAAGGTCCTGGATAGATGTGCTGCAGAAACTAAGAGACCATGGATGCAAGCCCAGACTACTATACCCAGCCAACCTTTCGTTCACTATAAATAGAGAAAACAAAATTTTCCAGGATAAAAACAAATTTAAACAATACGTAGCCGCAAATCCAGCCCTACAGAAAGTAATAGAAGAAAATTCACAAACCAAGGAGTCCAACAATGCCCACAATAACTCAAACATCTAATGACCCTTCACCAGCACAACTTGAAGAAGGGAAACACACAAACTCTACTACAGAAAGAAAGAAAGAAAGAAAGAAAGAAAGAAAGAAAGAAAGAAAGAAAGAAAGGATAAATGACCGGAGTTAACAACCACTGGTCATTAATATCACTTAAAATCAATGGACTCAACTCACCTATAAAGAGGCACAGGCTAAGAGATTGGATACGAAAACAGGATCCAACATTCTGCTGCTTACAAGAAACACACCTCAACCACAAAGACAGACACCTACTCAGAGTAAAGGGCTGGGAAAATGTTTATCAAGCAATCGGACCTAAGAAACACGCAGGTGTAGCCATACTAATTTCTAAGAAAGTTGACTTCAAACTAAAATCAATCAAAAGAGATGGAGAGGGACATTTTTTACACATAACAGGAACAATTCACCAGGATGAAGTCTCAATCCTGAATATATATGCCCCTGATATAAAAGCACCCGCTTATGTAAAAGAAACGTTACTAAAACTCAAGGCAGTCATCAAACCACACACACTAATCGTAGGAGATTTCAACATTCCTCTCTCACCAATGGACAGGTCAATCAGACAGAAACCTAACAGAGAAATAAGAGGATTAAGGGAGGTAATGAATCAAATGGACTTAACAGACATCTATAGAACATTCCACTAAAATAGGAAAGAATATACCTTCTTCTCTGCAGCTCATGGAACCTTCTCAAAATAGACAACATACTTGGTAACAAAGCAAACTTACACAGCTACAAAAAAATATCGGTAACCACCTGTGTTTTATCAGATCACCATGGATTAAAGTTAGAATTCAACAACAATGCTATCCCCAGAAAGCCTATGAACTCATGGAAACTGGACAGTCAACTACTGAACCACACCTGGATCAAGGAAGAAATAAAGAAAGAAATTAAAGTCTTTCTTGAATTCAATGAAAACGAAGACTCAACATACTCAAACCTTGGGACACTATGAAAGCAGTGCTAAGAGGAAAGTTTATAGCATTAAGTGCCCACTTAAAGAAAATGGAGAAAGCACACATTGGAGACTTGATAGCCCACCTGAAAGCTTTAGAAAAAAAAAGAAGCAGACTCACCTAGGAGAAGTAGAAGACTGGAAATAATCAAATTGAGGGCTGAAATCAACAAAATAGAAACACAGAAAACAATCCAAAGAATCAATGAAACAAAAAGCTGGTTCTTGGAGAAAATCAATAAGATTGATAAACCCCTATCCAAACTGATCAAACGGCGGAGAGAGAATACGCAAATTAACAAAATCAGAAATGAAAAGGGAGACATAACCACAGACACAGAGGAAATTCAGAGAATCATTAGATCTTACTAAAAAAACCTGTATGCCACAAAACTGGAAAATGTAAAAGAAATGGACACTTTTTGAGATAAGTACCATATACCAAAGTTAAACCAGGACCAGGTGAACAATCGAAATAGACCTGTTAGTTGCGAAGAATTAGAAGTTGTTATAAAAAACCTCCCCACCAAAAAAGCCCAGGTCCAGACGGCTTCAATGCAGAATTCTACCAGAACTTCCAAGAAGACCTAATACCTATACTCCTTAATGTATTTCACAATTTAGAAACAGAAGAGTCATTGCCAAATTCCTTTTATGAAGCTGAAGTTACTCTGATACCAAAACCACACAAAGACACAACCAAGAAAGAGAACTACAGGCCAATCTCACTCATGAACATCGACGCAAAAATCCTCAATAAAATACTGGCAAACCGAATCCAAGAACACATTAGAAAAATTATCCATTATGATCAAGTAGTCTTCATCCCAGAGATGCAGGGCTGGTTCAACATATGAAAATCTATCAATGTAATCCATCATATGTATAAACTGAAAGAAAAAAACCATATGATCATTTCATTAGATGCTGAAAAAGCATTTGACAAAATTCAACATCCCTTTATGATAAAGGTCTTAGAGAGATTAGGAATACAAGGGTCGTACCTATGTATAATAAAAGCTATTTATAGCAAGCCGTCAGCTAACATCAAATTAAATGGAGAGAAACTCAAAGCTATTCCACTAAAATCAGGAACACGACAAGGTTGTCCACTCTCTCCATACCTCTTTAATATAGTGCTTAAAATTCTAGCAATAGCAATAAGACAACATAAAGGGATCAAATCGATTCAAATTGGAAAGGAAGATGTTATACTATCATAATTTGCAGGCGATATGATAGTGTACATAAGCGACCCCAAAAACTCCACCAAAGAACTCCTTCAGCTGAGAAACACCTTTAGTAGCGTTGCAGGATACAAGATCAATTCCAAAAAATCAGTTGCCCTCCTATACACAAAGGATAAGGAAGCAGAGATGGAAATCAGAGAAGCATCACCCTTCACGATAGCCACAAATAGCATAAAATATCTTGAGGTAACTCTAACCAAAGAAGTGAAGGATCTATTTGAGAAGAACTTTAAGTCTATGAAGAAAGAAATTGAGGAGGATACCAGAAAATGGAAGGATCTCCCTTGCTCTTGGATTGGGAGGATCATCATAGTAAAAATGGCAATTCTACCAAGGGCAATTTATAGATTCAATGCAATCCCCATTAAAATCCCATCAAAATTCTTCACAGATCTTGAGAGGACAACAATCAACTTTATATGGAAAAACAAAAAACCCAGGATAGCCAAAACAATCTTATATAATAAAGGATCGTCTGGAGGCATTACCATCCCTGACTTCAAGCTCTATTACAGAGCTTCAGTATGGAAAACAGTTTGGTATTGGCATAAAAACAGAGAAGTCAATCAATAGAACTGAGTAGAAGACCCTGATTTTAACCCAGAAACATATGAACACCTAATTTTTGACAAAGGATCTAAAAGTATTCAATGGAAAAAGAGAGCATCTTCAACAAATGGTGCTGACTGAACTGGTTGGCAACCTGTAGAAGAATGAAAATAGATCCATATCTATCACCATGCACAAAACTCAAGTCCAAATGGATTAAAGACCTCAATATTAGTCTGAACACACTGAACCTGATAGAAGAAAAAGTGGGAAGTACTCTACAACATATGGGTACAGGAGATCACTTCCTACGTTTATCCCCAGTAGCACAGACATTAAGGGCAACATTGAATAAATGGGACCTCCTGAAACTGAGTAGCTTCTGTAAAGCAAAGGACACTGTCACTAAGACAAAAAGGCAACCCTCTGACTGGGAGAAGATCTTCACCAACCCTGCAACAGACAAAGGTCTGATCTCCAAAATATATAAAGAACTCAAGAAACTAGACTTTAAAGTGCTAATTAACCCAATAAAAAAACGGGGCACTGAACTGAACAGAGAATTCTCAACAGAAGAAATTCAAATGGCCAAAAGACACTAAAGGTCATGCTCAACCTCCTTAGCGATAAGGGAAATGCAAATTAAAACAACACTGAGATACCATCTTACACCTGTCAGAATGGCTAAAATCAAAAACAGCAATGATAGCCTTTGCTGGAGAGGTTGTGGAGAAAAGGGCATACTCATTCATTGCTGGTGGGAATGCAAACTTTTGCAACCACTTCGGAAATCGGTGTGGCGATTTCTCAGGAAATTTGGGATCAACCTACCCCAAGATGCAGTATTACCACTATTGGGAATATACCCAAGGGATGCCCTATCAAATGACAAAAGTATCTGTTCAACTATGTTCATAGCAGCATTGTTTGTAATAGCCAAAACCTGGAAACAACCTAGATGCCCTTCAATGGAAGAATGGATGAAGAAAGTGTGGAATATATACATATTAGAGTACTACTCAGCGGTAAAAAACAATGACTTCTCGAATTTTGCATGCAAATGGACGAAATAGAAAACACTATCCTGAGTGAGGTATCCCAGACCCAAAAAGAGGAACATGGAATGTACTCACTCATAATCAGTTTCTAGCCATAAATAAAGGACATTGAGCATATAATTTGTGATCCTAGAGAAGCTAAATAAGAAAGTGAACCCAAAGAAAATCGTATAGTCATCCAGCTGGAGAGTGGAAGTAGACAAGATTGCAGGGCAAAAACTGGGAACTTGCGGGTGAAGTGGCATGGGGCAAAGGGGAAATGGGATGAGAAACGTGAGAAGGGGAGGATGGGAGGAGCTCGGGGGATTGGGATGGTTGGGATATAGGAAGGGTGGATATGGGAGCAGCGAAGTATATATCCTAACTAAGGGAGCCATCTCAGGGTTGGCAAGAGACTTGACTCTAGAGGGGTTAGCAGGTGTCCAGGGAGATGTCCCCAGCTGGTACCTTGGACAACTGTGGAGAGGGAACCTGAAATGACCCTATCCTATACTGATGAATATCTTACATATCACCTTAGATCCTTCATCTATCTGGCGATGGATCGAGGTAGAGACAGAGACTCAATTTGGAGCAACGGTCTGAGCTCTTAAGGTCCAAATGAGGAGCAGAAGGAGGGAGAACATGAGCAAGAAAATCAGGACCACGAGGGGTGTACCCACCCACTGTGACAGTGGAACTGATTTATTGGGAGCCCACCAAGGCTAGCTGGTCTGGGACTGAATAAGCATGGGTTGAAACTGGACTCTCTGAGCATGGCGGACAATGAAGGCTGATGAGAAGCCAAGGACAATGGCACTAGGTTTCGATCCTAATACATGAACTGGCTTTGTGGGAGCTTAGCCTGTTTAGACGCTCACCTTCCTGGACGTAGATAGAAGACCTTTGTCTTCCTGCAGGGCAGGGAATTTGGACTGCTCTTCATTATCGATAGGGAGGGGGGAATGGTGTGGGGGGAGGAGAAGAGGAGTGGGGATAGGGGGAGGGGAGTGGGGGGAGGGGGCAATATTTGGGAGGAGGGGAGGGAAATGGGAAACGGGGAGCAGGTGGAAATTTTAATTAAAAAAGAATTAAAAAAATTTATTATATTTTAATATTTATTTTATTTTCTTCACTCCTTTAATCTATGAATGTTTGTACTCTGTTTCTAAAGACTTTATTTGATTTTTTAAATGATTTACTTCTTTTCCAACTCTCTATACTCCTTTTCTTCTCTCTTTCAAGCCTATGTGTATTTATCCAACACTGTGACCCATTTAGAGGTCTTTTCCATCTGGATTTGTCATTCTTGTATATCTGTAATTATTTTCTGACCAGAAGTGCTTCTTAAAATGCTAAGTGCTTCTTAAGAAGCCAAACTGCAGCATTGCTAGGGTATATATGACACTTTCTGCTTGCCTTGCCCAGTTCAGTATGGCAGAACTGTTCACTACCTCTGAAAGCCATGTACATTTCTCCATTTTTAGGTACATAGCCAATCTATATTGCCATTAAGAAAGTTGTAGCAGATTGCTCACAAACCCCATTTAAATGCTCAGCCCATGAAAGAGCCAGAGTTTGTGCTGGTGTCAAGATCTAGGAAGCTGTCATTTCAAAACAGCATGGCTATTTTACTGCTACCACTGATTCAAGAAAACTTATCTTAAAGGAGCTATGCCTCTGCTTGCTTCCAACAAACAGAGTCCACCCAAGAATATGCCACTACTAATCCATGCTTAACTCTGTTCTTTTGTCTCTAGGATTCCATTTTAAGCTATCTCAGGTTCTACATGATTTAGTCAACCACATCGGTATGTCAATTTGTTGTAAGGAGGCCACTTGTTCATTTCTGGCTGCCCAGACTCTCAAAATAACTACACAGAAACTGTATTAATTAAATCACTGCTTGGCCCATTAGCTCTAGCTTCTTATTGGCTAATTCTTACATATTAATTTAACAAATTTCTATTATATTATATTTTACCGTGAGAGTCATAGCCTACCAGCAAGGTTTCAGCATGACTGTCTCTGGCAGCAGCTCCATGGCTTCTCTCCAACTTTGCCTTTATTTCTCCTGGCATTCAATTCAGTCCTTTCTGCCTATCTCTCTTCTACCCTATCAGGCAAAGTCAGCTGCTTTATTAACCAGTGGTATTCACAGCATACAGAGGGGAATCCCTCATCAGTCATCTTTATTCAGCTTATGTTTGGACTGTCAGGTTTGATGAGACTCTAAGTTTGTAGCTTCCGATATTACTAGGAGATGCAATCTCACAGAAAACAGTTTGATCCTCTGGTTCTTATAGTTTTCTTCCTTCTCTTTCATAATGTTCACTGAGCCTTGGATGCTTGATTGTTTTCTAGACATATCCATTTGTACAGGAATCTACAACTCTGCATTCTGACTGGTGCAGCTTTTCTGTAGTGGACTTTGATGCAAAGAGAAGTGATGGAGGAAGGTCATTGGTTAAATAATGAAAGAAACTGCTTGGCCCTCATAGGTTAGAACTTAGGTGGGTGGAGTAAACAGAACAGAATGCTGGGAGGAAGAGGAAGTGAGCTTAGACTCCATGCCTCTGCTCTCCAGGGCAGATGCGATGAAGCTCCAACCCAGGATGGACATAGACCAGAATCTTCCCGGGTGCTAGAAATGGGCTAGTCCAGGTGTGAGAGTTAGCCGAGAAGAGGCTAGATATAATGGGCCAAGCAGTGTTTAAAAGAATACAGTTTGTGTGCTGTTATTTCGGGGCATAAGCTAGCCAGGCGACCAGGAGCTGGGGCGGCCGGAACACAGCCCACAGCTCCTACTACAGAATGGTGCCCGACGTGGTAGCAGCAATTTCTTGGGTCTGCTCTGCTTGCTAGAGGCAAGTAAGTGCTCTCATCTAAGAGAGGCTTCCTGACTCAGCTTTAGGTGCAAAGCTTGCAGCTCTCTTAAGAGGTCCTGCTACGAAACACTTAAATGGTATTGATAAAAGCTGACTGAATGCTTGTTTGTTTTCAGCTGTAGCAGGAAAAAAGTTGTGCTGTTTTAAAATGCTGGCGTTCTGGTCTGTCCTGCCAGGGCAAACTCTGACTGTTTGAGGCAGGAGGGCCGACCACAGAGAGAGGACTTGAGTGTTGTCTGTTGCAGCTTGCTTGCTGGCAGGGACCTTGAAACGCCATAGACTTAGACTTGTGGCAATAAAAATGACTACAGCCAGTATCTCTGCCATGCGGCTGGAAAGCTAAGGAATGGGCTGGATCCAGCCGTCAAAGCCACAGCTTTAATCCTACCTATATTGCTTAGTAAATTAAAGACTCATGTGGTCACAAAAAGAGAGATATTCAGTAAAAGAAAGATTCAAAGTTGAAGAAAACATTTAAATGATTTACAGTATGTTAAAAATATATGCAGGCTAAAAGTTAAAGTTCTTAAAAGTAAAAAAAGGAAGAAAGAAAGTAGTTGGGTGTGGTAGTACACACCTTTAATCCCAACACTTGGGAGGCAGAGGGAGATTGACCTCTGTGACTTCAAGGTGTGGTAGCACATGCCTTTAATCCCAGTGCCTAAAAGGCAGAGACAAACAGATCTCTGTGAGTTCAAGGTGTAGTAGCATACACCTTTAATCCCAATGCCTGGGAGGCAGAGACAGTTGGATCTCTGAGAGTTCAAGGACAGCCTGGTCTACAGAGTTATTCCAGGTCAAAGATACAGAGAATGTGTCTCAAAAAGCAAAGAATAAAAGTAAAAATAAACAAAATAGAGGTTAAAATAAAGCGCACAAAGATGGAAAATACACAGAGAATTTTAATATTGTATGCTATTATACTCTGTTTGAATAGTTTGAATGCTGAGGAAAGAACAATAGATGCCAAAAGATATTTGTTTATAAATGCTGCTGAACTAATATAACATAGATATTTTAAAAATACCTTGACTTTAAAATTTGGATCTAAGGATATGATACTTTGGAAAAGAGTTTCTTCTTTTGTTTTCACAGAGGATGAGACTCTATGGATTGCTTCCATTCCAATATGGTATGATGGAACACGCCCTCCCGAAAGGTTGCTGTGAACACCCTCAAAATATTTCTTTGCTCAACTGCCAACTGAGATAAACCTAGCAACAGGTTATACCATAAAAGACCTAAATAACAGCACCCCCATTCAGCAGGAAGCAGTTTGGAGAGAAATAATTTTGTCCATATTCCCAAATATTGTTTATAAATGTTCTTTTATATTTAAAGGGGGATATGATAGAGGTATGAATAATTTGCATTAGTATAGATTTTGCTTTATTGATAGAGATTTAAGGTCAATTTTGTTATATGTATATGTATTTCTGATCTTGATTAAGGTATTGTGATTATGTAGTCCATGTAAAAATGTAATGTATATAGGTTGTTAATGGATAATTATCAATAATAGTCAAGCTTGTAATCATGTTAGTTAAATTTTCTAGATGTACATAGATATATTTTAGATACGCATTCTTCATATATTTCAAAGATTATAAAATATGGCATTTTAAGTGTTTTAATAACTTAGGGTTTTTCTGACAATAAGACACATCTGCTCCTGGCAGCACCAATCTAACTCAAGAAGAAGATGGGCATTGAAGAGGCACCTTATGGAGTTTGATAGCCATTTGGGCAAGAAACTGCTCTTGCCTGGACTGTTGCATAAACTGGACACAAAGAACCCGCAGAGAGAGGACTGCTGAACTTGCCTAAAGGTGAGATGACCTTTCGGGGTTCCTGATTCATGAAGGAGTCTGCGAGACATTCTGCAGGGCACAGCAGATAGTGACTGAACTGACTTTGAAATTTCCTGCTTCATGGAAATGTCTCTGGACACTATGGACCTGTAGGCAGAAGATGGATGCCCCAACAGTACAGAGGAACTTTGGGTGACTATTCAGGCAGTGAGATGTCTCTGTGATTTCTAGAATTTTGTAAGTTGCTTACTTGTTATTTACTTGGGTAATATATCCTTCTGGAGTCTTTGATGGAGTTGAAGAATAGATAGTTATAGTTTTCCTTAGTTATGATAAAGATAAAATAGATGTAAATATTCTAACTAATTCTTACTTGATAACTGTTTTGTTATATGTAATTTTGCTATGTTAAAGTTAAAGCCTTCCATTTTGTTTAAACAGAAAAAGGGGAAATGATGGAGGAAGGTCATTGATTAAATAATAAAGAAACTGCTTGGCCCTCATAGGTTAGAACATAGGTGGGTGGAGTAAACAGAACAGAATGCTGGGAGGAAGAGGAAGTGAGCTTAGACTCCATGCCTCTGCTCTCCAGGGCAGATGCGATGAAGCTCCAACCCAGGATGGACATAGGCTAGATTCTTCCAAGTAAGCACATCTTGGGGTGCTACACACATTATTAGAAATGGGCTAGTCCAGGTGTGAGAGTTAGCCGAGAAGAGGCTCGATATAATGGGCCAAACAGTGTTTAAAAGAATACAGTTTGTATGCTGTTATTTCGGGGCATAAGCTAGCCAGGCGACCAGGAGCTGGGGCGGCAGGACCACAGCCCACAACTCCTACTGCAGAGAAGTTTCCTTGTTAAAGGCTCAAGACTATCGTTTGTCAATCTATTCCACTTATTTTACATTCCACATAAATTTTATAAGATAAACATCAATTTTTATAAATTTCACAATTTAATATTTAATATATACTTAAATAAGGTTTTAAACCCTTTAAACAATAAAATGTTTTTTAAGGTGACCTTTAAAGGTGGACCATGATGACACACACCTTTATCATTATGGAGGCAGAGGCAGGCATGTCTCTGTGAGATCAAGGCCAGACTAGTCTATAGAGCTAGTTCCAAATCAGCTAGGGATATACAGTAAGACCCTGTTTCAAATTAACTTTTCCTTTTTAATCTTCATTGAAAAAATTTAAAAATTATCTGAAAGATTTCCTAATAATTAATGTATGAATTGATTGATTTTTCTAGACAGGGTTTCTCTGTGTAGCCCTGGCTATCCTAGAACTTACTCTGTAGAACAGTGTTAATTTTATTTTTATATTGTTCATATAATGCACTGAAATACAATTAATTTTGTCTTGCTAATATATCCTTTAATTATGATAAATTCCTTTTTATCCACATCATTATTCCATAGACATTTTAAATAATATTTTCATTTATTCTTTGGGAATTTCATAAATGTTTACAATGTATTTTGATCATATTTACCCCCATTTATCTCCCTTCAACTCTCCCCAAAACTCATATCACTGTCAAGTTTATACTCTTTTTTTTTTAATTTTCCTGAATTGAATTAGTGCATATCAGGTGTGAGACCATTGACTGGAACATGGGCAACCTTACAGCAGGCACTCTCCCAAAGAAAAGTGATGCTTACTTGTCCCAATAAACTGGCATAGCTCCTCACATAGAGATGAAACATTCTAATCTCTTCAATCACCTATAGTGGAAGGCTGACAAAATTGATCTTGTAAAAGTCTCATGTAGATAACCAGAGCTACTGTGAGTTCTTGAGCAAACAAACCAAGTATTCAAAATGCAGCACTCCACAGTACTAATCCCTGTCCTCAATCTCTTGCATGCGATTCTCCATCATTTGTGGTGTTCCTTCAAATATTAATATAGTTTTCATTTCTTTTAGGACTGAACATAAAACAATAATTATTCTCGGCACTTTGACCAATTAAAAGTCTCTGTAATGATCATTGTCCACTGCCAAGGGGAGTTTATCTCACCAATACTGACTGTAACATTAATCTATAGAAGCAAATACAAACATTTGGAAGGAGTTTGGCAATATGACCATTTAGCCCAGCAGAAGTTTCCATCTAGAGATATGCCATTCACATGTACAGTGTCCTGACTAGTTTTACAGTGCCAAACAAGGAATTTCTTCTGTGGAATAGGCCTCGAATCCAATCAAAAAGAATTTTGATAGCCATCCTCATCACACCCCCATCATACCACTATTACCCTAGTGAAAACATCTTGTATGGCATATTAGTAATTGGGCATGAAGAGCCCAGAGCTCTGTAACACATGATTTTTATCTTGCTGCCTTATATAGCACCTTCTGGCACTAGAAAAGTCATTCCTAGTTGATTCAAGTTTTACAAGCAAAGCATCTTTGACTGTAGAGTCTTACCATCTGATTATGGTAAGCAAAAGCAAAGAAAATAGCCAGCAGCATTGTTTGGGTGCCTCTGCATCTGTCTGATCAACAATGTGTAAGGAGGGAATCCATGTAGACCCCTAATATTTTTTTGTTAATAACCATTGTCCTTTGGAAGCAACGTTGTCTACCTATGCATAGTTCCTCTGTTCACTTTGTTCAAATGTCTTTTTAAATACATTACACTTTTTCCTTGAGGAATCTACTTGCACTGTACCATACCCACACATTCACACTTACTTTGAAAGAGAGAATTCACTATTTTTTTTTTTCTGATGAGTCTCCCATCCTCATACTTCAGACTGGCTCCAGAGGTATAGGTTTCCCACACAGGCTTTTATTAGTGGGCCTTTCCAGGCCTAAGCCCCCCTGCATCCTCTTTATATTTCCAAGCCTATCTCTGGTCATTAAGTTGCTATACTCACCAGCCTAAAAAGATAAGTACGCCATATCAAATATCTGACCAAGGACAGAAACCCCCTGGCCTAGTTTACACTACAGAAGCATATACTCATATTTACACACAAATAAAAATAAATTTGGATTAATTTTTAACCCATTTCAAAAGCTATACCTGTAAAATTTCAACATTATGACTGTGTAAACATGACACAAACAAGTACAATATCAATAGACATACTAACATGGGCATGGTAAAGCTTATGAATTATCAGTGTTAGAGAATTACATGTAACTAAGAAATGCAAAGAAAGGTAAAAATAATCTTTCGCAGGGAAGAGCACAGGAATATATCACTCAAAGGCAACCAGTTAGTCATGAAGTCATACAAATACAAGTAACATTATACAAAGTAGGTTACATAGATACATTTAGAACTATATGCAAACACATACACTTACACATATGTACATGTGAGTGGTGTGTGTGTTTCAAACAATTAATGGACAAAAATGGCCATAAGTTTGAAATATAGTAAGTAGAGGGCACATGGGATGGTTTGGAAGAAGAAAAGAAAAGAGGAAAATAACATAATTATATTACAATCACCAAACATAGTTTAAAAACTTTGGACTCAGCCAGAACTTCAAAGATAATTTTACCAGAGTTTTAAAAACCCAAGAGTAGGAAACCTGTACATCTTACCAGCTATAGAGTAGGAGAATGGAAAAGGGAAGGAAAGCCATGCCATTTCATTTAATCTTTCATGCAACCTCATGACAATGGACACTCACATGGCAGGGCAGAAAGCATCGGCAAAAGAGTGATGTAGTAAGAGGCCACTTGTTTGTTTCTATCTGCTCATCCCTAAAATAACCACATAGAAACTGTATTAATCAAATCACTGCTTGGCCCATAAGCTCTAGTTTCTTACCGGCTAACTCTTACATCTTAATTCAACCCATTTCTATTAATATGTGTATCACCACAAGGCTGTGGCTTACCAGGTAAAGTTTTGGTGTTTGTTTCAGGTGGGGCTACAATGCTTTTCCCTACTCTGCCTTCTTTCTACCAGCATTCAGTTTAGTTTTCCCCGCCTAGCTCTGTTCTGCCCTGCTCTGCTATAGGTTTAAAGCAGCTTCTTTATTCATTAACAAATAAAAGCAACACATAGACAGAAGGACTTCCTTCATCAGAGTGAAGTCCAAAATTTCTAAGAACTAGGATGGAAAAAAGAAAAGAAAATACTTTCTTGTATGATTCAGTTTCATAATTCAGGAAAGAAATTATCTCATTAAAGGGAAAATTTATTCTTCATAGTTTTTTTTTTTATGGCTCATTGTGATTCCCACTCCTAGGTGTGGCTCTTTGACCAAAAGCTTCATTGACCCAACTGAAATATCAGTATTCACCCAGGCCAGAGATTCTTGTTTTAGACCAGAAGAAAAGAATTTTTCTTTAATTACTATCCCTGGGTCAAGGTTCTGTCAAATTTTGGAAGAATTATTTACTTTAGGATAGGACCACCTTCTAAAATCTTTTCTCATTTGGGTTTTTCCTCTCAGTTTAAGCTTCCTTACCTAAAACATATACCACACTATGTTCTAATGTCTTTTATTTCTATTTGTCCTCAGAAAATGTCTTTTCCACTTAGCAATTGCTGTAAGACAATAAAAGTATAGTAAGCTACATCTAAAACAGGAAATATCCTTAACAATCCTGGAGACATTTTTAGTGATTTATTTTCTTATCAACAAAGTTGGATTAACCAATCAATCCAAGGTATAAAACCTATTTTAAGAGGCACTTTGAATCATTTTTTTTATTCAAAAGGATTTATTTCTCATCTGGGCTCAAAAAACAAACAAACAAAAAGATAAAATTCTAACAACTGTTGTGTTTACCCATTTCTTTGATAAGAAAGCTGAAAGCCTCGTGATAAATTTTCCCCTCAGTATGGCATGATTGCCCTAGCTAGGTAAAAGTGTACACAAAGGCAGTTTCTATCTTATCCTGTGTAGGAGCGACCATCTCCTGAGTATGCATCCATACCCTCAAAAAATAGGGCCTAAATTGCACCACCTGATAAGACAAGAGTGGAGACAGTGATCAGCCAGATAGCACCTTTACTAAAATTGCCACATTATATGTTCTTCCTGTGTTTTCTTTAAATCTTTACTTTGTTTAATTTTAAAATCATATCTATACCACAAAGACATACCCTAGGTCATCAAACTTGTTCCAACAACCCAGCCACATTGATTAAATCTCTTTTACTTCCACCACTATTTTTTATGTTTAATTGGCATTTGGAACAGGTGGCTAACCTTCCTTAGTTTGATGGGGCTGATGAAGCTGGGTAATTTTTATCTATTGAAAGCTTAATTATACTATGAACTAAAAAGGATTTGGGCTTATTTAAAAATTTTATTTTGCATGAGCACTAATTTATGAGCTAACTTAATATCATGTGATCATTGTAAAAACACACACATGTAGATAGTATCTGTGCATGTAGTCCTAAATAAAAAAATATGTTTAAAAAAATTGTGCTGGGCAGTGGTGGTACATGCCTTTAATCCCAGCATTAGGGAGGCAGAAGCAGGCAGATTTGTGTGAGTGCAAATCTAGCCTGGTCTACAAGAGCTAGTTCTAGGACAGGCTCCAAAGCTACAGAGAAACCCTGTCTTGAAATACCAAAGGAAAGAAAGAAAGAAAGAAAGAAAGAAAGAAAGAAAGAAAGAAAGAAAGAAAGAAAGAAAGAAAGAAATTGTAGCATTGTAGCTTCTATTTAGAGCTACCATTTAGATAATATCATTTGTCAGTTGTTATGTTAGACAATTGATCTGGTTATATTCTACATAGTACTTGCCATAATCTAAAACCTGTACTTCCAAAGACATGTTTCAGTAGAAACCAAAGTGAAAGCTTCTACTTCACAATCTAGAGTCTCAACTCTAAGACATTAAGAAGGCAGAACAGCAAACAACACTTCGGTTTTTAAATGATACATTTTCTTCCTGTCATTTTAAATCAGAGAAAAATCAGAAAAGAACCTTGAAAAATATGTTCTTCTGAATAAGAAAGGCAGGGACAAACATACAGGAGTTCTCATATCTCAGTGTCATAATTATGGATTGAAATTTATTCTAAAGATATAGGATAATAGTTATCTCTCCTTGTGAATAAGACTACGACATAGCTTTTCCTTCTGTTACATTCAAAGTGAGAGGATCATGAATGATATTGTTGCTTGCATCCTTGTATCTCCTGGAAATTCCATTAAGATGGCAAATGTAACATAAAGAGCTTTGACAAACAAGTGTGTGTATCTACATAAATATTGATTTTAATAAGTCATATTTATTTTTATATATTAAAAATATTTCTAAAAATAGCAATAAATTAAAATGAAAGGAATTTTAATGTATGTTTTTAAAAATACTTTTACTAACAAAATATTTTTTAATTTTCTTTTACCTCTTTTTATGGATTTCATATTATGCATCCTCATCCCAAGCATTTCCCCATCCCCTTTCCTTCTGTGCTCTGCCCTTGCAACCTAACCCAAAACAAAATATAAAAGTAAATAGAAAACAAAACAACAACAATAAAGAAATTTTTAAAAATGGCATGGAAACTCTACTGTGGCCCAGTGAATCTCGCAGCATACTCTTTAGTCCATACGACTTTACTTGAAAGAATTCACTGCAATGAGTCATTGTTCTAGTTTAAGACCTCTGGCTTATTCTCTACCCTTGATACTGGGCCCTCTCTGCACTGCTCTTAAACATTCTATTGTTGCCTTGTGTCACTGATATCATGTAGCTTCCAATCTACAGCTCAAGCAGTTCATAGATAAAGTGGGTGCTAGGGGTCGGCTACCTAGTAGTACTGGTTTTGGGATTTCATGGTAGCTAGGTTGGTCAGTCTCCCAGATTTCCCTCATCATAATGTCCCAAGTGAACTCTCAAACACTTCCCCAGTTATCTCATCCAATGTAGAAGACAAGAAGGAATGGGACCAGTTTCTTGCTCTCACACAGCATGAGGGTCATCTCTATTGTTTTGTCCAGGCAAGGTGCATGGCCCACTCTCTGGTTTGGTGCAGTTGGTGAGGGTCAGGACCAGCTCTTCATATTTTATGCCACCAAGTTCAGCTCTGCCAACTGTTATCAAAGCCTCCTGTAGAGACTAAATCCATGACTTTATGTATGGGATTATCTTCCTTAAGTCAGAAGGAAAGGACACAATAAACCTGAAAGAAACAGATGTGGTAACCCAAAATATCAGTAAGTCGTTGTTGACAGAGAAAAGAGAAATATTAAGAAGGACAAGAGACCCTTAGTATGCCCCATGTCCTATACTCTCCTGCTCATGTAAGATGTGGGTCTTCAACATTCTGCCCTGTCTCCTGCATGGCCAGTCTGCACCATTCTCACATGGGCATGGAACCACCAGGCATAGAGACTCTATCTCTGACAGAAAGTCACACTTAGTAATTTATCAAATCCTCAGAAACTCCATCAGGAACAAGTTCCACTTCCTACAAAACATCTCTTAGTGGTCTATTTCAGATGAGCCTCCACGGCAACCACAGTCATCTTTCTGTTCCAATGAATAACTCTGAAGAGCAGCTTGGAGTTGTCCTGGAATCAGTGCTGGGAAGCAGTGAAAATCCATAAGGTGCTGTGCCAACAGGTTTACACAGACAAAGGAGTGACCTGATCAAGTATGTGTGTGAGTGTGTATGTGTGTGTGTGTTTGTGCATAAATGAAACAAAAATAAGGACCAAACATGAGGGAACCTGTAAGTGTGGCAAATGAAAGCAAGAGCCTAAAATTCTTGGATAATTCTGTATCAGGTTCATTGCTTCATCATTATTATTCCCCAACTCCAATACTAGAGCAGAAGCAAAAGAAGTTGAATAAAAAAGAATAGAGAAACACATCCCAGCCTTTTTATCATTCCTATTACAGGTGTTGGGGATGGGCAAAGTCCATGTCCATGCCTAGAAATATGGGCTTGTCAAACTCAGCTCCCATTAGCTACCACATTGTTGGGGTCCTCATAACTCTATAACTACAGTGACATTTCCATTCCTCTGCCCCAATCCTGATGCCCTAAAGGGAGGAATGTGAAGGAAGAGTGGAGAGAGAGAGAGACAAAATACTCTCAACCCAAATAAGTTTGGGGAAATTGTGGACTTGTGAGAGGCATGAAGCCATGACCAGATGAGCAGTAGACCTAGAGACATCCTGCAAGTAGCAACTGCCAACCAGTAATCAACATTGTTGCCATCTATCTTTCATTAACAGATTATTTGATTGTCATGAGATACCATCACATTGTGCACTTTGAGAGTTGAGACCTCATAACTGGAGGTACTACACATGCCCTATCACAAGGACTTGCATGTGTTTGTCTACTGAGATATGTCCCAGTTTAGCAATTTATATCAAATTGGAAGAAACTTAAAGGGAGAGAGATATTAAACAAAACAGAAAAAAAAAACTGTCAGGTCAATCCAACAAGGTGGCTGACACAACTCCTTTGATTATAGTTATTGGAATAAGAAGACCTTAAGATCATTATGAAACCTTTAAGTGGGAAAAAGAGCAGTAGATGAAACCAAGACAGTAGACTGAGATATTCACATAATGATGCATAGAAGAAAGAAGAAGTCTCCCCAAAAGCCTGGAAAGAATTTCCATTAAGAATCATAGCTTGTACATGTTCTCCCTCCTTCTGCTCCTCATTAGGACCTTGGGAGCTCAGTCCGGTGCTCCATTGTGGGTCGCTGTCTCTATCTCCATCCATCGCTAGATGAAGGTTCTATGGTGATATGCAAGATATTCATCAGTATGGCTATAGGATAGGATCATTTCAGGTTCCCTATCCTCAGGTGCCCAAGGAACAAAGGGTGCACCCACCCACTGAGACAGTCGGACCGATCTATTGGGAGCTCACCAAGGCCAGCTGGACTGTGACTGAAAAAGTATGGGATAAAACCGGACTCTCTGAACATGGCGGACAATGAGAGCTGACAAGAGGCCAAGGACAATGGCACGGGGTGTTGATCCTACTTCAGGTTCTGGCTTTGTGGGAGCCTAGACAGTTTGGATGTTCAACTTCCTAGATCTGGATGGAGGGGGGAGGACCTTGGACTTTCCACAGGGCAGGGAACCCTGACTGCTCCTGGGACTGGAGAGGGAGGAGAAGAGGAGTGGGGGAAGGGGGAGAGGGGCGGGAGGAGGGGGAGGGAAATGGGAGGCGGGGAGGAGGTGGAAAATTTTTTTTCAATAAAAAAAAAAGACACAGAAAAAAAAAAGAATCATAGCTTGATCCAGTCTGCAATGAGAGATAGCCACCATGAAAGGCATGTGAAGTTGGAGGCAAGAGGAGTCATTTCATAGAGCATCCTTCACCTCTGGGTTAAATCTTTAAGGAGTTTTAGAACACCCCCCCCCCCCAAACAAGAAAGAGTCCTGACTCTTTTATAGCATTTTAAGGGTGGTAGAAAGTTTCACACTGTATGATTCAGTTCAGGATAACCTATATGACAAGGAACATGGAAGAGCCAGGCACCATAAATTGACATTTGTCAAGTAGTAGCACAGAATGCTGCTTAATACTTGTTGCAGAGATGCTAGAAGCAGAGATAATTACTTAAGGAAGTTGTTGTATGATATTTTGTCTGTGTTCTGACAAAGAAAGCTTACTTGGAGATCAGAGGGCAGAGCTAGCCACACCAGGCCGTGGTGGCACAGACCTTTAAACCCAGCACTTGGGAGGAGGAAGCAGGAAGATCAAGACTTCAAGGCCTCTCTGGGCTACATGATAATGTACCAGTCTAAAAGAGAAACAGAGCCAGGTTCCTCACAACTTTTATCACGACAGTTGGGATCTCATGCCTTTCATTCAAGGACATAGGAGGTAGACATCTTCTTTAATCAGGAATATAAGGAAACAGGAATATAAGGCAGGTGGAGACAGGATCTTGCACCATTCGGCCTGATTTAGAGAGAGGATCACCCTCAATCAATCTGAGATTTCATAGACGTACAAACTTTCTAGTGGCTGGCTACTCTACTTCTGTGATCTTTCACCTTTCATCCTTGATATCTGACTCTGGGTTTTTATTGTTAAGATTAATTAAGGTCACACTTCTGGAAGAAATCACTCCCAAGGGAGGAAAAGGGCTAGATCCTAGATCTGGGAGAAGACAGAAGGTCAAAGCCCCTTGGTTGGAGGGTTGTAGCCTATATTGTTTGTACAGTTTTCCATCAGGTTGTATACTGAAGGTTTTTCTAGGACAATCTAATAAAATAACAAACAAGTGATTCAAATGTAGTATTATATCTCTGGTTCCTTTCTCAAAATTACAGTAAACTCAGAAGGAATTTCCCTGTGGACTTTCTCAATAATCAATTACTCATTTGATTAGTCTCAACTGAGGGGAATGGCATTATTTGGCAGGAAAATTTGTTTATGTAATTGAAAGTGAGTTACAAAGAAAGGAAGCAACTTGAATACAAGCAGTCTTTATTTACACAAGAGTCTCATGTTCTTCACATCAAGTTCCCAAGTACTGTATATTTATGTATAAGTAATGTTTATATATATTATATGTATATATGATAGCTCAGCTTGATGCTTCTCTCTATGTATTCATATTAGAGATATAAAGGCTTATAATTTTTCCATGCAGCATTTCCTGCTTTATAGTAGATCTAAAAAGAGATAGAATAGAAGCCTTAGTTATGAACTCAGTCAGAAACCAAACAAAATGAAAATCAACGAGGGAAGTTCCTGACGGCTTATTTTTTAAAATGATAACTTTCGTGTGTAATGTGTTGTACATATTCATTTTACAAAACCATTACAAAACTTAAGGGAATTAAATTTATCACAATATTCCAAGATATCATTTGCATTTGGATTTGTGAGTCTCCAGTCTTCTATTTCACTTTGATTAAATTGAAAAGCTCCTTTTTCCCATTTTGATTTAAAACTGTTTTCAGAGGTGCTAGAGAGACAGCTCAGCTCTTAAGAGCACTTGCTTCTCTTCCAGAGGGCTTATGTTCAGTTCCCAGAACCCATGTCAGGCAGCCTGCTGTTTGTAACTCTTCTTCCGATGGATGTAATGCCTTCTTCTTGTCTCTGAGGGCACATGCACAGATGTAGCATAAAGTCATACTGGTGTATTCACGAACATAAATAAAAAATAAAACTTTAAAAGAAATCAAAATTAAACTGCTCCCACAATCAGTGAAACTCATGTAAAGAATAGCAAAATTAATGTTATACCTAATTAATGTTGCACCTGTACTTCTCATTAATATCTTTTAACACATGGATTATAACATATAGTGGCTAAGGATATGATTTGGATATTAGAGTTCATGACATACCTGAGTGAAAAACTGGAATCATTACACAGCACCACATGCAACTTGACGTGACAACATTATGCATGCCATTAATCCCAACACTGGAAGACAGAGAGGAATATGAGAAGTTCAAGGTCATCTTCTACTATATAGTGAGTGAGTTCAGTAATGATCTGGGTTACATGAGACCCTGTCTCAAAAGGAAGATAAAATAAATTAACAAACCAAAAGAAGACTTACTGAAGATCTAGAGCAATAGGCTAATCAGAAGTTGAATCCACATAGTCCTGAGTTCTATCCCCAGAATACACCCAATACTGACCAGGTCTACTGACATATTCCTGTAATTGTATTGTGAAGGAGGCAGATATAGCTGGGTTCCTGGAGCTTGCTCAGTCAGAAAACGTAATCATGGAATCGGAAACAAGATGTATGAATAATGAACAAGACAATAGGCGCTTGGCCTCTGGTCACCACACACACAGAAGTACCCAAATATGCATGTGCACTAGTACAAACAGCAAAATAGACAACACTCACAAAAAGATATATAAAATATATCTAGTTCTAAGTGTTCACTCTGACTATGTACACAAAATACTACATCGGACCAGACACAAAGACAGTGGGCTATGAATACTCAAAAACAGTTCTAATTTTTATTGATTTTGCATACCAACTACAGCTCCCCCTCCCCTCCTTCTGTTCCCCAACTCCCATCCACTCCTTAGGGAGGGTAAGGCCTCTGATGGGGAGTCAACTAAGCCTGGCATAACAGGTTGAGACAGAAACAAGTTCCCTCTGCCCTGCATCAAGGCTAACAAAGACATACCACCATAGGGAACTGGCTCCAAAAAGCCAGTTCATGTGTCATGGATAAATTCTAGTCTCTCTGCCAGGGCCCCACAAGTAAGCCAAGCCAAACAACTGTTACCGACATTCAGAGGGCCTAGTTGTCAGTCCAGAGTCTGTAAGTTCTCATTAGCTCGGGTCAGCTGGCTCTGTAGGTTTCCCCATCATAATCTTGACCCATCTTACTCATATATTCCTTCTTCCCTCTCTTTGACTGGATACCAGGAGCTCAGCCCAATGCTTGGCTGTAGACCTCAGCATTGGCTTTAGTCAATTATTGGATCAAGGTTCTATGATGTCAACTAGGGTCGTCACCAATCTGACAGGAAAGGTTGGTTATTTAAGCACTCTCTCCACTCTTACTAGGAGTCTTAGCTGGGGTTATTCTTGTGGATTCCTGGGAAATTCCCTAGCACAATTTCTCCCTAAACCCAAAATGACTTCCTCTATAAAGATATTTCTTTTGTTGCTCTCCCTCCCTGTTCCTCCCACAACTTGACCATCCCATTCCCTTATGCTCTCATCCCCCATTTCCTATCCTCTCCCCCACTCCCATTTACCCAAGAGAACTTATCTATTTCCTCTTCTCAGGTGATTCATGTGGAATTCTCTTAGGGTCATCCTTGTTACCTAGCTTCTCTGATACAGTGGATTATAGCCTACTTATCTTTTGCTTTACATCTAATATTGTCGTATGAGTAAGTCCATGCCATGTTTGTCTTTCTGGGTCTATGTTGCCTCACTTAGGATGATTTTATCTAATTACATCCATTTGCCTGCAATTTCATGACATCATTGATTTTACCATTGAGTAATACCCCTTGGTGTAAGCTTTATCCATTCTTCAGTTGAGAAGTATCTAAGTCGTTTTCAGTTTCTGACTATTTTGAAAAATGCTGCTATTAACATAGTTGAACAAATGTCCTTGTGGTATGATTGAACATCCTTTGGTTGTATTCTCAAGAGTGGTATTTCTGGGTTTTGAGTTAGATTGATTCCCAATTTTCTAAGAAATTACCATGCTGATTTCCAAAGTGACTGTACAAGTTTGCACTCCTACCAGCAGTGGAAGAGTGTTCCCCTCACTCTGCATTCCTTCTAACATAAGCTGTCATCAGTGTTTTAGATGTTAGCCATTCTGTCAGATATAAGATGGCATCTCAGAGTTGTTATGAGTTGCATTTCCCCAATGACTTACAATGTTGAGCAATTCTTTAAATGTTATTTGGCCAATTGTGATTTATTGTTTGAGAATTCTCTATTTAGATTTATATCACATTTTTAAATTGGATTACTTGGTATTTTGATGTCTAGTTTCTTGAGTTATTTATACATTTTGAAGATCTGTCAGATTGGTGAAGATCTTTTCCCATTCTGTAGGTTGCTGTTTTTGTATTATTGACAATATCCTTTGGCTTACAGAAGCTTCTTAGTTTCAGGAAATCCCACTTATTAATTGTTGCTCTCGTTGTCTGTGATACTGGTGTTATATTTAGGAAGTGGTCTTTAGTGCCAATACTTTCAAGGCTACTTTCCACTTTCTCTTCTATCAGGAGTAGTGTAACTGGATTTATGCTAAGGTCCCAAAAACAATTCTTTTATTTGCTTGGAAGATTTGTGTATGAGGCAACTTTTAGATCATTTGGCAAGGTGAGAAAGACTTCTCTCAATTTGCAAAACATTGAGTGCATGATCATAATACTGGTCTTGTTAAGTGTTTGAGACAACTACATAGGATTTACTAAAGCTGCTGACCACTAAATGCAAGAGGAATGATGCCTTGATGAGACCATTATCTGCACTCAGTGGGCTTAGCCTTGCACATGACCACAAGGGAGATCATAAGGCATAGTAGAGCAAAGATCTGGGAGGCTTCACTGAGTCTTTCTGGGACTAGAAGAGAACTAACTTTGGAATGTTGTCCTCTGAACTCACACAGGTGCCATCTCGTGAATGTATACATATGTTCACAAGTGTACATACACAGAGAGACACACACACAAATAAAATTTAAAACCTATTTTTCACAGTGGTCAGGTCAGGTCACATCTGTTCTGTCATGAGGCATCTTCACCAGTGTCCATAGTGGCATACATGTATGCATGTGTGTGTGTCTTTGTGTGTTTGTGTTTTAAATAGTTTCTCATGTGTAGTTCAGGCTGGCCTTGAACTCAAGATCATTCTATCTTCACATTATACATGATATATAATTGAACTAACAATTCTACTATACT
This sequence comes from Chionomys nivalis, assembly GCF_950005125.1. Taxonomy (NCBI): domain Eukaryota; kingdom Metazoa; phylum Chordata; class Mammalia; order Rodentia; family Cricetidae; genus Chionomys; species Chionomys nivalis. Next base: position 64,801,505 of record NC_080096.1, on the reverse strand, counting down.
ACTAAATTTCTTTAGATCATCTAATGAATATAATAAAATCGTCTAGAGTTGGTTTTATTTATGGTTGCAATATATTATTCACAGCTTTTGGAACTGCATGTTTTTCAATAAAAGATATTTTGTTTTCACTATTTTTTTTAGTTATGGTTCCTTGAGTATGGTACAGTGTCCATGGAGGCCAGATGAAGACATCCAGAATGCCCTTGAGCTGAGGTGAAAGTTGGTTGTGAGCTCCCTTATGGGGATCAAATCAAATTCTGGTTCTCTGAAAGAACAATATATGTTCTTAACCATTGAACCATCACTTTGTGTTATAGAAATATTTTCTTAAAAACGTGTCTCATATTACACTTCATCTTCAATGCTTTGGTGGAATTTCAGTCTATATGTACAGCAAACATGTCAACATTGAAAATGTGGCATACTGGGGCTGGAGAGATGGCTCAGAGGTTAAGAGCATTGCCTGCTCTTCCAAAGGTTCTGAGTTCAATTCTCAGCAACCACATGGTGGCTCATAACCATCTGTAATGGGGTCTGGTGCCCTCTTCTGGCCTGCAGGCATGCACATAGACAGAATATTGTATACATAATAAATAAATAAATGTATTAAAAAAAGAAAGAAAATATGGCATACTACATTATCTGAGTTATGTCCAAGATAACACAAGCACATGAGACTCAAAATTTAAGGTTCATATTGCTACTGATACTTTTATAAGTATATTTCATGTTTGTTTTCACAATGTTCAAAGATATTATAGCCATCATATTTGTACTTCTCAGCAACTAAAGCTAAATAACTGATATGAGATATTCTTGCTTGTACTTGCAAGTTATGAGGGTGTTTATTTTCTTTTGTTATGGAAATTCTTACACTATAGTCGTATTCTTTTTCTAAGACGTGCATAGTTTATTTCATAATGTGTAAGACTTTAGATGTATATCAAAAGAAGCTCTCCATGGCAATATCATACCCCATACTAGTATTGTAATAAACAGAAAAATAAAATTTCAAAAACCTGCAAGTCTCCAGAAATGTTCTTCGTTTTTAATGAATAGTATCTCAGATTTGATTTACTTTTATTTTAAGGCTATATTTAAAAGATTATTTTTATTTGAATTCATAGGCATCTCCATGGAGGTTTGTGCACAATACTGTAGGGTCTTTGAGGACCAGAATCATGGGATACCTCTGGAGTTGTGAGACCCTTGACAATAACTCTAGGAAGAGAACTTGTGCCCTCTAGAAAAGCAAAAAGTACTCTTAAAAGCCAACTCATGTCTCCAACCCCTATAAAACCAGAGCATATGGTTCTGTGAGACAACTGAGAGAATGAAGATGAGATTCTCTGTGCTACCTAGCATGGTATTTTGTCAATTGTGGATTTATATTAAATTCTTTAAGTCTGCTATCGGCTTTGAAAAGTATCTTAGGATCATTTAATATATACATTTTAATATCATTCTCTAATAATTATTTGAATAAAATTTCAAATAAAAATTAAAACCCAGTAAATTATCTCAAAGAACTCTAATTCTAATGTTTGACCATAACTTGTAAACTTGGTGGGCTCTTACTATATATACTCTTTCAAATTTATTAATTTTCTGCCTCTTTTTCTCTCTTGTGATAGTCAGCCTAATAAATATTCATTCAGAGTTCTTCATTGCACAATTTAAAAACAGAAATAGTATCAATAAGCAATCCTCCTTTTTTTGTTTTAGTTTTTTTTTTATTGAAAAAAAAGATTTTCCGCCTCCTCCCCGCCTCCCATTTCCCTCCCCATCCTCCCGCCCCTCTCCCCCTCCCCCCACTACTCTTCTCCTCCCTCTCCAGTCCCAGGAGCAGTCAGAGTTCCCTGCCCTGTGGAAAATAAAAGGTCCTCCCCCCTCCATCCAGATCTAGGAAGGTGAACATCCAAACTGTCTATGCTCCCACAAAGGCAGAACCTGAAGTAGGATCAAAACCCCATGCCATTGTCCTTGGCCTCTTTTCAGCTCTCATTGTCCGCCATGTTCAGAGAGTCCGGTTTTATCCCATGCTTTTTCAGTCACAGTACAACTGGCCTTGGTGAGCTCCCAATAGATCGGCCCCACTGTCTCAGTGGGTGGGTGCACCCCTCATGGTCCTGACTTCGTTGTTCATGTTCTCCCTCCTTCTGCTCCTCATTAGGACCTTGGGAGCTCAGTCCAGGGCTCCAGTGTGGAAGTGAAAGATCTATTTGATAAGAACTTTAAGGCATTGAAGAAAGAAATTGAAGAGGATACCAGAAAATGGAAGGATCTTCCTTGCTCTTGGATTGGGAGAATCAACATAGTAAAAATGGCAATTCTACCAAAGGCAATCTATAGATTCAATGCAATACCCATCAAGGTCCCATCAAAATTCTTCACAGATCTTGAGAGGACAATAATCAACTTTATATGGAAAAACAAAAAACCCAGGATAGCCCAAACAATCATATACAATAAAGGAACTTCTGGAGGCATTACCATCCCTGACTTCAAACTCTATTACAGAGCTACAGTAATGAAAACAGTGTGGTACTGGCATAAAAACAGAGAAGTCGACCAATGGAATCATATAGAAGACCCGGATTTTAACCCACAAACCTATGAACATCTCATTTTCGATAAAGGAGCTAAAAGTGTACAATGGAAGAAAGAAAGCATCTTCAACAAATGGTGCTGGCACAACTGGATGTCAACCTGTAGAAGAATGAAAATAGACCCATATCTATCACCATGCACAAAACTCAAGTCCAAATGGATCAAAGACCTCAAGATCAATCTGAACACACTCAACCTGATAGAAGAGAAAATGGGAAGTATATGGGCACAGGAGATCGCTTCCTATGTATAACCCCAACAGCACAGACATTAAGGGCAACATTGAATAAATGGGACCTCCTTTGTTTTTTTAACTGAAGTTACTATATGTAGCATTCTATCATTGTCTCCTGAAAAGCAAAAAACAGAACAACAACAACAGCAAAAACACCCTTATAGTTCACATAGCTTCCTGTTCCTTTCTTACTTTACTGCCGCTAGTAAATCCTTTTTGGAAGAACATATGACAACCAATGGAAATAAATGTTCTTAAATGTACCAGTTATTTATCACATTCACAGACAGGTAACATTGTTCTTAAACAATTCCAAAATTGTCTGCTTCTCTTCTTGGTTGACAGTCAATATGTAACATATGCTTTGTATGCTACATGTATTATGTTTAGTCAACATATACTATGTAAAGTATGATATATATATTGTATATTTTCAAGTTCTATCCATTTTATTTGCTTTAATTTCATTTTACGGTTGAACTATATTCTATTGTATATCTGTACCACATTTTCCCACTCAAATCTGAATAAATCTAAATGTGTTCAATACTGCCATACCCTTGGTGTTCTGGCAGATGACTTTTTCTACCTTACCCCAACTGTCCTTACACAAGTTTCTCAAACTCCTGCTGTGCCTTCTTACTTTCTTAAGGATCTCATACTTGCTCTTCCTATTTGTTACTGATCATCCTTTGATTTTTTTCCTTATTCAGTTTTTGTCTCAAAAGCACATGAGAAACATGAACTCAATTTAAGCAGCTAGTCTTCATATTTCTCACAATTATTTTATTCAATTCCATTGTTTAAGTTTTTATTTACAACCACATTGACTTTTCTTACCTGAGGAAAAAATCATTGTATTTTTTTTCTCCTCATGTAGAATCTGAGTGATATGATACTCCCCAACAACGATGTCATATCTACCATTTGTTCTATTGGTTAAAAAGGTTAATTTTAAGATTTCAAAATATTATTTGACTTATATAATAAAGAAAATTTGTTGGGCTAGATATTCTCCTGTATTCCAGTTTATGTCTTACTCTGAACCATTTGGAATATCTGCTAATGTTCCTTAAATAAATGTCACATGTGGTCATTGATGCTATTAGAAATTATGCTCATACTTTAGACTGTTTTGATTCAAGTACAAATTCACTCTTTTGGAAATGTGTAACTTTGAAGAAATCATTAAATCTTTCTGTGCCTGCATCCCCTTGCTGCTCAAATGTGGACAAAGGAATTACTTCTCTCATGATATACTCAGGACTAAACTCTTGTGATTACTTATATGAGAAGACGTTTATGCTTTTTTTGTTTTGCTGAGAGTGTTATATGAGTTTGGGTAGTCATTTTACTTCAGTGTGAAAATGCACTAGTTTATTACATTTCAAAAATAAGAAAAATCTGTTCTATGAACTCAGAATTAATTGATAATCTCATTTTCCATTTTCTCTTTTTACAAATACACTCAATATTAAAAACACTGTGAACTATGTAGGTGTCACTTGACTTGACACAGTAAACAACAGCTGCAGAAATGATGTTGACTAACAAAAAAAGCAGAGAATGAGTCATGCAGTTGAATAACCAAAAAACTAGGGCTTTAAGCTCACACAGCACTGATGCTGTAGCAAGGCTAGAGGATCCAGCTTTCACACCAATGAACACTCTAACTCAATCAAAGAACTGCTGATAAAGAAGTTACTGTTTCTGCTTGTGGCTCAATAGCTTGTCCACCAGCAGTTGTACTAATAGTATTAGCAGCTGTCTGGTGTTCAGGTTTCACATTGAAGTTATTTTTCTTCTCTGTCTAGAATCTGAGTGATATGATACTTTCCATTAACTATAACATACATTCGTTCTATTTGTTAAAGCAAAAATTATAGTTGAGTTAAATAATGAAGAAAATTCATTGGAATAGATACTCTCAGTGCATTTCAGTTGTCTCTTATTCTGAGCCATTTACTGTATTTGATGATACATCCTAAATGAAAGTCCCATGTGATCATACATTGGAAGCTAGTAGAAACTATGCTCATGTTTTACATTGCTATCACATCTCCACCAATATTAGTATAAAATCTGTAAATATGTTTTCATGTATGAGAGTTCTTGTTGATAGTTATGGAATGGAGAATGGTGAATGGCAAGGAGCAAGCAATGCACAAAACAAGTTCTCTAGGAAAGACTTCCTCTACATCAGCACACTCCTTGTGGTGGCTCTTGCTTCACAATGCCATGGCACAGGAGGTGAAAGAGAACAGGGAGCTTGCAATTGGGAGGGATGATCATAGCTAGAGATTTAGTAGATAGAGAGAGGAAGAAAAAAATGCACAATAGAGTTTAAATATAGTTCCATTATACTATGTTCTTAGCAATTTGAGCACTGGTTTATACTGCTCATATTCACTAGCAAATGAAATTTAGAACAACACTAAAAACTGCTGTTATTCTAATAAAAGCGTCCTTAAACACACATAAAAGAACTGTAATAAAGTTGTTCCTCAATATATATCACCAAATATGTTAGGATAGATTTTGATAATTATTTGTTTCAGTAGTGAGAACTAAGGAAAATAAATGCAATGAACTGCAACCATATCTGCTGCAGTAATGTCACAGTATGCCACATGTCTTCTATAATTGTGAATTTCAATCAACTACAGCACAGTTAAACTGAAATGGAGAAAAGGAATAATAATTTCATCTGTGTATACTTTTTGAAATGAAAAATTGACTAATTTAAGATAAGCTGTTAATAATTGGCAACATTTATCTTGAAAACATATGCACATAGTTCTGTATATATAGTATATAAAAATGTTTCTTGAGGAACTTATTATTCAAGTTTCTAAAGCTTAACTTTTTCATAAGAAGACTCATAGAATCCTGGAAAATAAGTATATTTTAATATTCCTATTTAAAGATAAGTAAATTATATTTAAAGAGTTTATGTAACTAAATTAAGTTGACAGGAGATTGCTCTCAAACATAACTCCAAATTATAGTCCCCTGTTGGTGTGTACAAAACACAAAAATTGATTTTTTTGAGCTCCAGAAGATGAAAGAATTATATCCATGCTTGCCATAATGACAAATAGGGAAGTAGAGCAAATACAAGGCAAACAAATCAGAGTGGATGTGTCTATTTGAGACAGAATGGACAATCATTTCTCAAGTTACAAGTCTATAATGACATACCACATCCTAAGAAAGTAGATAAAAATATCTTCTGTGCACAGCAAGGTCTGCTGAAAATATGCAGCAAACTATAATGACCTTGGCTTTTGGATTACTGAGTACATAAATTAAGGGGAAAAAATATCTAGTTGACCAAACAAAATGAGAGAATATCTGAAGACCTGAGCAAGCATTTTCCTACAGAAAATATTGTACTATTTCTTAGACAGTGACTACAAATGTGAACAGGCCACAGTAGCTTTTCCAGCTCAGCAAACCTTCCCACTCAATGAGACTTTTGTGGAAAGTCATGCCTTAATAAATTTCTATTTTTCTACCCTGAGAACTATGATAATCATTAATTGTGTAAAATATAGATGAAAGTAAAGCCTGTTTCTGCCCTGTTGAGTTCATATTACAAGACATATAAAACCCAAAAGTTTTTACTACTATAATGGAGTTCTACCTAGAGTCTCTGTAGTAGAAAGCCTCTTGTTTCTTCCCAGCTGTCCAGACTCCCAAAATAATCACACAGAAATGTATTAATTAAATCACTGCTTTGCCCATTAGCTCTATATTCTTTTTGGCTAACTCATACATCTTAATTAAACCCATATCCATTAATATGTGCATCACCACGAGGTTGTGACCTACTTGCAAAGTTTCAGCATGTCTGTCTCTGGCGGAATATCCTTGGCTTCTCCTAAACTCTGCCTTCCTTCTCCCAGCATTCAGTTTAGTTTTCCCAACCTAGCTCTACTCTACCCTATCAGGCCAAGTCAGTTTCTTTATTATCCTATGATATGCAAAGCATACAGAGAGAAATCCCACATCAAGTGTCTGAATGAAAATATGTTGAAAACTGATATTTAAATCTATGTTGTCATTAACTTTTTGTTTAATATAACTGTATGCAGCCAACTATAATAGTAGGAGATGGCAGGTTCGTTTTCTGACTGCCCAAACCTATTGTCAGGATATTTTTTAGTTAAGAATATTAAGGATTTGTAAAACATTTTGTGTGATGTAATATTAGGTTCTTGTATAAACAGACCAAGTATTTAGGCAACACTCACTGACATCAAAGGATTGATAATTCAATTTGATTATCCTACAATTCTTACCACAGTGGTTTTATGTACACTAGCTTAGTACAGTGCAGTTTTAGATGGCTACTTTAGTATAAACCTGAACCCTTACTTCAAGAGAAAAACTATAGGGCAGAAGCATAAAGAGTTCTTTTTGTGTGTTATACTTCTTCAAGAGTAAAACCATTTCTCAGATTATCTGGCTCTTTCTGGTGTTTTTGAATGTACAATGGTTGTATGTGCTATCTTTCCATTTAAAGGAAATAATGATAGTGTATGGTGTTGAGTCATTTATAGATAGAAACAGGTAATGCTTATTGGAGTTACAGATATTTTGATGAAAAATTTATTCATCATTAATGCAGCTCATCAGGTTTTTGGCATTCCAGCTTCCAGAACATTAGTTGATGTTACCTTTACATATTCCTTTGCAGGTAGGCACTGTGCCTTACTTAGTCAATTGAAATACAATACAGGAATTATGTGGGTGTAAAAATGGTTGTGACCTATGCATTGAAATAATATCTGTCAGGAAACTATTGTGATTTTTCATCTACTTGCATAAATATTACCTTGAGATTTAGAATCAATTAGGACAAAAGTCATTGTATGAAAATGCAACTGTTAGAGAATACCAAATGGAGACTTGTTTCATGTCATGGTCCAAATTTGGCAAAACTGAGTTGTCTAAAGATAGTAAAGATATTAAGGAAGAGGAAGTCACAGAGAAATGAGACAGGAAATCAACAGTAAGAGTGATTGTATGTGGTTCTTGTAGCTTGACTTTGGCTGGTTCTTAAGAGAAAGACAAATACGTTTTAAAAAATAATATTACAAACACAAACAGAAAGAGGTAACATCCATAATTTTAGAGTCTTCTATACCTTATAAAACTGACACACAGTTCAAAAGAAAATACTAGAAGACAAAATTAAGAACCTATTAAACAAAAAGGCTAACTTAAAATCTTTGTATTCAAAAATAAAAAGAAGTAAAAAATAATATGCCACATGATAGGTAAAAAATCAAAATCCATAATGAAAAGTAGTTAAATGGATTCAAAAAGGGACACATAATAATAAATCTAGACTACTCAAGAAGCCTAGGTAGATTTTCCTGATCTTATGAATGTGATTAAATCTCTAAGTGAAGCCAGAAGATTTTTTACAGAGGTATATAATAGAAGTTAATAGAAAGTGTAAATGAGAAACTGAACAAACTATTGTAAAACGATAGACAGCATCATCAGAGTGATCTGACCAGAAACAATCTCCAGAGATTTACTAATTAGCAGGATGTTTTGTTTAAGGAGTGAAATATGCAGTTAGTGATTGCTAAGGGCTGGAAGCAAAACCATGATGCTTAGATGAAGGGTAGAAGCCGGACTATAGTGTAAATGAGGTAAGGTAAATGGTTAAGAAATGAATATATGTAGGCATTTCAAAATTATTCCTTACTCTGTAGAGAACAGAATATATTCCTCAACACTATTGAAAATATAGGTGTCAATATACTTTTCAGAGGTGTGCTACCTTTCATGTTCTTGGTGATCCTGGGGACTTCCTTCATACCAGGAAGACATAGGAGGATAAGAGTGTCTTAGAATTATGCATTTACTAATGCATGATAATATTACATACTTACTATTAATTGTTTAACACCATAATTTATCCAAATATTGAAATTTAAGTAGATCCAATGAAGATTTCAAGATATTAGGAATTTATTAATAGCAGAGGATAACAAGTGGGCTTTACAGTTTGTTGTATGAATATTCCCAATGCAAGTATAGATAGAAAATGGTTTAGGAAATAAATACAGTAACTTCATACTATCACAAGAATATCTCTTTGAACAGACAGTGTCATGTCAAGAGCAAGACAACTTTGGAGAGACCCCTTGCTGGAGTTACTGAAAATTATATATGTACATGTGGCAGTGAAATATATATGACAAGCATGCTATTAAAACAATAAGCACAAATTGATGACCATGAAGTACTGAAGGCTGACTTATATTTACTTTCCAAGTCTTCTTGAAAAAGGGTCCCATAACTGTCTAAGTTACAGCCTTACTTTGGGTTTTGGTTTTTATATTTACAAGAGGATACCTTTTTGTTAAAGATGAAAATAAGATGTTCCCACCCACAATGACATACAACAAATTAAGTTTCTCTGTATGTGTAGACTGCTTGCTCATTTCCTGGGTTCACAAACTTGAAAAGTCACACAGAAACTTTATTAATTAGAGCACCATTTGGCTTATTAGCTCGGGATTCTTATTAACAATCTCTTAAATCTTAAATTAACCAATTTATATTAGTCAATGTATCAACACAAGGTTGTGGTCTACCAGTAAAGTCCCAGCGTCTATCTCTTTGGCAGCTACACAGCATCACTTTGACTCCGTCTACTCTCTCTGTATTTTTCTTCCTGTCTGGCTATATTCTGCTAAGCCATTGGCCAAAACAACTTTATTTATCAATCCATAGAAGCAACACATATATAGAAGGACATTTCACATCATCTCCCCTTTTCTGTCTAATTAAAAAGGAAGATTTTAACTTTAGCATAGTAAGCTTACATATACTAAGATAGGTATCAAGCAAGAATTACAGTTACAATATTTCTTTGTGAGTCTAAAGCTTCTTATCTAATTTATCTTTTATTATAACTAAGGAAAACAATAACTGTTTTCAACTCTTCAAAGACCCCAGAAGCATATGGCATTATTTAAGTAAACAGGAAGTGCATTGTAAGCAACTTCCAAAACTATAGAATTGGCAGAGACATCTCACTGCCTGGACAATCACCTAAAGTTCTTCTGTAATGTTGGGGGCATCAATTTTCAGTCTCCAGGCCCATGGTATCTAGCAGATTTTTGCACATTCTTTTTTTTTTTTTTCTCAATAAAGCCAGCTTTATTCAGAGCATCAGACAATTATACTCTGAGAGCTTGGAAGAGTCACATGAGTAAAGTGTACACTCACAAAGGCAAGCCACACATGGCACATGGTAAAAACATGTTCTTCATGGAGGCATAGAAACAAATAACAGTAGCTAGTTTTAATGAATAATTTGAAGTAAAGTAACTCCTATCTGCTACACCTAGGGGGGCACAAAAGTATATTACAAAAACATTCTGTGTTTTTGAGGAAACTAAGGTCACAAAACCCTTTCTTGTTTTGTTTTCTTGGAGTTTTTTCATAAACACTCGGAATTTCCTCGCATGATGCCGTTTTTGGACTGTGTTCTGATAGTAGACCACAAATGTAGTTAACTTCTTTAATATTTTATATTAGATGGTATAGAAAATAACATTTTTAGTTCTTTCTTTTAAAATCTTTTTTTCTCTTTCAAGTTATCCCATGAGCCTTGGAGAAGGTGATATAAATATCCCATTTATCAGTGAGTACTTACTAGTCATTTACTCTTAGTACTTTGACCTGTTTTTATATGTCTCTGCAATAAGCATTTTCCACTGCAGAAAGAGGTGTCTTTGACCCAAGTTGCAATAGTCTATGAGAATAAACATAAATATTTAGAATGGAGTTTGTTTACTTGACCTTAGCCATAACATCAATAGTAAGTATCCCATTAATGCCTGATTTTTATGTTCTTCATTTAGTGTTTGTGTTTGATAGAAAACATTTAAGATACTTTGTGTCTGCGGTCAAGTCAAATCAGATTTATGAGACATGAGGTGAGCAAATTTATATTACAGTTTATTTTACATGTGAGAGTAAACATTAAGTAGGCCTTACTTTTTTGATAATAACACAGCTCTGAGAAATCACATACCAATTTGCATTTATTATTGGTGGTAGTTTCCGTAAAGCCTCTGGTTATCATCAAATAATAAAACCATGAACTATTCCCAAAACATAGTTTACTCAGTGGTTCTCAACCCTTCTATTAGCCTGAGAGTAGGCTGCTATAAGAGACAAAAAATTGAGAGACTTTTGAAGAAAGTAAAAGTTAATATTCATTGAGTCTTGAAAATAACAATGACATATCCAGCTTGTAAAGTTCATTGGAGGATATAGGAATTAACATTGAAAAACAGTGTCTTCATTTACAAGGAAAAAACTCTGTAGACAAGGTTAGGGATAATTGGTTTAGATGCATTGTTTACCTTTTTACTGGGATTTAAAGAATGGAGATTTTGGCATCAGGAGATGATGATATGAGGAAAGAACAGAAATGTCTCATATTGTTCAGTAATTTCTTTTACTAGGAAATGGGTCAGAACTACATTAAACAAATCAGTATTGGAGATTTGTTCTAACAAAGGCCAGCTCTCTTTCAAACTGATTTTGCACTTTCTGCTACTGCTTGTAACAAGCAGCTTCCATTTACAAATTGGTGCTATAACATGGGCAACTGCATTTACATAAAATTTGAGAAAGCTTGAAAAGGAATTTTAGACACAAAAGAACAGAGTTTAGTGCAGCTTCTTGGTAGCCACATTTTTTTTGTTGTTGTTGGATAGACTTTGCTTGCTGGCAGCAAGCAGGGGCACCATGGCTTTTTTAAGAATAGGCTTACTGTCCGCCATGCTCAGAGAGTCCAGTTTCAACCCATGCTTATTCAATCCCAGACCAGCTGGCCTTGGTGGGCTCCCAATAAATCAGTTCCACTGTCACAGTGGGTGGGTGCATCCCTCGTGGTCCTGATTTCCTTGCTCATGTTCTCCCTCCTTCTGCTCCTCATTTGGACCTTAAGAGCTGATGAGAAGCCAAGGACAATGGCACTAGGTTTCGATCCTAATACATGAACTGGCTTTGTGGGAGCTTAGCCTGTTTAGACGCTCACCTTCCTGGATGTAGATAGAAGACCTTCGTCTTCCTGCAGGGCAGGGAATTTGGACTGCTCTTCAGTATCGAGAGGGAGGGGGAATGGTGTGGGGGGAGGAGAAGAGGAGTGGGGATAGGGGGAGGGGAGTGGGGGGAGGTGGCAATATTTGGGAGGAGGGGAAGGAAATGGGAAACGGGGAGCAGGTGGAAATTTTAATTAAAAAAGAATAAAAATAAAAATTAAAAAAAAAGAAAAAAAAGAAAAGGCTTACTGACTCAGCATAAGAAATGGCAGCTTCCTGGTTTGGGCAGCAGGAACTCTGGCTCTTTCAGGAAGTCAAGCATTTAAATGGTGTTTGTGAGCACCATGTTACAAACTGCTTAATGACATAACATAGGCCCACTGCATACCTGGAACTGAGGCAGTGTGCATGACTCAAAGAGTTCACAGTGAACATGCCTCCACCATGTTGAACTGGGTGAAATCAAAAGGCAAAGCAACTTTGATTCTAGCCATACCACTTAGCACTTTGAGAAGTGCTCCTGGACAGAAAAGGATTACAGATACACAATAGAAGAGAGTCAGAAATAAAAGACCTCTAAACAAGACACAGTGTGTTTGAAAAATGTATGTAGGCTTGTGAGACAGAATAAAAAATACAGAGAGTTATAAAAAGAAGCAAATCCAGACCATTAACATTTACAGAAACAATATTGAGCCAGCAGCTCGGCAGAAGTAGGCATGGGACAGCAACCTTCACAAAAGCAGGACTGAGCCAATGACCTAGACTGGAGCAGGTCTGAGACAGTGAACTCCACAGGAACAGGAACAGACCCAGACCAAAGACATTTAAAGAAATAGGAATGAGCCAGTGACACAGACCTGAGCAGGCCTGAGACAGCAAACTCCATAGGAACAGGTACAGGGGAGCAACCACTGATGGGGTGGGTCTGGAACCTCCGAGTGAGGGCCTGAGCCAGGACCCTGTGGGTCTGGGCATGAATCTGGGATATCCGAGGAACTAGGCCTGAGCAAGGAACTCTGCAGGTCTGGACATGAGCCTGGGACCTCCAAGGAAGTAGGCCAGAATCAGAGACATCTGAGGGACCAACTCCAAACCAAGACCTTCACAGCAGTGGATCCAGACAAGGGACATTTAGTGTCTGCACCATGAAGAACAAACATCTGAGCCTTGAATCCATTGGCACCTGGAAGATTGATCACTAGATTTACAGCTAGCCCCAACTACACTAATCAGAGAAAAAGATGAGTAGACAAGGTAAGAACACAAGGAACACCACAAAGAACAAAACAATACAAGTAAAAAGTAGTGATCCTAAAACATCAAGACTTGAAGAACCAAATATAGAATAAGCAGAAGAACATGACTTAAAACATAACTTTACAGGAATCTTTGAGACCCTTAAAAGGAAATGAAAAATTGCAACAGACAAAGGTCTGATCACCAAAATATATAAAGAACTCAAGAAACTAAACTTTAAAATGCTAATGAACCCAATAAAAAATGGGGCACTGATCTGAACAGAGAATTCTCAACAGAAGAAATTCAAATGTCCAAAAGACACCTAAGGTCATGCTCAACCTCCTTAGCGATAAGGGAAATGCAAATTAAAACAACTTTGAGATACCATCTTACACATGTCAGAATAGCTAAAATCAAAAACACCAATGATAGCCTTTGCTGGAGAGGTTGTAGAGAAAGAAGCACACTCATTCATTGCTGGTGGGAATGCAAACTTGTGCAACCACTTTGGAAATCAGTGTGGCGATTTCTCAGGAAATTTGGGATCAACCTACCCCAAGATCCAGTAATACCACTATTGGGAATATACCCAAGAGATGCCCCATCAAATGACAAAAGTATCTGTTCAACTATGTTCATAGCAGCATTGTTTGTAATAGCCAAAACCTGGAAACAACCTAGATGCCCTTCAATGGAGGAATGGATGAAGAAAGTGTGGAATATATACATATTAGAGTACTACTCAGCAGTAAAAAACAATGACTTCTCGAATTTTGCGTGCAAATGGATGGAAATAGAAAACACTATCCTGAGTGAGGTATCCCAGACCCAAAAAGAGGAACATGGGATGTACTCACTCATAATCGGTTTCTAGCCATAAATAAAAGACATTAAGCATATAATGTGTGATCCTATAGAAGTTAAATAAGAAAGTGAACCCAAAGAAAATCATATAGTCATCCGCATGGAGAGGGGGAAGTAGACAAGATTGCAGGGCAAAAACTGGGAACTTGCGGGTGAGGTGGCATGGGGCAAAGGGGAAATGGGATGAGAAATATGAGAAGGGGAGGATGGGAGGAGCTCGGGGGATTGGGATGGTTGGGATATAGGAAGGATGGATACGGGAGCAGCGAAGTATATATCCTATCTAAGGGAGCCATCTTAGGGTTGGCAAGAGACTCGACTCTTGAGTGGTTCGCAGGTGTCCAGGAATATGTCCCCAGCTGGTACCTTGGGCAACTAAGGAGAGGGAACCTGAAATGACCCTATCCTATACTGATGAATATCTTGCATATCACCTTAGAACCTTCATCTGGCGATGGATCGAGGTAGAGACAGAGTCTCAATTTGGAGCAACGGTCTGAGCTCTTAAGGTCCAAATGAGGAGCAGAAGGAGGGAGAACATGAGCAAAAAATCAGGACCACGAGGGATGCACCCACCCACTGTGACAGTGGAACTGATTTATTGGGAGCCCACCAAGGCCAGCTGGTCTGGGACTGAATAAGCATGGGTTGATTCCGGACTCTCTGAGCATGGCAGTCAATGAAGACTGATGAGAAGCCAAGGACAATGGCACTAGGTTTCGATCCTAATACATGAACTGGCTTTGTGGGAGCTTAGCCTGTTTGGACGCTCACCTTTCTGGACGTAGATAGAAGGACCTTGGTCTTCCCGCAGGGCAGGGAATTTGGACTGCTCTTCAGTATCGAGAGGGAGGGGGAATGGAGTGGGGGGAGGAGAAGAGGAGTGGGGATAGGGGGAGGGAAGTGGGGTGAGGGGGCAATATTTGGGAGGAGGGGAGGGAAATGGGAAACGGGGAGCAGGTGGAAATTTTAATTAAAAAAGAATAAAAAAAAACAAAAAAACAAAAAAACAACAACAAAAAAAAGAAATAGAGGAAAAGACAAACAAAAACTTGGAAAACATCAAAAAATCCCTTAAAGAAATTGAAGCGTAAACAATCAAACATACGAAATATACTATTCAAGACTTGAAAACTGAAATAGAAAAATAAAGAAAAAACAAGCCAAGGGAATTATAGAAACAGAAATCATGAGAAAACAATGAGGAACCACAAGTGCAAGAATAAATAGCAGAATACAAGAGATGGAATAGAGAATCTTATGCACTGAAATACAACAGAGGAAATAGACTCAGAACACATTAAATATAACAGAAGATTAATGCAAAATGTCCAGGAAAAATGGGACACCATAGAAATACCAAACCTAAGAATAATAGGTGTAGAAGAAGGAGAAGTTCAACTCAAAAGCACAGAAAATATATGTAACAAAATCAAAAAAGAAAGCTTTCCCAACCTAAAGAAAGATATGCCTATGAAGATACAAGAAACTTACAGAACAGCAAATAGACTAGAACAAAAAAAAAATTCCCCTTACCACATAATAATCAAAACACTAAACATACAGAATAAAGAAAAAATATTAAGAGCTGCAAAGATAAAAAGGCGAAGTAAGATATAAAGGCAGACCTATTAGAATTACACCTGACTTCTCAGTGGAGACAATGAAAGCCAGAAGTTCCTGGTCAAGCATTATGCAGATTAAAAGACCACGGATACCAGCCGAGACTATTATACCCAACATAACTTTCAATCACCATAGAAGAACAAAACAAGATATTCGATGACAAAACCAGATTTAACCAATACCCAACCACAAACCCAGCCCTACACAAAATACTAGAAGGAAAACTCCAACCCAAGGAAGTTGGATACATCAACAAAAACCAGACAATTGATGATCTCACAGCAGCAAATCTCAAAGAAGGGGAAAACACACAAAATAATATCACCACCAACAAAAATAAAATAACAGGAGATAGCAATCACTGGTCATTAATATTCTTTAATATAAATGGATTCAATTCACCTATAAAAAGACACAGGCTAACAGATTGAATACAAAAACAGAATCTATTCTTCTTCTGCATACAAGAAACACACCTCAACCTCAAAGAGAGATATCTCCTCAGAGTAAAGGGTTGAGAAAAAATTTTCCAATCAAATGGACCAAAGAAATAAGCTGGTGTAGCTATCCTAATATCTAACAAAATAGACTTCAAACTAAAATCAATCAAGAGAGACAAAGAAGGACATTTCATATTAGTCATAGGAAAATTTCTTCAAGAGAAAATCTAAAGCTTAAAGCATACATTAAACTCCACACACTAATAGTGAGAGACTTCAACACTCCACTCTCACCACTGTTAGACAAAAAATTAACAGAGAAATAAGGGAACTAACAGATGCTATGATTCAAAGAAACTTAACAGACATCTACAGAACATTCCATCCAAACATAATACAGTGTACCTTCTTCTCAGCACCTCATGGAACTTTCTTAAAAAATGACCACCAGATGGATAGATTTTGTGAACTAGAATTCATAGGCATATGATAGAATCAGCATGCAAGTGAAAACAATGGAATGATTGACAAGTTGAAAGGTTTTAGAAGGAAGAGTTGGCATGTTCAGTGTTAATTTCAATTTGATTTTATTTGAAATCAACAAAAATTTCAAGTACAGTTATTTTCAGAGAAGGTATTTCCAGAGAGGTTTAATGATGAGGGAAAGATCCATCCTGGATGAGAGGTGGTACTATCCATCCACTGAAATTCCTGACTAAGTAAGTAGACCATGCTTTCATTACTCACATATATGCACTGACTCCTATCCTATCCACTAACCTTCTTTGACACGATGACCATGACCCATACTCTCAATAAGCCAAAATTAATAATAATTTTAAAATTTGCCTTAAGTTGCTTCTTGTTAATTATTTTCATAGTAATAAGAAAGTTGGTAATTTGGAGTACATTTGAAATCAAAGAAGTCCAGACTTTAGTTTTTATTTGTGGATTACAGTATCATATCAAACAGTAATCTTCTTTTGGTGGTTTGTTCACTGTTTAGTTTTTATTCAGTGGGCAAAACTATTATGTTTAGGGGTTATATATATAGATAATGAGTCCTTTGCTTTGAGCACTGTGGCACTTGAGTACTGTAGCACTTGGCTGGAGACCTGTCATTGTTTCAGTTGTTAGAAGCTGTTGAAAGGGACATGTGGAGGTTGCTCTTTAGTTTGAGAGCAGTGTGTTTCACAGATGTGCCCTACATCTGTCAAGATGGTGATGGACAGTTTTGAATGCAGAGATTTCTAAGTACTGGGAAATGTTGACCATGATAAGATGATTGAGGTGATTTAGCAAAGCTGTTAAGAATTAATGTCAAGTCATAAAGAGTGTTGGACTTCTGTGTTATAACTTCAGGCGAAAATAAAATCATAACTTTCTAATGAGAGTGTAGATAGTCTTCTAATAGGGCTTTTAGATTTTAATCACAGGACCTAAAAGAGACAGAAAAAAATTAAAAAAAGGAATTAAATGTCAAATGTTTTAAGCCCATCTCATGTAGGTAGGCCTTTATTAAAGTAAGGGTTTAAG
Organism: Chionomys nivalis; assembly: GCF_950005125.1. Classification (NCBI taxonomy): domain Eukaryota; kingdom Metazoa; phylum Chordata; class Mammalia; order Rodentia; family Cricetidae; genus Chionomys; species Chionomys nivalis. The sequence goes on along the minus strand of NC_080096.1, from coordinate 64,783,866 downwards.
GGTTTCACAAAGATTAACTAATCTAGGCAAATAAGAACCCCCCAAAAGTAATTGGTCTTTTAAACCATACCATGTGAGATTTCATCATTGGAAAAATACTGGACTAAATAACATAGGACCATGGTAGAGAAATATCAGTCAAAGTGGAACTAAATGATCAGAAAATCAAGAATTACCTATGGGGTTCACATGACCACAGAAATGTCACAAAGAAGCCAGGAATATATCTACTAAGCAGAGGAAAGAGGAAAGAAAGCTTCTTTACAGGAGTAATGAATTAAATCTACATCCATGTAATTCCAAAAGGATGTGTGTACACCTAATAAGGTCTTGAGCAGAAATATAAAGTAAGGAAATGGCCCTTTTTAATATCGCCAAGTTAACACTTCACTGTGTGACCACACACAAACGCCTGAAGCACTGAATTAGGAGTAGTGAAAGCACATGGATTCCAATTTTCCTAGCTACTACTGTTGACCAAGGTCAGTTAAGTTGACCTCTATACCTGAACAAAGGGACAGTCAGTGATGAACCTAAACCACAGTACCAGATTACGCAAAGTAGCCTCTTTAAGGGGACACTTTATTCAAAAAGTCCATATTAACCCGAGAAAACATCAAACTCAGGCATCAGCTGGCATTTAACAATGAAACAGAATAATAGTTTCCTTTTATAGGAACATGACCTAGGAAACACATCTGGGTGGTTTGGGGGGTGTCATTACCAGAAAGCATTTCCTTATGTCAGATTATTTACCATGAAGTGGGTGGTAGGCACCATCCTATGCACTGTGTACCAAGGATGAGTAAAACGGAAAGAGAAGAATCTAGAGGAATCTCCTGAGTTTTCCTTTCTCTGCCTCCTGTCTGACGAGATGCCATTAAATGGCCTTGTGTTAACATTCCCTTCACCCAGCATTACAGACAGCGCCTCTCAAAGTGGAAGATGTACTTGCTCCTTCTTGAGGTACTTTCTGTCAGATATTTTGTCACAACAATTGTGAAAGCAACTAGCACAAAAGGGTAACTTCAGCTTGCTATAGCTTTTACGAAAAAATGGAACAAATGAGCTGAGGTGAGCAGACAGCATGGCAAGGAGAGAAATTGGCAAATTCTGACTAGCTATTATAGTGGGCATAGTCTGTATTCTAGTGTTTTGTCTAGTTAAGATGTGTGTAGGGAGTACAGATTCTTGGAGTTTAATAGAGAAAAAGATGGGTAAGACAAATAATGGCCAGTCTTGATTATAGGGGGTAAGAAAATATGAGTTAGTGGCTTAACTACTTTAAACAAAAGAGAATAAAATAAGGAAAACTGGTCAGGTATTATTGTCTTAGGACAGTTACATAGAATTTAATCAAGAAATGGATGGGGGAAGTATAAGGTTGTAGGAAGTAGTCTAGAGGGGAGATGACTATCAGGCTATATGCACATCAAAACTCACTGCAGTGTATCACATTTACCATCTGGAATTTGAAATTCCATACCATATCATGTTTATAAAACATTCTATATATCTAAGGACATGCTACTTCTTTCATTGCAGTACTTATAATCTCTTTCAATAACTATTTTCATATCTCAAAATATATTTAATGTGATTTTTTAAGATAGTAACCCATTGCTTTGTGAATTTATCTAATTCTTAGTACATTGACATTCAATATATGTTGATTTCTCTGTTCTTGTCTTCAACATTCTGTGAAAATTAAAAGATATACTTCATGAAAAATAATTTATGTAGGGGAAATCTACCACCATCATCTTTTCTTACATATGTTTTCTAAAGAAGAAATATACTTTATAGAATGTGAATTTGCCAACAACAAAATTCAGATTTAAAAAGATGTTTGAAAATCCACTTGGGAAATTATGTTTTATTGTTTTAACTATTCTAAAATGAAAGAAGAGTAATCATGGGGTTATTTTTAATCACCAAAATCAATGCCTTTGCTTAGAAATAATTTCATCCAATTCCATTAAAATATTAACCAAAAAAAACATTGTGGATACTAAGTCATTTATAAATAAATGGGCCACAAGTCCCTAGGAGTAGCTGCACTGTGGTTATTTCTTATGTAAGAACGTCTCCCTCTTGAGACTTTAAAGTACTCCAGATTCTGTACTAATTGTTCTACTCATGAGCACTAGGCTGGGTACAGGATTTAATTCCCAGGAATGGACTGAGACCTATAGATAAAATTGCAATGGACTATCTCCAAGTAATAAGATGGTTAATCACTATGTAAAAAAAATATTGTTCAGAGACAATGAAAGCAGCTATCAGAATTGCAATGGTCACAGTGGCCAGAGTAGTTCTTGACAGGAACCCTAGCAAATAGGAAGCCAAAGCAAGATAATGGCAAATTTGAGACCACCCTTGGCTTTCTGACAAGAATATGTCAAACTAACAAAATGTTGTTGCTACTGCCAGCCCTTTCAAAAATAACTAAAAGCCAAGAGATTTTGCAAGTTAAACAATCTAACCTGACACTATCTGAATGTGTTCTAATCTTGGTTCCTACTTGCAATTTGTTTAGCACATTTGTTAAAAAGAAATATATTTCACCTCAAGGTTAAGGTGTTTTAAAAAAAGAGTGGGACCTTGGGATCTCAGTCCATTGCTCCAGTGTGGGTGGAACAGAAGGAGGAGAACATGAGCAAGAAAGTCAAGACCGCGAGTGGGGCACCCACCCACTGAGACAGTGGGGCTGATCTATTGGGAGCTCATCAAGGCCAGCTGGACTGGGACTGAAAAAGCATGGGATAAAATCGGACTCTCTGAACATGGTGGATAATGAGGGCTGCTGAGAAGCAAAGGACAATGGCACTGGGTTTTCATCCTACTGCATGTACTGGCTTTGTGGGAGCCTAGCCTGTTTGGATGCTCACCTTCCTAGACATGGAATAGAGGGGGGAGGACCTTGGACTTTCCATAGGGCAGGGAACCCTGACTTCTCTTTGGACTGGAGAGGGAGGGGGAGGGAAGTGGGGCGTGGAGGAGGAAAAAGGGAGGCAGGGAGGATGCGGAAATTTTTAATTAAAAAAAAAGAGTGGAATATGTGGGAGGAGGAGGAGGGAAATGGGAAACGGGGAGCAGGTGGAAATTTTAATTAAAAAAGAATAAAAATAAATAAAGAAAGAAAAAAGAAAAAAGAGTGGGAAATATAAGGGCTTGTTCCTCTACTTAGATATCAGATTACTGAAATAATAAATCCTTAGTAATTACAATTTCCCAGAAGGAACTTGACTTAGAACTTGTCAGATACATACTGAAGAGATGTGGAGGTGATGTATATCCTAACTAAGGGAGCCATCTTAGGGATGGCAAGAGACTTGACTCTAGAGGGGCTCGCAGGTGTCCAGGGAGCTGTCCCCAGCTGGTACCTTGGGCAACTGAAGAGAGGGAACCTGAAATGACTCTATCCTATACTGATGAATATCTTGCATATCACCTTAGAACCTTCATCTGGCGATGGATCGAGATAGAGACAGAGACTCAATTTGGAGCAACGGTCTGAGCTCTTAAGGTCCAAATGAGGAGCAGAAGGAGGGAGAACATGAGCAAGGAAGTCAGGACCCCGAGGGGTGCACCCACCCACTGTGACAGTGGAACTGATCTATTGGGAGCCCACCAAGGCCAGCTGGACTGGGACTGAATAAGCATGGGTTGAAACTGGACTCTCTGAACATAGTGGACAATGAAGGCTGATGAGAAGCCAAGGACAATGGCACTAGGTTTCGATCCTAATACATGAACTGGCTTTGTGGGAGCTTAGCCTGTTTGGATGCTCACCTTCCTGGACCTAGAAAGAAGTGGGAGGACCTTGGTCTTCCCGCAGGGCAGGGAATTTGAACTGCTCTTCAGTATTGAGAGGGAGGGGGAATGGAGTGAGGGGAGGAGAAGAGGAGTGGGGATAGGGGGAAGGGAGTGGGGGGGAGGGGGCAATATGTGGGAGGAGGGGAAGGGAAAAGGGAAACGGGGAGTAGGTGGAAATTTTAATTAAAAAAGAATAAAAATAAATAAATTAAAAAAATACCTGTAGAATTTCATTGCTTGTTCTCATTGATTGTTGTCAAATTGACACAAACCCTGACATATCTAAGAAGGCAGAATCTTCATTGAAACAAAATGTACCCCTAAGCTTGGCTTGTGGGTTAGCTTGTGGGTTATTGTCTTGACTACTGATTGATGTGGGGTTTGGTACTGTAAAACACAAACAGGTGATTCTGGTTTGTATGAGAAAGCAAATTGAGCAAGCTATGAGGAACAAACTGGTAAGAAGTATCCCTTCATGGTTTCTGTCTCAGTTCCTGGCTCATCTTCCCTTCAGTACAGACTGTAAGCTGTAAGGAAATGCTTCTTTTCTTCTCAAGTTGTTTTAGATCTTGATGTTTTTCTCAGAAAACAAAAAAAAGAAAAAACTAAGACACACCACTAATAAAAAATTTCCTATCTGCACTTTTACTGACATATATCTCAGAAATTTGTGATAAATACTATGATTAAACCATATAGTTACTTAAAATATGTTCATATATTTATGTATGCTTTATCTGAATGAGATTAGGATATGAAGATATCCACTTATTTATGAAAATAATGAACTGTGTATTTTTCAAGAGTTTGCGTCTATGATGAAGAAGAAAAGTAATAGGATATTAATGTTCTTCTTGTCTCTGTAAGCACTCACAAAAATATCAAGCTTTCTGAAAATGGGAATTTCAGTCCTATTTTAACAGGGTGTATGAAAATGATGAATGTAAATTATAAATGTTTTATTATGACTCTAAAACTCTATAAAACAAAAAAATCTCCAATTAGGTACAACAGTTCTTCATGTTACTGCCTTTAACAATAATAGCATTATATTGTAAAATGTTCTCTACCTTTCTGGCTATATGAGAAGAAATCATGACATATTTTCATTTTGTGATAAATTTCATTAAAAAAAAAAAACCTAAAAAACAAAAATGGCCATGGCTTTCAAATACACAAAATTTGGGGGGTTCTAATAATTAAACAAAGTGACAAACAAATATTATTATAAAATTCAAAACCTAAAGTAATGAGAAAGAAAGATAAATCTGGCTACAAAAAAAGTGAATTGCATAAATAAAATGTTTTACATGCATAGCGTCCAAAATTCTAGGTAAAGGTTTAAATGGGCAGATTGTATTCATATGAGGATTAATTTTAAGCTGTAAACTAGTCATTGAATATTCAAAGGGATGCCTTCATCATAATACTTTGTTTTTTCATGGCTGTTTTAGATTCACAATAGAACTGAGAGAGATCAGAAAAATATCATATACACTCTGCCCCTACACAGGCATAAGGTTTTCTCTTATCAGCATCCCCCACCAAAATGATACATGGCTTACTGTTAGTCAACCTATACTGATAGGTTTCATTTTAAATTCTGTAAAACTTAAACCAGGAACTACAGAAAGCTGTTTCTCCACATAATATTCATAAAAATTTTTGAAAGGTTATTTTTATTTTCCTCCTGAAAGTCAAGCACTGGAGACAAGAGACAAGTCAGAGGAGGAATTGAAAATAGAAGCCTGGTAATGTGAGAATAAGCTGTATCTGGCTTCAGAAATTGCCGTAAGACTCTAAAACTATAGAACTTAATAGTAACACTCTTTGTTGTTTCTTCTTTAAGACCGTTTTCATGATGGAGGGTATGTTAATTATGAGCCTGGGTTTCCATTCCCGTCTCCATTCTAGGCTACCAGTATGATACTGGGAGACCACTTATCTCTTCTCCATTCTCAGAATCTATCAAGTGGCAATGATGCAGCCTCAAAACTTAAAACAAGAACTTAAAGCATAAATATTTGAATAACACACAAGGATTTTTTAAACTTTTCTTTTTATTTATTATTTGTGCCTTTTACATCATGTATGTCTACCCCATTCATTTCCCTGTCTGTATCCACCCTCTGCTCTTGCAACCCCTCTCCCCCAAAATAAAATAATATTTCAGAGAAAATAAATTAAAGAGAAATTTCACCATTAATCACCTTATGGAAGATGTCGTGTGGCACAGTAAGTCATGCAGGAAACCCTTTTCTCCATATATCTTTACTTGCAAGTGATCAGTGTAAAGAGTCTTTGGTCTGGTTCAAGCCCTCTGGTTTCTACTACACCCTCAGTACCCTTACTGGGACTCCTCTTGGTCATCCTGCGGCTGCCCTGTGTCATGGCGATCCTGCACCTTTGGGTTTGCATCTTTGGATTTGCAGGACCAGCCTGTTCCCATGCTTCAGTAGATCAGAGATGCAGTAGATATTGGGGTGAGCCAACTCATAACCCTGGTTCTGGGCCTGGGTAGTTGCACAGTTGGTTTTTGATCACACTTGTTCTTAGACTCTTAAACAGAACAAGTGAGTTCACTGCACATGCTCTGTGCTTCTACAATAACCTTCTCATGATCAAGCTAGAATGGGCCTCATTCCTCTTACTAAAAATTGTCAGAACTAGAACAATGAACTTCCAACTACTTTTTCATTCCTCAACAGGATGAAAGTATCCATGTGGAATACTTTCAATGTCACTTTTGTAGTATTTTAAAAATTTTAACTTACAGAATAGAGTAGTGGTTACTAGAGACTGAGAAGAGTCTAGATACAGTATCATAGATATAGACACTTCTGTTTTATGGTACTGTATGATGAATACAGTATATGGTAAAATAGTTGACTCTGCACTTAATCACTCTAAATTAATGAAAATTATTTAAGATGGTGAATGTGTCAATTAACCTAATTTCATTACTAAACAGTAATACAATAATTAAAAAAAAAAAAACATTTTCCCTTAAAAAGTATGCATGGTTATTCTAGGTCAATCAAATATCACAACCCTGATAGAAACACAGCACACACATATCTGAGCAACTAAATATATAGTTTCAGATGATATACCATCTGACCATTTTCTGTGTATTAAAGAATAGTTTACCAAAAAGAAAATGAGAAGTTAAATTTTGCAATGCAGACATTTTCTAATCTTGCTTTCTGTTGTTGATTTCAGCTTTTGTATAGAACACAATCCATCAGCAGTTTTCAATGGATTGCTCTGTTCTCTGTTGACAGTGTCTGTCACCTAGCCAAAATAGTTATGCTAATCTTACAGTACAGTTAGAAAACATCTAAAAACTTGCTTTTTGAAATCATGCTATTTTAAAAGATATAGCTATAGCTTTAAAGATTTAGCTTCATGACCTCTCACTAGTTTGAAAGTGATGAAAAAAGGAATGAATGCTAAAATACAGAATCTATAGCCACCCAAACCTTAAGATTCCCTACACCTAAAGTCAAAGGACACACACAAGTATATTGTCATCTACACAGATTAAAGAAGAATTCTTATGTGATGACTAATATCCCAAGCATTTCTGAGAAAACTGATTCAGGTTTACCTGATCCATGATGAATTTCATGAAATTATATATGTACTTAGTTCCAGAGCATTTTAGGATAGATGTATAGCTGTAGGTATGGGAACCAATGGATAGGTGGTTATATAAATAGGTATGATTGTTAAAACACATATGAGTCATTTAGCATTAAATAGAAAATTTTATACTATAACAAGGTCTGTTATTAAGAATTCAATCTCACAATTTGGCAATTTGCTATTCCCATGGATCACCTTGAAATAATCTCTATAACACTGAACTGCATTCAAGACTATGTTTTTTTGAATGTTAAAATCCAAAGAAATATTTGTTCTGTCATTTGTTACATTTAAGTACTTTGTGTGATGTTTCCAATATTGTCTTTTGAAAACTGTGGGACACAAAGAAAGAAAGAACCCAAATTAAAGCCAGATTCCCAGGACACACACTCAGAGATTTCAGAGTTAAAATAAGATTATCACAGAGGTTTGGGTTCTTTTATTATGTATCATTGAATTGCTGATGATTTCTTCCTCAGAACACATCAAGACCAAGTTGCCCTAGAAAACATTTAAGGAATATTTGATAAAATTACCTTAAATAATTTATTATGTACTTAATGAGTGTCTATCACTTACATACCTGTTGTTCAAGCATTTCTGTCTCAAGTATAATGACTATAATGTATTCTTGGATAAATAAATAAACATTATTGGATAATAATGTCTAAAGCAATTAAATATTCATATACATTCATGTCAGAGAGCAGTTTAACTGTCTTTCATAATGTTAAATATAGATTTCACTTAAGATTGAGTATTTAAAGCCACAGACAGTGCAGATTCTAAATTGTACCCTGTTGCTCTATTACAGAGTCTTGAGTTAATCTATTTTCTTTCTTTTTCTTTTCAGTTTTCTGTATTTGGGTAGGTAGGGGATAGTGGAATGGGATTGTTCAGGTCCATTGGGGTACATATAGAGGGAAGGAGACAATTCTAATTTCTCTGGTTCTATGCACCTTTATGTTTATTTATTTTCATCTTACATATTTAAAGTTTTTTTTTTTTTGAAATTTTGTGAAAAACAGGTTTTTAACTATCACCTAAGGATTCTTTGGATTTTCTTTGTGACTATTGTTATGTTACAATTTTGTTTCTGATTTTGTTAATTTTAATATTCTCTCTGTGTCTTTTAGTCAGTATGGATAAGAGTTTGCCTATCTTGTATTTCTCAAAGAACAAACTCGGTTTCATTGAATCATTTTATTGTTCTTTTTGTTTCTATTTTATTGATTTCAGCCCCATTGATTATTTCCTGTAATCTCCTCCTCTTGAGTGTGTTTTCTTTTTGTACTAAATCTTTCAGTTGCAATTTTAAGTTGCTATTATGAGATTTCTCTAATTTCCTTATGTAGACATTTAATGATATGAACTTTCCTCTTAACGCCACTTTTATTCTGTCCCATAAATTTGGGTATGGTGTATATTTATTTTCATTGTGTTTTAGAAATCATTTAATTTCTTTATTCATTTCAGCTTTGACCTATTAGTTACTCAGTAAAGAACTGTTCAGTTTCCATGAGTTTGTGAGCTTTCTGTAGTCTCTGCTGTTACTGAAATCCATGGTGGCCTGATAGGATGCAGGGAATTATTTCAGTTTTCTTGTATTTGATGATTTATTTTGTGACTGAATATGTGGTCCGTAGTGGCATTTCATTTCTATTTTAATAAATACAGATTGTCTGAGGATTAAAAAAGTAAAACAGCTACACTGGCCAGCCTTATTGACCAGGCAACAATAACACACATGTTCAATCCCAGTAGTCATAATAACTTGCCATAGAAACCATGCAGTATTTGTACATGTCTTTAATTCCAGAATTAGAGATGATTATAAGATGAGAGAAGACAGATCTCGGTTTTAGTTTTATTCTGGAGTATTCTGGAGGCAAGATCACTATTTCAGACTGAGGTCGAGGTAAGAGCCAGTGGGCAACTGCTTTGCTTTTCTGACCTTCAGGTTGAATCCCAATTTCTGTTTCTGACATTTTATTGATCACACTTCATGTGGTCAGTTTTGGAGAAAGTTACATGAGGTACTGAGAATAAGTTATTCTTTTGAGTTTAGGTGGATTGTTCTGTAGTAATCTGTTAAATCCATTTGTTTTATAAAACTATGAACATTGCAAGAGAATTGATGGAACTAGAAAAAAATAATGAGTGAAGAAACCCAGACCCAAAAAGACAAACATGGTATGTATTCACTTATTAGTGAATATTAGCTAATAAATAAATGATACTTGCATTACAACCCATTGACCCAGAAAGGTTAAGTAACAAGGTGTCTCTAAGGGGGACACAGGCATCTTCCTGGAAGGAAAAATAAAATAGATTTGTGGGTAGACTGGTAATGAGAAAAGAAGGGATCAGGAGTGATGGTATCGAAAAAATGAGTACCAGAAGAGAAGATGAATTGGAGGGCATTTGTATGATTGTGTGGAAACCTAGCACAGTATAAACTCCCAAGATTCTAGAGTAACCCTAGTGAGGCCTCCTAGTTGTGGAGAATGAGGAGCTTGGACCCGCCATCTTCTATAACCAAGAACCTTGCATTGTTGGGAGTGTGAAAGTATTCCACCTACAAAATGTTTAGCCTATAATCTATCCTGCCTGCAAGATGTGTGGAGAGAATAGACATGCAAAACTTGAGGAAATGATCAACAATGAGTAGTCTAATTTGCAGCCCACACTATGAAAGGGAGCCTATGTCTGAAGCTTCCTAGATGAGCAAGAACCTGAGGCTGGAAAGCCCAGAGACATGTTAGAAGAAAAGTAATAAAATACTTCTTATACTATACTCATAGGTCAGTGCGCAATCCAACTGTCATCAGGGAAGTTTCCTCCAGTAGTAGATAGGAGCTAATGCAGAAACCCCAAGGACAAACATTAGGCAAATCGAGAGCCCAAACTGGAGACCTACGTTGGGTTCTTTGTCTCAGAATTCGAGGGTCCATAAGAAAAGGAGGAGGACGAATTCTAAGAGTCAGAGTGTCAAATGACGTCAATAGAACTTGATCCACAGAGTCAGTAAATCAGGGCTCAGAGGAGCATACAGACATTGAAGTAATCACCAAGGTTTCACGGGTCTGCATAAAATTCTTTGACTATTTGCTATGGTTGTTAGCTTGGGGTCTTTGTGGGACCCCTAACTTTGTAGAAGTGGGGATGCCTCTCTTGGTTTCATGGGGGTTGTGCAAAGATAGAGGCAGACCACAAGAGTCTAATAAACCAGAAGCAAATTTTATTCAAGGAAAAAATTAAAAAGAATAAATATTCGTGGGGCACAAAAAAAAACTTATCAGCTAGCTGAGACCACAGCCAGAGATGGGTTTTGTAAGACTGTGTCAAAGGCCAGTTTTTGAACCAATATTTTTATAGCAAGGGGCACCAAGCATAAAGTCTGAACAAAAGAATTTTTACAATTTCAAGGTAAAACTCAGATATAGATTACCTTACTTTACAATCTTCATTAACAGAGTTTTTCTGTTAAACTAGTGTTTGTACTTAATCTATTGCCTTCCCTGGTATTTCCAGGTGGTGTTTAGTGAAGCTCTTCACTCTCTCCTTTGATGCAGCTCAGTTTCAGGTAGGCAGGAATAATGCATAACCCAGAGGTCACATATATCCACCTCCAAAAAGTTAACTCAGCTCATTTCCATCATTAATCATGGATGGCCACGTTGTTATCTTAGACTTTTTTTTTTGCAGAGAGATGCTTCAGCCTTGTAAATAGAGCTATAGGGTATAAGGCAGAGTAACCCGCTGTTAATAGTTAATGCTTAGGTTGCTAAGAAAGCAGCTGACAGTCTGTTATCATTCTCCTAGTTTTACAACTTTATATTTCTTTTTTTCTACATTGTGATTTCTGGAATCTAATTTTTATATTCTTATTCTTGAGTCTTTAGTCTCTGCCTCCTTTGCCTGCTCTTGGGTCACTTTTCCACCTACTAGGTTGTCTCATCCAGCCTTTATAAAATGGTTTGTGCCTAGTCTTATTGTATTTTATTGTGCCATGTTTGGTTGATATCCCTGGGAAACCTGTTCTTTTCTGAAAGAAAATAGAAGAAGAGTGAATCTGAGAGAGAGAAAGGAGGAAAGGAACTTGGACGAATGGAGGAAGAGGAAATTGTGGTTGAGAGGTATTATATGAGAAAACAAAAAAGACACACAGACAGATAAATAGATGGACAGATAGATGATTGCAGGCAGAGATTGCTCTTTTGTTTCCCAGCCATAGAGACCTGAATAATCATGCAGAAATTATATTAATTACCACATTGTTTACCCAATGACTCAAGCACACAGGTGCTATTAAGCAACTTGTAGCATTCGGCTCTCAAACTCCGTTTAAGTGCAGGACCCCCCTGAAAGAGCCAGAGTTCATCCTGTTAGCATGAACCAGGAGGTCTTTGCTTAAAGAAGCCATGCAGATTTTGCCATTAATGCTGAGTCAGGAAACATCTTAAAGGAGCTGCGCTTCTGCTTGCAACCAGCAAACAGAGCCTCTCTAAAAATAATGCAACTATCAAGAAGCTGCGCTTAATTCTGTTCTTCTTTGTCTAGAATTTCTTCCCAAGATCTTTCAGTTTTTATGTGGATGCTGTTGCCCCACTTTGGCTTCTCATTGTCTCTCTGTGTTACACTAGATATGTGATAATGATAAATATGAAAAAGAAATATAACACTGGAGAAGGGAATGTGGAATGTAATGGAAGATGAAAAAAAAATCCTTAATGATTTTTTGAGCAAAAAACTGTAAAGATAAAAGGGTAAAATCCTGAAACAGAAAATGCCACATAAGTGGCTAATTGCTTTGATCATGTTTCAGAGTTGTCTAATGACATAGTTTACTTGAATGTTGCTGGTAAGTAATATTATCACACCATAGAATATTGCTGGGGCAGGCAGAGAGAGGAAAAATGGAACACTTGATTCTTTGCCTGCAATCATAGGATGAAAACTAAATGTGTATTAACAAAACCGTATGTCACTAATGTTTCTGTCTCAGAGGACTAATTCTGTGAAGGACTCTGCCTAGGCATGAAGAATTTTTGTTGGAGATCTAAAGGTGTCTAATGTCTGACTCTATTTTAGGACTCATTTGTTATTGGTGCATTTCTCCTCTGGTCAGGAGAGTAGTACTTAAGGCAGCTGACCCTGCCAATCTCATTCCTGCCAACATCAGGAGGAGGAGTGGGGGACACTTTTGTAGCACTGGCAGGGCACCTTGCATTCTGAATAATCATACATTTGGGGATGTTCAGTAAGTAAAACATTTAAGATACAAAAAAAAAAAACCATATGCGGAAACAATAAGTGAGAGAAACATGATCGAGGAAAGAAGCCAGAGAGGGTGGGACAAAAAGCCTATACATACCAGAGGTCTTGCTGTTGAAATTTTTTCTGGTTCTTTTTTTTTTTTTTCGTTCCAATCTCAAAATAGAATTTGTTGGTACGTAAATAAGCATTATTTGTATAAAAGAGCATAAAACCAAATTTCAGCAGTAGTCAAATCTAGTCTTAGAGTAATGTTGCGGCTAAGGACGTAAAGGTTGTGAAGTGTATAAAACTGATCTGAAAACTCTTTCAAGGTTTCGAGACCTGGTGAGAGAGAGAAGTTAACTGATGAAAAGAAGGCTTCACTCCAGTTGTTTCATCATGAGTCCTGAAAAAAATGTCCAGAGTAGCAAGAAGAGAAATGAGTTAAATGTCCCATTAGTTCATCTTCTCAGAGATCACCCAAAGAACTCATAGGAGTTTAGATTTCTCTTAACTGCTTCAGGGTGACAAAATGGGCAATGCAGAAAGGGCTAGTGTTCATTAGAAGTAGTCATAGCAAAATTGACAATAAGACTGAACAGATGACAAAGATTCAAAATATGAGACCACCTTTTGGCAATAGCATGTATTCTTGGACCATGCTATGGGAGGAAGGTTATATGTGCAACACATAAAAAGTGAGACTATTGGTACTATTATAGTTTCTAGTGAGGAGATAGTTAACAAGTATAGAAGTTTGTCCTTGTTGGAGGAAAAGAACAGGTAAGAAATCCATATGAATAATCTCAGGTAGGATTTGTCATAGATGTTGACAAGACTGGTAATTTTGTGTTGTCTTTGCTTTATTTTGTTTTGCCAGACAGGATTTCTCTGTGTATCTCTAGTTGTCCTGGAACTCACATTGTAGACTAGGCTTGCCTTGAACATAAGAGTATCTCCTAGCTTTCCCCCTGAGTGCTAAGATTAATGGCATGTGCTAACACTGCCCAGCTAAAACAGATGATTTTTGTCTTTATTGTTGGTCATCAAATGTAAAGGCATTAATTGGTGGAAGAGCTTGAACATTTTGCATTGGCCACAGTACATTCAGAACCATCTTTTGGCCCTTTTATATTATCACTTTGTGAAAAACATTAAGATTTTCATATCATGATTAACATAAAATTTGGTTAGCAAGGTTAAATGAAGTTGTGCGATTGGTTGGACTATATGCTAGAGTTCTATAGAAAGGTAACACAAATATAATTAACTTTCAAACTCTTGAATAAAAAGCAAGTGCCTGGAAGCTCTGTAAAGGAATTCAGAAAAAAATCATCTTATTGACAAATTAAAAGAGAAATAGAATATCCCATTGAGTTATTTATTTTTATATTATGCAGCAAAGTTCCAAACATGCTGCTTGGATATTCTGAAAAATTTCTAAAACTGTATGTTTGAGGACAGAATATCTAGATGCCTTCTTTAATCAAAGAGCATAGGTGAATAGTATATGGACCCTTGGAGTTAACTTTTGTTAAGAGGAAAACATAAAAGACAGAGTGAAGAGCATAGCAACTGAAATTCTAGGTTGAGTGCTATGTTTAGGTAAAAGATTCCCCTTCTATAACATCTTCATATGTCAGTTTGGGAGATGTTGAGGACAGGGTAAATGTTATTTGCTTCCACGTTGCTTGAGACATTTGAGATGTGGGTAAAGACTCTAAACTCTTCCACTGGCTAAGAAATTCCATTTTCATGTTATGTGAGACATGAGAAGTAATTCACCTTCCCTATAGATAAGGAGGGAGTTTTCCTCTTTAGGACTGAACAGCTGGAGAAGGAGCAGCAGATTTCCAGCAACACTTCTCTCTCCATTCATCCTTATTATGTAATGAGGTTAGCCTGTAACTTCCTCTGATAGGAAAAAATACAACAAGGTCAGGGACAATTTCAAAAAAAAAATTTGCTAAGGTGGATATGGTAAGTGGAGAATGGAAGGTTGATAACTGTCTAAGCAGACATACAAAATCAATTTAGGTGAATATGGCACTAACTTAGTCACTTCACTGGGACTGTAACACTCATAACTTTTGCTTCTGGTTCCTCGTGGGTGAGGGCTGTTTGGTAGTAGGACTTGAATGTTTTCTTTGCCCACAGATTTCTCAGACTGTCTTTATGCATTAAAGGCACAGTACAGTAGAAGTGGTATAGAAACCTGTTAATAACTCCATTGTCACCAAAATTGCATTGCTGAGGCAGTATGATGGAAATACATGCTTGACTACCTGTGTCTTCTGCAACAGTGGTCTGTTCATGGGACCATGGGCTTCATCACAGAAGAATGTTCTGAACAGGATCTACCATGAAGTCAATGGACTTAGACTCTACAACTTCACAAATAATTGTTGCAGAACATTCAGATTACCAAATGCAGTGAAAATATTGCTTTTAAATTACCAGTGATACTTTAACTACTTTCTTTCCATTACTGAGAATAAGGCTTTAGAGTTTAAAGTTTTCAAGTTTTAAAAGTGACACAAATGGCGCTGGCAAGATAACAAAGGTGAAGAGATCTTGATATTCTTGCAGATGATATGTGTTAGATTGTAAGCATGGTAGTTCATAACCATTCATAAACTGAGCTCTAACAGATCCAGACAGCATACATGTGGTGTACATACATCCAAAGTATTCATACACAGAAAGGAAAATAAAAAAGCTTAAAAATGATGCTTTAAACGTGATAGTAAAGAGTAAAATACAAACATATACGTGAGATTTCACAGTATTTGCTTTAAAAACAAATTTTATTGGTAAATTAAGAAGGACATAATGCCTATATTGGTGAATACAATAAGTTCAAGTTCCCATAAATAAATTCGCACATCCACAGTCAACTGATTGTCTTCCAAGACACCAAAAATTAACATTTTTATTGGCAAAGAAAAGTTTCTGCAATTAAAGTTCCAGGGATAATAGACTTATATATGCAGAAGAATGAAACCTGACCCTAGTAGCATTTTTGTAGAAGTCAAGTGCAAATAGATTAAAGACTAGCATATAACACCTGAAAATGTAAAACAACTAGAGAAAATCAACTCATGAGTATAAATCATGACTCTTTTGAATAAGACCCCACACAAAGAGAAAATGAAAACAGAATCTTACAAATATTGTCATATATATCAGTGAATAAATGACATATAAACATCTGCAGAAAAATCAAGTTTGAAAAAATAGCCTTCAGAAAGAGAGAAAAAATCCTTTAAGTTATTAATCATATGGAAATGAACTAATATATATATATATATATATTAAAACAAATTCAATCAGTAGAAGAAAACTCAAATTTCAAATGAGCAAATAACCTGAACTGACATTTTAGAATGGAGAAATATTAATGGATACTTGCTATATGAAAAAAAATAGTCAACATAATTTTCTATCAAAGAAATGCAGGTCAAAATCAGGATTATCAATTATCTTACCCTTGTAATGATGGTTAATATCAAGGCAAAAAATACAAAAGCTTTGGTTGGCAGTGTTTATCCAGAAGACATGGACTAGTAAAGGTTATAAAATGAATATCATAGTGTAATGCATAGTATACGTCCCTTGAGTTATTCATGGGAGATCATAGAGATTGTCAAAGCAAACAAGCAATAATCATGTAACTATACGGCAAGACACTACTGTTGAAGATACCACACACATTGACTATAATACATACAGAAATCAAACTCAAAGTAAGAAAACTTCCAGCCTGTAGCATGATTTTTAATTGATATTAATAATAAAAACCCAGAGTCAGATATTAGGGAGTGAAGGCTGAAAGATCAGACTAGCAGAGCAGTCAGCCACGAGAGTTTTACCTCTACAAAATCCTTAGAACAAAAGGAGTATCCTGTCTCTATAACTCCTAAGACTTAATCCCTGAACTCCTGTCTTCTCCTGCCTTATGTTCCTCTTTCCACCCAGCCACATCCCTTCTGTCACCATTTTTCTAGCACTGGCATGAAAGACCTGTGACTCCCAAGTGCTGGAATTAAAGGTTTGAGCCATCACTGTCTGGTTCTTTTTCTCTTTTAGATTGGAACAATCCCACGTAGCCCTGGATGACCTTGAACTCGCAGAGATTTGTCTGCCTCTGCCTCCAGAGTGCTGAAATTAAAGGTGTATGCCACCACTGCCTATACTTTATGACTAACTAGTGGCTTAGATTGGTTCTCTGATCTTCAGGCAAGCTTCATTTGTTATAACACAAACAAAATATCACCACACCAACCTGCTGGTAGCTCTAATAATGCTGGAAGGGTCCATGCAGGCTGCTGGGGAGAAATAACATCAGTGGCTTCAGCCAGCACTCGAGTATGAATGTTATATACCAATCAGCCAAGTGAAATTTACCTACTGGGGAAATTATGTCATGACCACTATGTGGTAATTGACTACTTTTAAGTAGATGAGAGGCTTGCTCCAAGGAGGGGAATTTTGTGTCTGGTTCTGTAATATTGGTCAAAAACCCATGGCAAGTTAATGCCAAAGACCTTGGGGTAGAACCTGTTGTCATCTTGCTAAATGATCTTGCTGTCAAATATAAATGATCATTCAGTCAAATATTTCTCAACCTTGTTCAGAACAGGTATTTTTCATACTTGGCAATAGTTAACTCATTGGTGCAAAACTGTCCAAGGTGCTACAAGCTACCAATCAAGTACTTAGTTCACAGTACTAAATGGGACATCTAAACACACACACACACACACACACACACACACACACACACACACCTTGCTATATACCAGAGAATTTTGTGGCATAACGGATGCAAAATGTAGAAGCTGGTAGAAGGGGAGCTATGAAGTGCTGTTTGTCCAAAATTACATGTCTATCACATCAATGTTACTTGCATAAGACATATATGAACAAGATTAAGCTAGTAAAGATTCCAGCATAGAAGGCAGAGATGCTCTCTTAATCCCATATATTACTGATAAGCTATTGAAAGTTGTTAGGTGAGAGAGAATTGCTTGTCAGTGTGTCCACATGTTATTGTCCACCCACTGATGTATTTATAGTTAGCACTAATTGGACAGTGAATTATCAAAGGAAGGAGGAGAAGGACGAAGTGGGAGGAGAGAGGAAGAAAAGGAAGAGGAGGAGGAGAAGTAAGAGAAAGAGAAGGAAAAAGAGGAGGAGGAGAATGAAGAGGACAACCACAAGAATGATACTGCTGCTTAAAGTCATGAAGTTGGCAGGTATGCAGAAGTGCTATGACCATGTTGCATTCCACCCACGTATTAAATTCTGAAGAATAAAGAAAAAATACTATAAAACTAAAAATGTTGACAAAAATTAAAAATTGTTTAATTCCTGAAAAAATGTAAATTAGTCTATTCAACAAGGAAAACAATATGAAATTTCTTCAAAGATGTGAAACAAAACTACTTCTTTACTTGTATCCCAAAGAAATGAAGACAGTATATCAAAGAGATACTCGACAGCCTATTTTTATTGCAGTCAAGATTTGGAATCAGCAATGTATACACCAGCGAAGTATGCTATAGAGTAAATATTTATTTATAAGTAATGTTATTCAGCCATAAAAAGAAGCTAAAACTTGTTATTTTCAAGAATATGGATGTGGTTGAAGGGCATTGTGTTAGGCCAAATATGTCAAATACTGAAATGTAAATACCAAATGATCTTTCTTATTTGCGGAAACTAAAAAAATTAATTTCAAAATGGAATAAAATAATTATTAGAAGAGACTGAGGGGGTATGGAGAAGGAGAGAGAGAGAGAGAGAGAGAGAGAGAGAGAGAGAGAGAGAGAGAGAGATTGAATAAGGGGATTAAGGGAATGCAGCATATAACCAAATCCCAGTGCAGTGGTATGGCTAGAGTTAACAACATTCCATCAAATATTCAGTGAACACCTAGAATATAGGAGTTGGGATGTCAGAAATACAGGGAATATAAGGAAGTGTAAATACTCAGTACCTTGGCTTCTTCATTATATAGCATTATACATGACTTCAAATGTTATAATCTACTCAACAAGTATGAAAAATAAAACATCTAGGGTGGTACACATCTGAGGTCCTAGTTAGAAGTATGATGAACTCTAGGTTAGCCTGGAGTACACAGTATGTCCCTATCTAGATAAATGAACTAGCAAATGAATAAATAAGAAAATATTTATCATTATAGCAACTTCCGTTCTTCAGATTCAACAACGATTTAACTCCTCTAAAGGCAATATAACAAAACTTAAAAAAATAAATCAATTCAGGCACCCTCTCCTCTGCTGCCCAAGGAACAAGCTGGGGACACCTCCTTGGGAACCCCTCCAGAGTCAAGTCTCTTGCCAACCTTAAAATGGCTTCTTTAATTAAGATATCTACTTCCCTGCTCCCACATCCACCCCTCCTCCATCCCAACCATCCCATTCCCTCAAGCTCTCCCCATCCTCCCCCTTTCTCTTCTCTCTCCTCATCTCCCCTTATCCCCCCCCACCCCCACCCCTGTGCTCCCAACCCCTGTCCAGCAATCTTGTCCACTTCCAATATCCAGGAGGATAACTATATGTTATTCTTTGGGTTCACCTTCTTATTTAGCTTCTCTAAGATCACGAATTATAGGATCAATGTCCTTTATTTATGACTAGAATCCACTTATGAGTGAGTACATACCATATTCATCTTTTTGGGTCTGGTTTACCTCACGTAGGATAGTGTTTTAGGCAGCAGAGGAGAAGGTGCCTGAACTGGCCTTATCCTATAGCCATACTGATGAATGTCTTGCATATCACCATAGAACCTTCATCTAGCGATGGATGGAGATAGAGACAGAGACCCACATTGGAGCACTGGACTGAGTTCCCAAGGCCCAAATGAAGAGCGGAAGGAGGGAGAACATGAGCACTGAAGTCAGGACCGTGAGGGGTACGTCCACCCACTGCGACGGTGGGACTGATCTAATGGGAGATCACCAAGGCCAGTTGGACTGGAACTGATGGAGCATGTGATCAAACCAGACTCTCTGAATGTGGCTGACGGTGGAGGCTGACAGGGAAGCCAAGGACAATGGCGCTGGGTTTTGATTCTACTGCACGGACGGGCTTTGTGGGAGCCTAGTCTGTTAGGATGCTCACCTTCCCGGACCTGGGGGGGGGAGCAGAGAGGACCTTGGACTTCCCATAGGAACCCTAACTGCTCCTTGGACTGGAGAGGGAGGGGGAAGGGGAGTGAAGGGAGGGGAGGCAAGTGGGAGGAGGGAAGGAGGTGGATATTTTCGATAAAAAATAAATTAAAAAAAATCAAAATACTGAAACAATACGAAATAATACAAGAAAACTATTATTTTTTATATTTTCCTAAATATCATGTAGCAAGTTAAAAATTCTTTGAAGATAATTATTTTTTCATACATATATTCAGCTACTGTTCAAAATATCATTTAATTTAGTCTATATTTCCTTTTTAAAATTCTGTATAGTAATAATAACCCTC
The DNA here is from genome assembly GCF_950005125.1 of Chionomys nivalis. Classification (NCBI taxonomy): domain Eukaryota; kingdom Metazoa; phylum Chordata; class Mammalia; order Rodentia; family Cricetidae; genus Chionomys; species Chionomys nivalis. The sequence continues at coordinate 64,763,628 of NC_080096.1, read as the reverse complement.
TTTTTTTTTAACTTTTATTCATTTAGTAAAAATTTGAAGTTCCCAACCGGTTAACATTGTTAAGTGTATCAATTATCCCTTAGATCATCAATCGAAATCAAAAGCTATTATTGACCATTAAAATATAATGTTGGCTATGTTTCCAGGCAAACAAAATGGAAGGAATAACTCATGATATTTTGTCTCAGGATGGCAGGACTGACAGATGAGATTGACACCTGAAAGGATGCTTTGAAAGCCCCATGGATTAGAGCTCCTAAATACAGTTTTGGGGGGATAGATGGGCCCAAAGTTTGGTGGGCACATTTTTACTTGCCAGTGATACAAATATCTTTTTTGTTTTGTTTTGTTTTGTTTTGTTTTTGTTTTGTTTTGTTTTTTTTGTTTTTCGAGACAGGGTTTCTCTGTGGTTTTGGAGCCTGTCCTGGAACTAGCTCTGTAGACCAGGCTGGTCTCGAACTCACAGAGATCTGCCTGCCTCTGCATCCCAAGTGCTGGGATTAAAGGCGTGAGCCACCATCGCCCGGCTACAAATATCTTGAAGGCAGACAAATAATGAAATTCCTGGGATGCTGAATCAATGAGCCAGACCAGTTAGATTACTGTAAGGAGGCCAGTGTTGAGGCATATGGCAACAGCTTTCTTTGAAAATGTAGTTTAGACTTTGGAATGGCACTTTTGAGGTGAACTAATGAAGCTGCTCTCAAAAGGAGAACTCAGAAATTCTCAGAAGGGTAAAAATTTTATTAGCATAAAAATATGGAAATGGAGATGATAATGTCAAATTGACTTTGTCCTTCGTTGATTTTTGATATAAGTAAGAATAATGCAGTAAATACAATGGTAGTAGCCAAAAAACAGAGAAGAATCATAAGAAATAAACTCATTGCAACATAGGGACTCAGAAGTAAATGTGACAAGCTGGAATGACATATCAGAGAATGGAAGCATTTGAGTGCAGGCAAAATTGATAACCAAGATGTTTAAAAGGATAAAAAAGACGAATGTTTCAAGTATGCGTGTCAGGGGGTGGAGTTGAAGTAAACCCTGATGAATTTGAAATTACAGTACATTAAAATTGTAATATCCTGGGATTCACTGAAAATCCAAGAAATGCAGGCAGAATTATCTTCTGGAAGAAGCCAGAATCCAAATAATATGTGTTCAAGTCCCAGTAATGAGAGTTGAGCATGAGAAAATGAATGAGGTCCCTAACGAGACAATATTTCACCAGATGCTGCATGAGTGAATTTGGAGAGACAACATCAGGAAGTGCTGTGTACTATAAAATTCAGGGAATGAAATCTTAAATTGTGTAAATGACCAATTTCGCACCCACTATGATAAAAAAAAGTGTGAGCAAAAAAAAAAAAAAGCAGGAGAGTTGATAATTGGAAGGACTCTGAAATATTATGTTTATATCTATCAGTAATTAGGAGCTATACATACTTGAATGTTTATAATTCAAGCATTAAATTCAACAGACATGTTTTGAATTATTTTCTTCAACACAAATTTAGATATGCCACTAAATCCTGGCTTACATTAGGCAACCACCAAATTATAGATAGTTCCTGGAACAGACAGACACAAGAGTGTTATAGAATTCTCAGCTGCTGAGGTGACATTTTAGATGGGGCAAGAGAGCAACAAGTGCCCAAAGTCCATGACAGGCGAGGGGCATGGCTATTAGAACAGATGATGCATCTCACAGAAAGTGGCGCTAACGAAAATGTTTTTGAAATGATAAACAGACATCTTCCATATAAAGAGAGGTTTATAAAGCAAGAGAGCAGAGGTTGGAATGGGCAACTCTGGAGAAAGAGTAAAAATAACCACCAACTAGTAAACCGTGCACATCAGAGACTAGTGCCAAGCGTGCAGAAGTCATCACTTAACAATATTGAAGATAAAAAAAAAAAAAAAACCAATGCTGTCTGGAAAGTGTGGCTAAGAAGTGTGTTTTCCTTTGGCTACTGTGAATACTGGGGGTCAACAAAGGGGCAACATAATTATGTCAGTCAATAATGACATTAACCTTACTGCTTCCAGCTTATAAAACAACCAAAAGATGAACGGTGAGCAAAATCCATCAACAATCAAGGAAGACAACTTCTTATAGTTTTACTATTTCTTATAATGTTCAAGTTAATTGCTAAAATCATTGAAATGTGAGCTGTATAAATGTGCAAAACTTTGAATGTGGGTTATTACCTACTTTGATTTAAAAAGATAAAGAAATTGAATCGTCTCTAGTGATAAAATAGGTGTTGTTGTTAGTCTTATTTCATCATGTTTAGATATGAGGCCAAAATCTGCATGTGTCTAATTGAGTCAATGGAAACAGGATTGGAGCTTCCCTTGATGGAAATGTTAGCTAGACTCTGTTTCCTGCATTTGAAAAACTCATCATTTCCCCACGGTAGTGGAAAATTTCTCTCACTACCATGTATCACAAATAAAAATGACCAGTCACTTGAGAACCATTTGTCTATATAACTAGCTTTCAAAAATAGAAGAAACTCCATTATCTTTGCCATTGAATTGTTTCATTTGCTACTGCTTCAGAGATGTGAACGTACAACATCTCATTCTATAACAAAAATAGCAATTTATTGGTGCATCTACATTATATAGGTTTTGTATCTTAGACAACTTACAATAGTCATCATTTTCCAGAGTTATCGTTTGAGAGTTGGGGTATGGTGAACCAGTCTTTGAACAGAAAATAAGCAACCATTTTTTTTTAATTACTAAGACTCAGCTATTAGTAACTCAGTTTTTCTTGTTTTTTTTTTATTTTTTGGTTTTTTAACTAAATTATAACACTGGAAATTGATTACCCAAAACCATTGTTCTTCTCAGTTATGCTGCTGACTCCTACCAGCCTGGTGTGTGATAGGGGAGATGTTTTTAAAATCTAACATATATAAAACAATTGGCTGGAACATAAATAGTGCAGAGCTTTACTATTTGGATGGCTTTATTAACTGAAAAGTCAGGTGTTGAAACAATTTTAAATCCTGTTATTTTGTTCTCCACTGCTGTGATGTGGGCAGATTCTCACTTGTTAATTATATTGTGTACAAAAAAGAAGAAAATCTTGATTGAAAGAAATAGAATATCCTGTAAAATTTATTCTCCTCTGTATATGTCTATAAAGAAATATGGCACTGACAATTACTAAACCAGTTTTGTGCTGGGCACAATTCTGCAAGAGCATTTCATTTTTATGCTGTCGTTCCTCTTTGCAAAACAGTGATTTCTGCCGTGAAGGATTGTACCTGATCCTTGTACTATCCACACTCAACACATGCAAATCCTAACATAACTACCCAGAAAATCATATCAAATTTGGAGTCTTGTCATTTTGGGTAAGCAGTGTTTTAAAATATTATATTGTTTTTTTTCTCTTTTATATCTCATATGCTTTCTTTTTTTTATTTTTTATTGAAAAAAAAAATTCCCGCCTCCTCCCAGCCTCCTATTTCCCTCCCCCTCCTCCCACTCCTCTCCCCCTCCCCCCACTCCTTTCCCCCTCCCTCTCCAATCCAAAGAGCAGTCAGGGTTCCCTGCACTGTGGAAAGTCCAAGGTCCTCCCCCCTCCATCTAGGTCTAGGAAGGTGAGCATCAAAACTGGCTAGGCTCCCACAAAGCCAGACATGTAGTAGGATCAAAACCCAGTGCCATTGTCCTTGTTTTCTCATCAGCCCTCATTGTCCTCTGTGATCAGAGAGTCCTGTTTATCCCATGCTTTTTCAGTTCCAGTCCAGCTGGAATTGGTGAGCTCCCAATAGATCAATCCCTCTGTCTCAGTGGGTGGGTGCACCCCTTGTGGTCCTGATCCTTGCTCATATTCTCCCTCCTTCTGCTCCTCATTGGGACCTTGGGAGCTCATTCCAGTGCTCCGATGTGGGTCTCTGTCTGTATCTCCATCCATCGCCAGATGAAGGTTCTATGGTGATATGCAAGATATTCATCAGTATGGTTATAGGATAGGGCCATTTCAGGTTCCCTATCCTCAGCTGCCCAAGGAACTAAGTGGGGACATCCCCCTGGGCACCTGGGAGCCCCTCTAGGTTCAAGTCTCTTGCAAACACTAAGATGGCTCCCTTAATTAGGATATATGCTTCACTGCTCCCATATCCATCCTTCTTTAATCCCTACCATCCCAATTCCACAAGTTCCCCCCATCCTCACCCTCTCACTTTTTTCTCCACATCTCCCCTTACCCCCATCCCACCCCAACTCCAAGATCCCAATTTTTTGCCCGGCAATCTTGTCTACTTCCCATATCCAGGAGGATAACTATATGTTTTTCTTTGGGTTCACCTTCATATTTAGCTTCTTTAGGATCACAAATTATAGACTCAATGTCCTTTATTTATGGCAATAAACCAATTATGAGTGAGTACATCCCATATTCATCTTTTTGGGTCTGGGACACCTCACTCAGGATAGTATTTTCTATTTCTATCCATTTGCATGCAAAATTCAAGAAGTCATTGTTTTTTACTGCTGAGTAGAACTCTAATGTGTTTATCTTCCACACGTTCCTCATCCATTCTTACATTGAAGAACATCTAGGTTGTTTCCAGGTTCTGGCTATTACAAATAATGCTGCTATGAACATAGTTGAACAAATGCTTTTGTCATATGATAGGGCATCTTTGAGTATATTCCCAAGAGTATTATTGCTGGGTAATGGGGTAGGTTGATCCTGAATTTCCTGAGAAACCGCCACATTGATTTCCAAAGTGGTTGCACAAGTTTGCATTCCCACCAGCAATTGATGAGGGTACCCCTTTCTCCACAACCTCTCCAGCAAAGGCTATCATTGGTGTTTTTGATTTTAGCCATTCTGACAGGTGTAAGATGATATCTCAAAGTTGTTTTGATTTGCATTTCCCTGATCGTTAAGGAGGTTGAACATGACCTTAAGTGTCTTTTGCCCATTTGACTTCTTCTGTTGAGAATTCTATGTTCAGTTCAGTGCCCCATTTTTTAATTGGGTTGATTATCATTTTAAAGTCTAGTTTCTTGAGTTCTTTATATATTTTGGAGATCAGACCTTTGTCTGTTGCGGGACTGGTGAAGATCTTCTCCCAGTCAGTGGGTTGCCTTTTTGTCTTAGTGACAGTGTCATTTGCTTTACAGAAGCTTCTCAGTTTCAGGAGGTCCCATTTATTCAATGTTGCCCTTAATGTCTGTGCTGCTGGGATTATACATAGGAAGCGATCTCCTGTGCCCATATGTTGTAGGGTACTTCCTACTTTCTCTTCTATCAGGTTCAGTGTGTTCAGATTAATATTGAGGTCTTTGATCCATTTGGACTTGAGTTTTGTGCATGGTGATAGATATGGGTCTATTTTTATTCTTCTACAGGTTGACATCCAGTTGTGCCAGCACCATTTGTTGAAGATACTTACTTTCTTCCATTGTATACTTTTAGCTCCTTTATTGAAAATGAGGTGTTCGTATGTTTGTAGGTTAAAATCCGGGTCTTCTATAGGATTCCATTGGTCGACTTCTCTGTTTTTATGACAATACCATGCTGTTTTTATTACTGTAGCTCTGTAATAGAGTTTGAAGTCAGGGATGGTAATGCCTCCAGAAGTTCCTTTATTGTATAAGATTGTTTTGGCTATCCTGGGTTTTTTGTTTCTCCATATAAAGTTGATTATTATCCTCTCAAGATCTGTGAAGAATTTTGATTGGACCTTGATGGGGATTGCATTGAATCTATAAATTGCCTTTGGTAGAATTGCCATTTTTACTATGTTGATCCTCCCAATCCAAGAGCAAGGGAGATCCTTCCATTTTCTTGTATCCTCTTCAATTTCTTTCTTCAATGCCTTAAAGTTCTTGTCAAATAGATCTTTCACTTCCTTGGTTAGAGTTACTCCAAGATATTTTATGCTGTTTGTGGCTATCATGAAAGGTGATGCTTCTCTGATTTCCCTCTCTGCTTCCATATCCTTTGTGTATAGGAGGGCAACTGATTTTTTGGAGTTGATCTTGTATCCTGCCACATTACTAAAGGTGTTTATCAGCTGTAGGAGTTCTTTGCTGGAGTTTTTGGGGTCGCTTATGTACACTATCATATCAACTGCAAATGACGAAAGTTTAACTTCTTCCTTTCCAATTTGAATCCCCTTGATCCCCTTATGTTGTCTTATTGCTATTGCTAGAACTTCAAGCACTATATTGAAGAGGTATGGAGAGACTGGACAGCCTTGGCATGTTCCTGATTTTAGTGGGATGGCTTTGAGTTTCACTCCGTTCAGTTTGATGTAGCTGTCGGCTTGCTGTAAATAGCTTTTATTATATTTAGGTATGACCCTTGTATCCCTAATCTCTCCAAGACTTTTATCATAAAGGGATGTTGAATTTTGTCAAATGCTTTTTCAACATCTAATGAAACAATCATATGGTTTTTTTCTCTCAGTTTATTTATATGATGGATTACATTGATAGATTTTCGCATGTTGAACCAGCCCTGCATCTCTGGGATGAAGCCTACTTGATTATAAGGAATAATTTTTCTAATGTGTTCTTGGATTCGGTTTGCCAGTATTTTATTGAGGATATTTGCGTCGATGTTCATGAGTGAGATTGGCCTGTAATTCTCTTTCTTGGTTGAGTCTTTGTGTGGTTTTGGTATCAGAGTAACTGCAGCTTCATAAAAGGAATTTGGCAATGACTCTTCTGTTTCTATATTGTGAAATACATTAAGGAGTATAGGTATTAGGTCTTCTTGAAAGTTCTGGTAGAATTCTGCATTGAAACCATCTGGTCCTGGGCTTTTTTGGTAGGGAGGTTTTTGATAACAGCTTCTAATTCTTCACGACTAACGGGTCTATTTAGATTCTTCACCTGGTCCCGGTTTAACTTTGGTATATGGTATTTATCTAAAAAGGTGTCCTTTTATTTTACATTTTTCAGTTTTGTGGCATACAGGCTTTTGTAGTAAGATCTAATGATTCTCTGAATTTCCTCTGTGTCTGTGGTTATGTCCCCCTTTTCATTTCTGATCTTATTAATTAGCATATTCTCTCTCTGCCCTTTGATTAGTTTGGATAGGGGTTTATCAATCTTGTTGGTTTTCTCCAGGAACCAGCTTTTTCTTTCATTGATTCTTTGGATTGTTTTCTGTGTTTCTATTTTGTTGATTTCAGCCCTCAGTTTGATTATTTCCAGTCTTCTACTCCTCCTAGGTGAGTCTGCTTCTTTTTTTAATAGAGCTTTCAGGTGGGCTGTTAAGTCTCCAACGTGTTCTTTCTCTGTTTTCTTTAAGTGGGCACTTAGTGTTATGAACGTTCCTCTTAGGACTGCTTTCATAGTGTCCCATAAGTTTGAGTATGTTGTTTCTTTATTTTCATTGAATTCAAGGAAGACTTTAATTTCTTTCTTTATTTCTTCCTTGATCCAGGTTCCATGTGCTGCAGAGAAGAAGGTATATTATTTCCTATTTGGTTGAAATGTTCTATAGATGTCTGTTAAGTCCATTTGATTCATTACCTCCATTAATTCTCTTATTTCTCTGTTAGGTTTCTGTCTGATTGACCTGTCCATTGGTGAGAGAGGAGTGTTGAAGTCTCCTACTATTAGTGTGTGTGGTTTGTTGGCTGCCTTGAGTTTTAACAATGTTTCTTTTACGTAAGTGGGTGCTTTTATATTAGGGGCATAGATATTCAGGATTGAGACTTCATCCTGATGAATTGTTCCTGTTATGAGTATAAAATGTCCCTCTCCATCTCTTCTGATTGATTTAAGTTTGAAGTCAACTTTGTTAGAAATTAGTATGGCCACACCTGCTTGTTTCTTAGGTCCATTTACTTGATAAGCCTTTTCCCAGCCCTTTACTCTGAGTAGGTGCCTGTCTTTGTGGTTGAGGTGTGTTTCTTGTAAACAGCAGAATGTTGGATCCTGTTTTCATATCCAATCTCCTAGCCTGTGCCTTTTTATAGGTGAGTTGAATCCATTGACATTAAGTGATATTAATGACCAGTGGTTGTTAACTCCGGTCACTTTTTTGGTAGTAGAGTCTGTGTGTTTCCCTTCTTCAGGTTGTGCTGTTGAAGGGTCTCTAGATGTCTGAGTTATATTGGGCATTGTTGGACTCCTTGGTTTGTGATTTTCCTTCTATTACTTTCTGTAAGGCTGGATTTGTGGCTATGTATTGTTTAAATTTGTTTTTATCCTAGAAAATTTTGTTTTCTCCATTTATAGTGAATGAAAGCTTGGCTGGGTATACTAGTCTGGGCTTGCATCCATGGTCTCTTAGTTTCTGCAGTACCTCTATCCAGGACCTTCTGGCTTTCATGGTTTCCATAGAGAAGTCAGGTGTAAGTCTGATAGGTTCACCTTTATAAGTAACTTGGCCTTTTTCCTTTGCAGCTCTTAATATTCTTTCTTTATTCTGTATGCTTTGTGTTTTGATTATTATATGGCAAGGGTTTTTGGTTTTTTTTGATCCAGTCTATTCGGTGTTCTGTATGCTTCTTGAACCTTCATAGGCATATCTTTCTTTAGTTTGGGAAAGTTTTCTTCTATAATTTTATTAAATATATTTTCTGAACTGTTGAGCTGCACTTCTTCTCCTTCTTCTATTCCTATTATTCCTAGGTGTAGCCTTTTTATTGTGTCCCCTATTTCCTGAATGTTTTGTGATGAGAGTTTGTTGGTTTTGCTGTTTTCTTTGATCAGTGCATTTATTTTTTCTATGGTATCTTCAGAATCTGAGACTCTTTCTTCTATCTCTTGTATTCAGTTGGTTATGCTTGTTTCTGTAGTTTCTATTCATTTACCTACATTTTCCATGTCCAGCCAGCCCTCTTTGTGTTTTCTTCCTTCCCTCCATTTCAGTTTTCAAGTCTTGAATTGTTTCCATTATCTGTTTGATTGTTTTTCCTTGGTTTCCTATGGTATCATTCACTGATTTACTCAATTCTTCAAACTTTCTGTTATATGTCTCATCCATTTCTATAAGGGCATTTTTTTACATGCTGTTTAAGGGCCTCTATCACTTTCATAAAGTCAATTTTTTCTACTTCTTCTTGATTAATATGATCATGTCCTCCTGTTGTAAGGTTGCTGGGTTTTGGTGGTTTCATGTTGTTTTTCAGATTGTTGGGTGAATTCTTGCATTGGCACCTGCCCGTCTCTTCCTCTGAATGCTCCCCTATGGGTCTTCTTTTACAGGATCAGGTCTCCTTTCCTACTGATGTACGTTCCCAATGATGGCACTCCCCAGTGTTGGCTCTCCTGGTGCCTAGATCGGATCTCTGTGCTGGTTGGGTAACTCATAAACAAAGGGCCTACCTTGCTTGCTGCAGGCAGGCTATTGAGACAAAGGAACTACCGCCTGCCTGCTTGCCCTCACCATTCAGTCCCAGCACCCAAACAGGCTGAGCTGGGTGATGTTATGTGCCCGAAGAGGGGAGGGAGGAAGAAGGAGGGGGGTCTGGATGCAAGCCAGGTTGGATAGGAAGAGAGAGGCAGTATCCGGGGAGTATAGCCCCTACAGGAAGACCAGGAAGTATAGGGGCAATGAGAAACATCTGAGTTCCGTGTCCCAGGCTGCTGCTGCGGGTCAGAAACTCACTCACCCCAGTGATGGCTCTCCTGGTGTCGAGATCAGATCTCCATGCTTGTTGGGTAGCTCGTAAACAAAAGGCCTACCTTGCTTGCTGCAGGCAGGCTATTGAGACAAAGGAACTACCGCCCGCCCACTTGCCCTCACGATTCAGTCCCAGCACCCAAACAGGCTGAGCTGGGTGATGTTATATGCCCGAAGAGGGGAGGGAGGCAGAAGGGGAGGGGGATTCTGGATGCCTATATTAAGTTTAATCTATAGTTTTGATTTTTTTATGATGTTAAATTATCCTTCCTTTTGTGAGTTTCTTCCTATTCTGTTTATCTTATTGTAAATCTGTTATGCTGAAAAATTTTAATTCAGTTTATTAATTATTCATAATAACATTTGCCTGTGTAAACTTTGATATTATAAAAATAATGTATAGACTTTCTTCAAATATAATAACTATAACAGCTATCACTCACTTCAGTACATGGTGAGCATGAAATTTTGTCATGGGTTTTGAATGTCACATGATGCCTCAAAAATTCTAATTTTACATTTATATTTAACATCAAATATTGAATATCATTAGATTTAATGATCTTGCTATGTGCATATCATACATGTCTTCATTTCCACATTCCAATGCCTTTGAGAACTTTTAGGAATCACCAAAGCATATGCATTCAAGAATATATTTAATTAATATATTAATTAACTCAGTATTTTGTATGATTAATTGTATAAGAAAAGTAAGTATAAGCTTTGTTAGAAGATATTGTGTATTGAAGCACTAAATAATAAAAATAGTCTTATTCTATATGTCAGAAAGTAAAAAAAATAAGACTATGAAATTGTGTAAACATATCTATGATATGGTCAGATGTTTATTATAAAACTTGGTAAAAAATTAATTTCTTAGTAAATGTAAAACATAGGCTAATTTCCCAGAACAATACTTTTTAAATTAAAAAAATGTTAATTGCTTCAATAAATGAATGAAGATGAGAAAATATAGAATCAGAAGAAAGTAGATGAGTAGCATTTATTTAAATTAATATAAAGAAACTTTAGAAAAATTTCAAATTGAATAGGAAAGCCAATGAAATTTTGAGAAGTTGGGATTTAAGAATGAAGAGCTATAGGAAGGACAAGGAATAATGTTTGGAAAAGGGTCTGCAGTTTAGCTGTGGATGCAAAGTGTCACAGGCTCAGGACACTGTCATCAATAAGGCAGATTCTTCCACAGAGCCTGAAAGAGAAGCCAAGAAAAAACATGCAAAACAAGACATCCATCTTGTTTCCAGCATCCCAACACACCATGCTGTGAGTTACCTCTGTCTAAAGCTAAAAGGATAAAAGGTTTAACAGCCTTAGAAGAAAATACTGCCCAATGTAAAATGAATGGGGAAAGGCATCATTTCTGGAAGAATTAAGATCTTGTAACTTATGCAAATAATGGAAAGAAAAGGCAGAAGTTTAAGAACACACAGTAGAATGTGGACAGAGTTCGTGATATTGCAAGTGAAAATGTTAGGGGCTATTTTTTTGATGAGACATGAATTCTACATGGAAGGAACCCGTGGAACAATGCCAAAAGTTCCAAGAGTTCAGAGCCCAGGGTCTGCCATCCTAATACTGCTCACCCAACATAGCCTTCTAAATAAGTGGATTAATTAGTAACAAGAGAAGTTTAACAGGAAAGAAGAGTCCCATAAGTATATACCATGTAAAGATGTCAGAAGACTCCATATATTAAAAGTGAATTATTAAATAAATTCATTTAAAAGGAATTATTAAATAAATTAATTTATAATTTATACTCATTTTTTTATTTTGTTATTCTGTATAGTATATCTTTACTCATTAATGCTGTTTAAAAAATTAATAAATTTTGAAGAAATTGATGGAACTAGAAAAAAACATCCTAAGTGAGGTAATCCAGTCCCAGAAATATGAAAATAGTATGTACTCACTCATAGTTGGATACTAGCTATAATGCAAAGGATTTTGAGCCTATAGTTCATGATCCTAAAGAAACTTAGGCAACAAGAGGAACCCTAAGAAAAACATACATAGATTGACCTGGATAGGGGAAATAAACAAGGTCGCCTGATAAAATTGGGAGTACAGGGTTGGGGGAAGTAGGGTGGGCAGAAGGGGAAGAGCAGGGGAGAAGGGGAGGAGGAGGAGAACTTGAGGGAATGGAATAGTAGAGATGAAGGAAGGACAGAAATGAAAGCATGGAGGCAGATAATTTGGTTAAGGGAAACATTATGGGGCTAGTAAGAAAGCTGGCACTAGAGAAACTCCCAAGAATCCACACGGATGAGTCCAGCTAAGACCCTAAGCAAATAAGAAGAGGGAGCCCAAACTGGCTTTGCCCTGTAGTCCAGACTGATTAATAGCTTAAATATCACCATGGAACCTTTACCCAGGAACTGATGGAAACAGAGGCAGAGACCCACATTGGAGCACTGGATTGAGCTCCCAATGGGCAGATGAAGAGTGGGAAGAGTGAGAATATGAACAAAGAAGTCAAGATCATGATGTGTACACACACTGTGACAGTTTACCTGAGCTGATGGGAGCTCACTGACATCAGCTGGAGAGCAAAGGAACCAGTGTATGTTCAAACTAGTCCCTCTGAATGTGGGTGACAGTTGTATGCCTGGGACAGACTGCAAGGCCACTGGCGGTAACACCAGGATTTATCCCTACTGTTTGTACTGGCTTTATGGGAACCTATTCTCTTTGGATGGATACTGTGCTCAGCCTAGATATAGTAGGGAGGGCCTTGGACCTTCCCCAAAGCAACTTGCCATGCCCTCTCTGAAGAGTGGAGGGGGGTGAAATGATAGAAAGAATGGAAGAAAGGGAGGCAGTGGGAACGGAGATTGGTATGTAAAATGAAAAGAAAAATATTTTGTTTAAAAAAATTAAAAAGTAGATAAAAAGAAATTGTGCAGAAATTTTTATCTTAATAAGAATTTCTATGTATCAGATGCTGTACTAACACCTGCTTAAAGATACATGCCAACAATTTGCATGGAGGGTATGGAGCATGGTTGGATATTTATTAATCAGATGTGAACTATGAAAACTATAAATTGAAATGATTTGAGGTAATGTGCACAGGCTCTGAGGGTATCTGATCAACCTGAGGGCAGATAACCCCAACAATAGTAACTACACTTGAAATCCTTGTGACTTCAGAGGTAAAGCAACTGCATAAGGAAATCTTCAGGGAGAGTCACCAATATCATAGTCAACATAGATGCTTCAAAGGTTGCTAGGGTTCATTGACATGGTTCAGCCTTAGTATTTTCTTTACTTCCTTAAGACTTCGAACATAGATGATCAGGGCCTACATCCAATGGCCTCTCTGACCTGTGTCTTCACTCCATAGTCCCCACTCTTCAACCTCCTACTTCGAAAATTTGTAGGAACTGAATTGTGTGAAATCTCTATGTGCCAAACTTAAATTCAATACAAGAAATTCATTTCCCTTTTAACTTCTAATAGTCATTCACTTTGGGCAGAAACTAATTATTTGCAGCTACCCAAGTTTTCATTTCCTTCGATCTCTCCAAATGATGCATATTTCAAAGTTTTCAGCTAGTACACTTGAGAGACATAATGCTTGATTACTGTGCTTTTAGACAATCTGCAGATAGACTACCAGCAAATACCATTTTCATTAAAGTAGAATCCATTCCTATTTCTTTTTTTTTTAATTATTTTTATTCTTTTTTAATTAAAATTTCCACCTATCCCCGTTCCCCATTTCCCTCCCCCTCCTCCCAAATATTGCCCCTCCCCTGACTCCCCTTTCCCTATCCCCACTCCTCTTCTCCTCCCCCCACTCCATTCCCCCTTCCTCTCGATACTGAAGAGCAGTACAAATTCCCTGCCCTGCGGGAAGACCAAGGTCCTCCCACTTCTATCTAGGTCCAGGAAGGTGATCGTCCAAACAGGCTAAGCTCCCACAAAGCCAGTTCATGTATTAGGATCGAAACCTAGTGCCATTGTCCTTGACTCCTCATCAGCCTTCATTGTCTGCCATGTTCAGAGAGTCCAGTTTCAACCCATGCTTATTCAGTCCCAGTCCAGCTGGCCTTGGTGGGCTCCCAATAAATCAGTTCCAATGTAACAGTGGGTGGGTGCACCCCTCGGGGTCCTGACCTCCTTGCTCATGTTCTCCCTCCTTCTTCTCCTCATTTGGACCTTAAGAGCTCAGACCGTTGCTCCAAATTGAGTCTCTGTCTCTATCTCGATCCATCGCCAGATGCAGGTTCTAAGGTGATACGTAAGATATTCATCAGTATAGGATATCATTTCAGGTTCATTCATCCATTGCTGGTGGGAATGCAAACTAGTACAACCACTTTGGAAATCAGTGTGGTGATTTCTCAGGAAATTTGGGATCAACCTACCCCAAGATCCAATAATACCACTCTTGGGAATATACCCAAGAGATGCCCTATCATATGACAAAAGTATCTGTTCAACTATGTTCATAGCAGCATTGTTTGTAATCGCCAGAAACTGGAAACAACCTAGATGCCCTTCAATGGAGGAATGGATGAAAAAAGTGAGGAATATATACATATTAGAGTACTACTCAGCGGTAAAAAGCAATGACTTCTTGAATTTTACATGCAAATGGATGGAAATAGAAAATACTATCCTGAGTGAGGTATCCCAGACCCAAAGAGAGGAACTTGGGATGTACTCACTCATAATTGGTTTCTAGCCATAAATAAAGGACATTGAGCATATAATTTGTGATCCTAAGGAAGCTAAATAAGAAAGTGAACCCAAAGAAAATCATATAGTCATCTGCCTGGAGAGGGGAAGTAGACAAGATTGCAGGGCAAAAACTGGGAACTAGCGGGTGAGGTGGCTTGGGGCTAAGGGGAAATGGGATGAGAAATGTGAGAAGGGGAGGATGGGAGGAGCTTGAGGGATTGGGATGGTTAGGATATAGGAAGGATGGATATGGGAGCAGCGAAGTATATATCCTAACTAAGGGAGCCATCTTAGGGTTGGCAAGAGACTTGACTCTAGAGGGGCTTGCAGGTGTCCAGGGAGATGTCCCCAGTTAGTACCTTGGGCAACTGAGGAGAGGGAACCATTCCTATTGCTTATCTCACCTTCTGTCTTAGGTTAAAGCACAATTTATTTCATTTATTACTTTTCCCTGACAATGTCAATCTGCAACATTAAAATCTACCAAAACAGAAATCCTCTAAAATATCTAATTTTTTTCTAAACTTTCCTTTATTTTGAAATATGTCCAAATAGGATACGAAAACAGGATCCAACATTCTGCTGTTTACAAGAAACACACCTCAACCACAAAGACAGGCACCTACTCAGAGTAAAGGGTTGGGAAAAGGCTTATCAAGTAAATGGACCTAAGAAACAAGCAGGTGTGGCCATACTAATTTCTAACATAGTTGACTTCAAACTTAAATCAATCAGAAGAGATGGAAAGGGACATTTTCTACTCATAACAGGAACAATTCATCAGGATGAAGTCTCAATCCTGAATATCTATGCCCCTAATATAAAAGCACCCACGTACGTAAAAGAAACATTGTTAAAACTCAAGGCAGCCATCAAACCGCACACATTAATAGTAGGAGATTTTAATACTCCTCTCTCACCAATGGACAGGTCAGTTAGACAGAAACCTAACAGAGAAATAAGAGAATTAATGGAGGTAATGAATCAAATGGACTTAACAGACATCTATAGAATATTCCACCCAAATAGGAAAGAGTATACCTTCTTCTCTGCAGCTCATGGAACCTTCTCAAAAATCGACCACATACTCGGTAAAAAAGCAAACATCCACAGTTACAAAAAGATATTAATAACCACATGTATCTTATCAGATCACTATGGATTAAAGCTAGAATTCAGCAACAATGCTACCCCCAGAAAGCCTACAAACTCATGAAAACTGAATAGTCAACTACTGAACCATACCTGGATTAAGGAAGAAATAAAGAAAGAAATTAAAGTCTTCCTTGAAGACAATGAAAATAAAGAAACAACATACTCAAACCTATGGGACACTATGAAAGCAGTCCTGAGAGGAAAGTTCATAGCACTAACTGCCCACTTAAAGAAAACAGAGAAAGCACACATTGGAGACTTAACAGCACACCTGAAAGCTCTAGAAAAAAAAAGAAGCAGACTCACCTAGAAGGGGTAGAAGACTGGAAATAATAAAACTGAGGGCTGAAATCAACAAAATAGAAACACAGAAAACAATTGAAAGAATCAATGAATCAAAAAGCTGGTTCCTGGAGAAAATCAACAAGATTGATAAACCCCTATCCAAACAAATCAAACGGCAGAGAGAGAATTTGCAAATTAATAAGATCAGAAATGAAAAGGGGGACATAACCACAGACACAGAGGAAATTCAGAGAATCATTAGATCTTACTACAAAAGCCTGTATGCCACAAAACTGGAAAATGTAAAAGAAATGGACACTTTTTTAGATAAATACCATATACCAAAGTTAAACCAGGACCAGGTGAACAACCTAAATAGACCTGTTAGTCGTGAAGAATTAGAAGCTGTTATCAAAAACCTCCCTTCCAAAAAAGGTCCAGGACCAGATGGTTTCAATGCGGAATTCTACCAGAACTTCCAAGAAGACTTAATACCTATACTCCTTAATGTATTTCTCAATATAGAAACAGAAGAGTCATTGCCAAATTCCTTTAATGAAGCTACAGTAACTCTGATACCAAAACCACACAAAGACCCAACCAAGAAAGAGAATTACAGGCCAATCTCACTCATGAACATCGACGCAAAAATCCTCAACAAAATTCTGGCAAACCGAATCCAAGAACACATTAGAAAAATTATCCCTTATGATCAAGTAGGCTTCATCCCTGAGATGCAGGGCTGGTTTAACATACACAAATCTATCAATGTAATCCATCATATAAATAAACTGAAAGAAAAAAACCATATGATCGTTTCATTAGATGCTGAAAAAGCATTTGACAAAATTCAAAATCCCTTTATGATAAAAGTCTTGGAGAGATTAGGGATACAGGGGTCATACCTAAATTTAATTAAAGCTATATACAGCAAGCCAACAGCTAATATCAAATTAACTGGAGAAAAAATTAAAGCCATCCCACTAAAATCAGGAACACGCCAAGGCTGTCCACTCTCTCCATACCTCTTCAATATAGTTCTCGAAGTTTTAGCAATAGCAATAGGACAACATAAGGGGATAAAGGGGATTCAAATTGGAAAGGAAGAAGTTAAACTTGCATTATTTGCAGATGATATGATAGTGTACATGAGCAACCCCAAAAACTCCACCAAAGAACTCCTACAGCTGATAAACACCTTTAGTAATGTGGCAGGATACAAGATCAACTCCAAAAAATCAGTCGCCCTCTTATACACAAAGGATATGGAAGCAGAGAGGGAAATAAGAGAATCATCACCTTTCACGATAGCCACAAAAAGCATAAAATATCTTGGGGTAACTCTAACCAAGGAAGTGAAAGATCTATTTGACAAGAACTTTAAGGCATTGAAGAAAGAAATTGAAGAGGATACCAGAAAATGGAAGGATCTCCCTTGCTCTTGGATTGGGAGGATCAACATAGTAAAAATGGCAATTCTACCAAGGGCAATTAATAGATTCAATGCAATCCCCATTAAAATCCCATCAAAATTCTTCACAGATCTTGAAAGGACAATAATCAACTTTATATGGAGAAACAAAAAACCCAGGATAGCCAAAACAATCATATACAATAAAGGAACTTCTGGAGGCATTACCATCCCTGACTTCAAACTCTATTACAGAGCTACAGTAATGAAAACAGCGTGGTACTGGCATAAAAACAGAGAAGTTGACCAATGGAATCCTATAGAAGACCCGGATTTTAATCCACAAACCTATGAACAACTGATTTTCAATAAAGGAGCTAAAAGTATACAATGGAAGAAAGAAAGCATCTTCAACAAATGGTGCTGGCACAATTGGATGTCAACCTTTATAAGAATGAAAATAGACCCATATCTATCACCATGCACAAAACTCAAGTCCAAATGGATCAAAGACCTCAATATCAATCTGAACACACTGAACCTGATAGAAGAGAAAATGGGAAGTACCCTACAACATATGGGCACAGGAGATCGCTTCCTATGTATAACCCCAGCAGCACAGACATTAAGCTCAACATTGAATAAATGGGACCTCCTGAAACTGAGAAGGTTCTGTAAAGCAAAGGACACTGTCATTAAGACAAAAAGGCAGCCTACTGACTGGGAGAAGATCTCCACCAACCCTGCAACAGACAAAGGTCTGATCTCCAAAATATATAAAGAACTCAAGAAACTAGACTTTAAAAGGATAATTAACCCAATTAAAAAATGGGGCACTGAACTGAACAGAGAATTCTCAACAGAAGAAGTTAAAATGGGCAAAAGACACTTAAGGTCATGCTCAACCTCCTTAGCGATCAGAGAAATGCAAATCAAAACAACTTTGAGATATCATCTTACACCTGTCAGAATGGCTAAAATCAAAAACACCAAGGATAGCCTTTGCTGGAGAGGTTGTGGAGAAAGGGGTACCCTCATCAATTGCTGGTGGGACTGCAAACTTGTGCAACCACTTTGGAAATCAGTGTAGCGGTTTCTCAGAAAAATTGGGATCAACCTACCCCTGGACCCAGCAATAGCACTCTTGGGAATATACCCAAGAGATGCCCTATCATATGACAAAAGCATTTGTCCAACTATGTTCATAGCAGCATTATTTGTAATAGCCAGAACCTGGAAGCAACCTAGATGCCCTTCAATGGAAGAATGGATGAAGAAAGTGTGGAATATATACACATTAGAGTACTACTCTGCTGTAAAAAACAGTGACTTCTCGAATTTTGCATGCAAATGGATGGAAATAGAAAATACTATCCTGAGTGAGGTAACCCAGACCCAAAAAGAAGATCATGGGATGTACTCACTCATAATTGGTTTCTAGCCATGGATAGGGGCCACTGAGTCTATAATTTGTGATCCTAAAGAAGCTAAACAAGAGGGTAAACCCAAGGAAAAACATATAGATATCCTCACAGCTATGGGAAATAGACATGATTGATGGGCAAAAAATTGGAATCTTGGGGGTGGGGTGGGATGGGGACGAGGGGTGATGGGGAGAGAAAAGTGTGAAGGAGCTGATGAGGGGAACTGGGGGAATCGGGGTGATTGGGGATAAAGGAAGGTTGGATAGGGGAGCAGGGAAACTCATACCTTAGTTAAGGGAGCCACCTAAGGGTTGGCAAGAGACTTGAACTTGGAATGGCTACCAGATGCCCAGGGCAATGTCCCCAGTTAGTTCATTGGGGCATCTGAGGATAGGGAACCTGAAATGAACCTATCCTATAATCATACTGATGAATATCTTGCATATCGCCATAGAACCTTCATCTAGCGATGGATGGAGATAGAGACAGAGACCCACACTGGAGCACCGGACTGAGCTCCCAAGGTTATAATGAGGAGCAAAAGGAGAGAGAATATTAACAAGGAAGTCAGGACCATGAGGGGTGCACCCAACCACTGAGACAGTGGGGCCGATCTATTGGGAGCTCACCAAGGCCAGCTGGACTGCTACTGAAAAAACATGGGATAAGACCGGACTCTCTGAATGTGGTGGACAATGAGAGCTGATGAGAGGCCAAGGAGAATGGCACGGGAACTTTCATCTGGCGATGGATCGAGAGAGAGACAGAGACCCAATTTGGAGCAACGGTCTGAGCTCTTAAGGTCCAAATGAGGAGCAGAAGGAGGGAGAACATGAGCAAGGAAATCAGGACCATGAGGCGTGCACCCACTCACTGTGACAGTGGAACTGATCTATTGGGAGCTCTCCAAGGCCAGCTGGACTGGGACTGAATAAGCATGGGTTGAACCTGGACTCTCTGAACATGGCGGACAATGAAGGCTGATGAGAAGCCAAGGACAATGGCACTAGGTTTCGATCCTAATACATGAACTGGCTTTGTGGGAGCTTAGCCTGTTTGGATGCTCACCTTCCTGGGCCTGGATGGAAGTGGGAGGACCTTGGTCTTCCTGTAGGGCAGGGAATCTGGACTGCTCTTCAGTATCAAGAGGGAGGGGGAATGGACTGGGGGGAGGAGAAGAGGAGTGGGGATGGGGAGGGGAGCGGGGGGAGTGGGCAATATGTGGGAGGAGGGGGAGGGAAATGGGAAACGGGGAGCAGTTGGAAATTTTAATTAAAAAAGAATAAAAAAAATAATTAAAAAAAAGAAATATATCCAAATAGAATACAGTGTTCTTACTGTGAAAAATAAGAACTTGTGTACAACCTTTATCACATTACAAAACTCTTTACAGGTCTATCTTCCCACTCTCTCATATAAGATACTGAGTATGGTGTTGCAAATCCTTGACCTTATGTAGCATTTTGACTGTTTTGATAAAGAACTTATGTCAGGGTTGATTCTGTGTTGGTTTTAGATTCAGCCCATAGCAAATTGCAGCTTCTCCTTCCTATTTTCTTGAACACTGAAACTTTTAATTTGGGAACAATTTTTCTTGATACACATGCCTCACCCTAGAAGAAACCACTGGTAAATAAATAAGTCCCAAAAATTCTTTGTTTGACAGTGCTAGAGAAACATCCAAACAAAACCTAATAGCAATGTCACCAAATAGCATTGTTTTCCAAGACAATTGAAACTTAAAATGAGCACAGTCCTAAATGAAATTTGACCATATTTACATAATGACCAAGACTTCTACCTTATTGAGTTAGTCTACAAGACTATGGCAAGTAATAATGAATTAGGTTGCACTTAAGGTGTACTTTTATATATCAATATTTAAATACTTGCTATGACCTACAAAGCTCACTTTACATTATTGACCAATTTTTCCAAGTTTTCATCTTTCCTCCCACTCTTCATTCTATTCCAATTTGAGGTACCATTTTCACATTTCTTAGATACTCTAACTATATGCTCCTCTAAGGAAATTATGACAGTTCTCTCTGCCCATATGCTTGCCCTTCTAATATTTTCTAGTATGATTGGCTTCTCTCTATATATGCTTATGACCTTGATTGAAGAAACTCTCCTTGATCACTAAAAAGAAAACAATACATAGACTTCTCGTTGCTCCTTTAATTGGTTTATCCTTCATTTTTTTCCCAGATTTTTGAGACTTTCTTAAGAAACAATTAGTATATATATATGTATGGTTATAAGAGGATATTGCAACATAAGTATATATTATGAAACCATAATCAAGGTAATAATCATATCGATCACTTCATATAATTTAGAAATTGTGTTTTAAGGGTGTGTGTGTGTGTGTGTGTATGTGCAGAAATGTTTATGCTACCAACTACATGTAGACATGGAAACAGTCTTAGAGGTAGTTCTCCTCCAAGCTTTAAGGGTTCATAGATCAAACTCGGGTTGTCCATGTACATCTCCTCTACTGATATATCTCACTAGACATTTACTACCTTTACTAAAGAACATTCAGGATCTAATTTTCTTAACATTGAAGTACACAACATAGACTGTTAATTATAATCACAATGATGTGAGTTAGATTTTCAGGACTAAGAAATGAACTGAATCTTGGTGGCCTTTGACCACAATGTAAACATATTATTACCTACCTGTATCCTTCTTTGTAATAGTGATATTAGTATATAAGACATGATTTATTTCCCTTTCTTTTTACTGAGTTTATTCATCACCTATGATAGAAGGATCACTCTCATCTTGAAGTTTTAATATTATAGCTCCAGCACCTAAAATTGTACCCAGCATCTGAATCTACCATTAGTGATTACATGAGTGAACAGAATGGAGAATTATTTATAAACAGATGAATAGATGTGTGTAGGTATATGCATTATAAAAACTTACAAAGATAATATTTTCTATT
This sequence comes from Chionomys nivalis, assembly GCF_950005125.1. NCBI lineage: Eukaryota > Metazoa > Chordata > Mammalia > Rodentia > Cricetidae > Chionomys > Chionomys nivalis. The sequence continues at coordinate 64,742,059 of NC_080096.1, read as the reverse complement.
TTGCTTAATTTATATATACCACAATACTGAGATATTACTATGAAGAAAACAAAGGACCTAATGTTCAGAAAGGAAGATGAAGTTTTTATTTCTATAAAGATTAGACATAAATATTTTTAGGTACGAAATTATAAATTGGTGACTATAAATAAGTGTTCCAGATGAGATATTTTCTTAAGGATAAATAAAATCTGTGCTTCTATTTAAATTATAGCACCTATATACATAAGTATGTCCATTGAAATATATGTATCTTTGTGTGTATAAAAATATTGGAACATTGCTATTTACTAGGCATAGCATGACCATAACCATCATGAAGCAATTAATCCTACCGTAACCTAAAGAATAACTTCACCCTAAAGTCATGACAATGAAATAAACAAAACAGTACACTGATAACTGGAGCTATGAGCATAGTAATGGAAGCCTTGACATTACCTAATGGAAGAGGGGTCATGTCATTTCAATTCCAGCCATATCTACCTACCTGTCCCTTAGCTGCATATTGGGGGCATGTTGAGCTAACAAGTAATTGGAAATTTATTGAATGTGAAATTACAATGGTTCTATTTTTGTGAGTTTTGACCAATGACTACTACTTTCAGATAATGAAGATATTTTGAGTCAGCCATGCTACTGTAAGTAAGCCAAATAAACCCATATGCTTACAGACTGGACTTGGATGGCATCATTTATTTGGTCTGTTTTCAGGCCTCTAACTGGGGAGAACAGACATCTGTTCTTGTCTCTCCCATGAAAAGTAATGCAACAAGAAATTTGAGCATGACCATTGGTTTACTTTTCTGTAAATATATATATATATATATATATATATATGTATATATTAAAAAATGCAGGCTAAGATTATATATAAGCAAAATAAAAGCATCACTTGATTTTTAGTGGAGTATGATGGCAAGAATTGAGGAATCAATTTATAGGTAAATAAAAAAGAAAAACTGAGAAGTGGAATAAATAAAAACAAAGTCATATAGCTTAATCTGAAAGTCTTTAAACCAAATGGCAGCCTATGACTTACTTGTAGAAGACTTTATGTCACATATGACACACTCTTTCCCCATGGAAAACTGTTTCTGAATTTAAATATCTGATGTTACATATTGAAATTGCTAGTAACACATACAAGGAGCATTTTAGAAATCTAGAGAGTAAGAATGCAGTCAATACTATGACGACTACGGGTCATTAGCTTCATAGGAGGATTGCCAAACTTATTCAGCTGTCAATAAAAGAGACTAGCTGGCTATGTTATAAAACCACATGTTTGGTATTGGGCAGGGGGAGAAACCAAGAGACTTACAAACAAGTGGGAAGGAGTACTAAAAATAGCTATAATATTATACTGTGACTGGAAAACCAGTGCATCTAGAAGTAAGAAATGGAGCAAATCCATCATATGTATACATTAGATGCATTTCTAGAGCACAAAAGACTTGATTTACTTGCGTGTGCCTGCACTGCCAAACAATTATTGGAACCTAAAAGCAATTTGCTTAGAGCTGGGCTTTCACTCAAATGTTGCAAGTTTTGGCTGTTGAAGCTGCATTCACTCTGTTGCTAGGACAACAAGAGAAACAAAGTGTGGAAGATGTTTCCATGGATTCCTCACTTATGTTTCCTTTTGAGGCGGTCCTGTCTTACTGCTGTTGCTGCTGCCACACCTACTTGATCAATATTATATATATAGGCATATGGGAATTAGATTTTTCTTGGGGAACCAAAACACATACTTCTGAAAACTGATTTTAAATTTCTCTCTGTTTTTTGTCATAATACTCTATTCTGCTCTATTTGCTCTCCTTATTGCACTTTTTTTTTAAATTTGGAGGATTCTGAGAATTATAAAAGAAAGCAAAATATCATAGGTAAATGTTGCAACACTGTTGCCAAGGGCTGTTGCTTTGAGTCAAAAATGACTCATTATTGCCGTGTTCCTTTAAGGCTAGTAAGATTTACAATTTCTGAAGATTTCTGTTGGAAATGTAAACTCAGATATTCTTTAAAAAGTCTCTAATTATATGGCTCTATTCATGCTCATTTTATGTAAGGTAAGCTGTTTGACATCATTGTAGTCAACACTTTCCTATAATATTTAGATACTAAGTGGCTCACACTGATTACTGCAACAATTAAGCATTGGACAGCAAAATATAGTAGAGGAACAGAAGGATGACTCAAAAGGTAGAGGAATTTGCCAACAAATATGATGACCTAAATTCTATACACAGAGTGGACATGGTAGGAGAAGGGAACCAACTCCAGCACATTATTCTCTAACCACTATATTCGTGCTGTGGACATGCATGCCTAAACAATACACACATGCACATATATAAAGAAGAAGAGAGTGTAGTAAGGAGATTGCTTGTTAGTTTCCGGCTGCTTAGCCCTGAAATAACCATACAGATATTGTACTAATTAAATCACCGCTTGGCCCATTAGTTCTAGCTTCTTATTGGATAACTCTTACACCTGAATTTAACCCATTTCTAGTAATCTGTGTATCGCCATGTGGCTGTGGCTTACCGGGTAAAGTTCTGTTCAGCTCCAGTGGGGCTACATGGTTTTTCTCTGACCCCGCCTCCTTTCTCCCAGAATTTACCTTAATTTTCCCAGCCAAGCCTTGTTCTTTTGCCCTATCACAGTCCAAGACAGTGTCTTTATTCATTAACCAATAAAAGCAACACATAGACAGAGGACCTCCCACACCAAGAGAGAAAACAAATGAGAAAGGAAGAGAAAGAGACAAAAATAGAGAAACAGCATACACAGAGAGAAGGGTAAAGAGATAAAAAGAGAGAGATGTGGGATGGAGAGGGAGAGGTAGTGCATACAAAATAAATACATAAATGTAGTGATTTGTTTTTTATTTTTATTTTGTTTTGTTTTGAGACAGGGTTTCTCTGTGTATCCTTGGATACCTTGAAACTCTCTCTATAGACAGGTCAGCCTCTAAGTCAGAAATCTATCTGCCTTTAAGACCAAGTGCTGTGATTAAAGTCATGCACCACCATCACCTGGCAGTAATAATAATTCTTTTAAAAATATAGTAGCAGTGACCTAGATTTAGTAATAAAGTAGGCTTGCATGAGCAGCCAATAGTAACCATTTATAATAATAGGTAAGGGTTCGCTTCAATAGTTTTATTCAATAGTGTTCTCATTTGTAAACTATAGATACTATTGTATGAACTGTGAAGCTGTCAATTAGGGTCAAAATAGTACATGACTCACAGTATTCTGTTACTATTCTTAAAGTTTCCATATAAAACTTAAAGCTTAAAGAATGCATCTTAAGAGTCAGGTGTATTGTTCAACAATTTTTATGCTCATTATTCCAATAAATAACCACCAGCACTTACATATGAGTCTAATTTCTTCTTTCCTAAGGTTTTTAAAAATTGTTTTGATATTCAAGGACATGGAAGTCTGCCTTAACTGAGAAAAATTTATGAAGCATCAGTTCTTTGCAGGGATATGAAGCTGGTAGTTTTTCTGTTAGTATATATTCAGGGAAAATGTCTCAAAACTGCTGAAAATCAGAAAGGGCTTCACTGATTTTCTCTCTGCCTTAAGTTCAGAGACAAGCAGACTTGTAATACAGAGGCATGAGCACCACAGGGTGGGTTTGGCAGGCGAGCGGTTGCTATTTCTGAAGCATATATGTTTCGTTCTCTTTTACACATGCCAGAGGCTCAGCTCAGTGCCAACCTTTCTCCTTTGTTGAACTCTGTAGGAAAATGATGTAGCCCTTGCTCAAAGGCAGCCAATCAGAGGCCACAATGTTGCCATTGACTTCACATCTCCACTGGAGTAAAAGGAAAATAACTGCAGGATGTCAGGCCAGTCTTAAATGTTCTGTGATGTTATTACAGAGAGTAAGAATTCAACCTCTAAAATACCCCCTGGATAAGGTAACTGTGAGAAAATGGAATATGTCATTGAAGAAAGATAGTAGTCCATTCTTTTTTCTTCAAAATCCTTTTATACATTTCCTGAAAGGTAATGTCATGAGATCTTTTAGCAGGGGTATGGGTTTTCTTTAGTTCTTTCCTACCAATGATCCTTTCCCAATAAAGAAGAACAGATGGGCTTATATTAAAAAAAAAGTAGTCTGAGACACATCTATTTTTACTGTTCCACTTAGGAAAGCTTGAAAGCAACAGAAATGCCAGGAAATCATTAGCACTATACTGTGAAGAAATGTTACTGCTCATGAGCCAGACCTCATCAAGGCACTATGCAGGAGCCCTGAGATTCTCTACTGCCACCTTCTCCTCCTGTGTAGGATAACACACATCTTCATTGATGCCATCACTCTATATTAGGGTGTAGAGAAATCTGCAACAATAAAGCCCCCCAACTCTGAGATTTTATTATTATAAATTAAATTTATTTTAACATTCATAAACACCAAATTGTATATATATGCATATATATATATACAATAGAGCAAAGGATATTTTGATAAATGATAGATTGTGTAGAGTCACTGGAGATATAAATTTCCTCAAATATTTCTCTTTTTTGTGAAAAAAATATTTAAAGTTGTTTTGGACTTATTGGGGATCCACATGCACAATCATTGTCTGTATGCTCCTCGTTGTATAAAAATACACTGTAAAGCCTTAGTAGAATCTTGAACTTAAATAATATTTAAATTTATTTTTGTTTCTTAAAAGAGTTCCTGAGTGAAGAGGCCACTCAGTATCATGCTTGTCTTCTTCTGCCTAAGGTGTTAGATGTCTCTTTTGTTAAAGCAGGAAGCACCCACATTTGGGTTATGGTATCATAGAATGGGATTTAGACTGCCTTCATCACATCATATTGAGGTTACTTTGTTCATACTATGTGTGACCTGACCTCATCACATTTCCTTATAATCTGGGAAGTCAATTTCTGGTAGGTATTGACATTTGCAATAAATATTATTCATAATATAATATTATTCAATTTTATAAAGCATCATATTGCTAAAAAGAAAATGATGAGAATGAAGGTAGGTAGAGAGGTGCTGTTTTCTGTGACTGTTCTGATAGAAATTTCCCTAGGAAATACTGTGGTCCTAGGACAAATATTTATTAACAAAAGTTGCTATAGGATTGAATGCTGGTTGAGGAGGAAAATGTTTGTGTTACAGGAATGACAGATGATATAAGATTGTGATGATTCTAATGTTTCTTTATATACAATACCACAAAAATGATAATGATTGCCAATGCCATTTATTAATGAAAACTAATACCATATCATTTCAAGCAGATATTATCTCTATTGCATTTGTGAAGGTGATCAAGTTAAATATAAATACTCAAACTGCATACAGCTTCACTCTTAGGAAGCAAACAATAACTCAAAAATACAATAGTACAAAATACATTAGCATAATATCTTCAACGGTAATGTTTACAAACCAGAATAGTTTCCAAAAAAAAAAAAGAAGAAAGAAGAAAGAAGAAAGAAAGAAAGAAAGAAAGGAAAGAAAGAAAGAAAGAAAGAAAGAAAGAAAGAAAGAAAGAAAGAAAGAAAGAAAGACTATGACAGTCGGTCTGGCTTTGGCAAAATAGATTGTAAAATGATGAGAAAATAGGCATATTTCTCCTCCATGAACAGAAGTTACCATTTTATGTACTCAGAGCCAGCACTCCTGCTCCAGCCTCTGTCAACAGCTCTTCTCTCACTTGCAATGGGGGAAGCTCTGACAGCCTGCCTCACTGCAGGGTGCAGGCATTTGCGGAGCTTCCTCACTCCATTTAATGCTCACACATCTGAGGAAAGCACTGTACAAGGTGTGGAGACAAGGCTTAGCACACTGTGAATGACAGTATTCATGAACTATAGTGTTGAAAAGAGAACAACTTCAAATTGAGGCTAACTTTCTGGTTAGATCATAAATTCAGAAACTGTATGAGATCTATTCCATACACTACAACAGCATCAAAAGATTCTAAACACAATTGGCAAATTGACCTATGAGTATGAATGTTGTAAATCAGGTGAGTGTCTTACTAGAATTTAGAAGGGGCCAGTTGTTTGTTAGTACCTCCATGGTGTTTCAGTGGCAGAAAATAATTACCATTTGAATTTATTTAACTAACATTCCTGAATCAGTCTTCTGTCAAATGACCTAGTCTATTGCTTTTGTTTTATGAAACTGACTCGATAATAATGCAGAAAAGGTCTTGTGCGGTTCTGAGGCTAGAGACTCATGTTCAAGGCGGTGGTGTAGATGATGTGTGGCATAGTCCTGCCCTATTAATGGCATATGCTCACAGTAGCTTTCTAACCTGGCACAGAAATGGAGTGAGACCTCAACTCAACTCCAAGAGAGTGCAACACTCACAGCTCATGCACCTGTTAAAGCACCTCCTGGTGCTGTTACACTGGGTCAAAATCACAAAACTAAGTATTTACCATTATCTCACAGCATCTCCATAAATAAAAATGCAGAAAACAGCTCTACTGTGGAACCATTGGTGTGAAGATATGGAGACAATTTTATATAACCCATAGTTTAGTAAGAGGAAGGCTTTGCAAGAGATAACAAAGGTTATTCCTGCTCTTACAGAGCTAAAGAAAAATTTAATTCTAACATTTAAAAGGATAAATGCTTCAGTTGAAAAAAATTAAGTATCTAACAGTCTTGGATTAAATGAGTAAAAATATTTTTATTTTAAATTTTTTATTCGTTTTCCACTCCTACCACAGTTCCCCTCCTTTCTTCCCTGCTTCTGTTCATCCTGAAATCCCCCCAAGCCATCACCATCCACTTCCCAGGAAATGTAAGGCCTCCCATGGGAAATCAACAAAGCCTGGCACATCAAGTTGAAGCAGGACCAAGCCTCCTCCTCCCCCACCCCACATCAAGGCTGAGCAAGGCATCCCAATGTAGGAAATGGGCTCCAAAAGCCAGCTTATGAATCAGGGATAGATCCTGGACCCACTGCTAGTAGCCCCACAAACAAACCAAGCCACATAGAAATAATTTTAAAGGTATTATGTATAAATAAAATTCTACAACTCAAATTAATAAAAATTTTATGAATTGGGTCTGTGATTGACAGTTATATTTACATAGGAAACAATGAGGACCTAATAGAATAATGTAAAGAGACTTCATTTATAGTGGTATATTATTTGTATTTTAATAAATAAAGCTTGCCTTAAGATCAGAGGGCAAAGCAGCCATGCTAGTCAGTGATACAGGCCAGGGAGTGGTGGCACACACTTTTAATTCCTGGGGTTGGGAGACACAGGCAGATGGAGCTCTGTTAGTTCAAGGCCACCCTGGGATACACAAGCTTGAATCTGCCTAAACAAGAAACATAACACACTCAAAGGTGATCACACTTGGGATCACACTCCTTTAGTTTCATCCGTAGGAAGGTTGAGACAGGAGTGATATGACTGGGTAGAGAGAGGACTATAAAGGAAAAGAGATAGTTACTCAGTGGAGTGTTGGGTGTGGACTTTTCAGGATTTGTGGAGAGAGAATCTCACTCACTTTTGTTCTGGGGAATAAGAGTCAGTGACTTACTGTTTTGCTTTTCAGATCTTGTTGAATCCCAATATCTGTCTCTGAATTTTACTTATTTGTGCTACATATTTTATTTTAAAAATCATAACATTAAATTTTCTCTTATCATTATGGAGATGAAGATAGGTTTGAATTTAATATATTAAAATGTGTTCATGAATAATTTTCAAAATAAGATTTATAATTTTTACATAAGTTATAGAAAACACAAACAGCAATACTAGAAAAAAGTTAAAAGAAAGAAGAAAGTGTGGAATATATACACATTAGAGTACTACTCAGCGGTAAAAAAACAATGACTTCTCGAATTTTGCGTGCAAATGGATGGAAATAGAAAACACTATCCTGAGTGAGGTATCCCAGACCCCAAAAGAGGAACATGGGATGTACTCACTCATAATCGGTTTCTAGCCATAAATAAAGGACATTGAACATATAATTTATGATCCTAGAGAAGCTAAATAAGAAAGTGAACCCAAAGAAAATCGTATAGTCATCCGCCTGGAGAGGGGAAGTAGACAAGATTGCAGGGCAAAAACTGGGAACTTGCGGGTGAGGTGGCATGGGGCAAAGGGGAAATGGGATGAGAAACATGAGAAGGGGAGGATGGGAGGAGCTCGGGGGATTGGGATGGTTGGGATATAGGAAGGGTGGATACGGGAGCAGCGAAGTATATATCCTAACTAAGGGAGCCATCTTAGGGTTGGCAAGAGACTTGACTCTAGAGGGGTTCGCAGGTGTCCAGGGAGATGTCCCCAGCTGGTACCTTGGGCAACTGAGGAGAGGGAACCTGAAATGATCCTATCCTATACTGATGAATATCTTACATATCACCTTAGAACCTTCATCTGGTGATGGATCGAGGTAGAAACAGAGACTCAATTTGGAGCAACGGTCTGAGCTCTTAAGGCTCAACTGAGGAGCAGAAGGAGGGAGAACATGAGCAAGGAAATCAGGACCACGAGGGATGCACCCACCCACTGTGACAGTGGAACTGATTTATTGGGAGCCCACCAAGGCCAGCTGATCTGGGACTGAATAAGCATGGGTTGAAACTGGACTCTCTGAACATGGCGGACAATAAAGGCTGATGAGAAGCCAAGGACAATGGCACTAGGTTTCGAGCCTAATACATGAACTGGCTTTGTGGGAGCTTAGCCTGTTTAGACGCTCACCTTCCTGGACGTAGATAGAAGACCTTCGTCTTCCCGCAGGGCAGAGAATTTGGACTGCTCTTCAGTATCCAGAGGGAGGGGGAATGGTGTGGGGGGAGGAGAAGAAGAGTGGGGATAGGGGGAGGGGAGTGGGGGGAGGGGGCAATATTTGGGAGGAGGGGAGGGAAATGGGAAACGGGGAGCAGGTGGAAAATTTAATTAAAAAAGAATAAAAAAAATAAAAAAAAGAGATGAATGAAAAAAAAGAAAGAAGAAAAATCAACGCAAATTGAGGAAGATTTTCAAACAATTGTTAAATATTAAAGTATACATGTAGAAACACACAATGTTAAATATTGAGCCTTACATGTAGAAGCACGCAATGTTAACTATTAAGCTGTACTTGGATACGCATATAATGTTGGGATTTGCGTGAGCCCTCAGCTATTGTAAAACCAATAGCCCATCATGTAATGGGCTAGAAGCAGTCTAAAGTCAAAATTACTTTCCCTCCACTGATACAAATAACACTTATCTAAAAACAGATGTGTTAAGCATCCACATTTTATCTTATAAATGACTCACTAAACCATGCTATTCTATAAAGCTAACTAGACACGGAGACCAACCTTTACTGGTTGACTCTCCAAGGTATCCAATGTTAGAAAAATCAAATCTTAAGTGCAGACAGTAGACTATATAGAACCTACACACCGCTCTCTAAAACATTTTAGGAAATTTTACTATCTCAGACACTCACCTCCAGGTCTGGAACTTACTTCTCTTAAAGATTTATAAATAATATAAATTCTCATCATCTTTAGCTTGCTTCCATGGCTTATGTGGACACTGCATCTGGGGCGCATCTTCTCCACTTGGCTCTGAGGCCGCCTGAAATCACTGCTACACTAGCATCTGACTCTGCGCCCTGACTCTGGGCATGTCTCTAATAAAGTACTAGAGATTAGATTTGGAATATATCTGAGTTAATTTGGGTTCCTTGTTGTCAGTTTTTATTTAATCTTGGTACTAAGGCCTGTTCACTCCTGTATCCTTCAAAATTTTATGGTTTATCTATTTATCCCATGGCAACAAATCCTTTTATATCACCGCTTTGGCAGAAATTTGTTAAGGATGGTATCTGTTACCAGTAGTTTAACCCTTCCTTCTCCTACTTCATTTTCAGCAAATACGTATACTTTCCTCATGTTGAATCTCCCATGCATACTAATGGTTTTTATTTTCCACATTCATTACATTTCTCTACTTCACTTTCAGTGCTTATACAACTTTTCGATCCTACCCTCTAATTAACATGCTACTTCCAGCTTTGCTATCTTATCTCATAAAACTGGTCACTCTTCCCATGAGTCTGTTATGATTCAGATGTATACGGTACGAACAAAAACTTTCCAGGAGCCTATGGGGTTAGAGAAGAATGCAAACATCAATTAAACTAATTCTTGAGACCTATTCATTAAGGTAGACTGATGTCTATTCATTTACACAGAAGCTAGTGAGATCAAGGAACAAACACATCAGAATGCTCGTAATACTGACATGTAAGGTATGAGAGAAAACATCATTGAGCAGAGAAAGACACCAGGTTTAAGATAATGAAGGTATGAATCTAACTCTGATCATGCATTTAGATTTAAATATAGTTGAAAGAAATATGTGGATGGGTTTAACAACTGAGATACTCCTGCCATTACCATTTGTTTCAACAGATTTAAAAAATAAAAATATTTTGAACCGGGCGATGGTGGCGCACGCCTTTAATCCCAGCACTCAGGAGGCAGAGGCAGGCAGATCTCTGTGAGTTCGAGACCAGCCTGGTCTACAGAGCTAGTTCCAGGACAGGCTCCAAAGCCACAGAGAAACCCTGTCTCGAAAAACAATAAATAAATAAATATTAAAAAAATAAAAAATAGAAATATTTTAAAGCTCATCATATACACTGATAAAGTATCCATGTGGATAGAATATATTTACTACCTCAAAACTGCAAGGATCTCTCTGCAGAAAATCAAAATCAGCACAATACAAATTCATATCTTCATGATTTTATTAGGAAGAAACATGTCAGGGCAATTTGTACCTTACAAAATTTTAGAAAAGAACACTTGTAGATAACAAGAGCCCCTCTTATCACACTTCTCCATTATTCCTTTTATAATAAGCATTCCCATTAAATCTGTAATCAATTAATTATGTCAAAGAGGAAATAATCATTGACATGGATTAGTCACTGTCTGTGTCTTCCTAGTGGAAAAGACCAACTTCTTCTAGTTTTCCCAAGCACACCTGAAGTATAAAAACTGTATATAATGTGGGAGGCATTGTATAGTATGAGTTCAGTTTTATTATATTCTTTGACTTCTTTTACCACATTTTGATTTGCATAATTTTTTAATTTCACTGCTTTAGTTAAATTTTAAAAGTGTTTGCTTACAGTTGTATTAGTATTCTTTGCTATCCTCAATATCTCTGACTTCATACTACATACATTTGTATATAAATTAACATCATTGATCATAACAAACATTTTGTTTCTTTTAGTTGTCAGCCTGAAGATGCAAAGGAAATGAAAGATATATGTGGTAATTGATGGGATATTGAGATATATGAGCCAAAAAAATCTGACCCATTAGAACCCAAGGAAATAGCAATTATTGCCATAAGCTCAAGTGAAATACATTTATGTTGGAAGAGCTGCTTCCCATATGTACTTCCTTTTAGTCAGCCACCCATATTCAGAAATTTGAGGAACTTAAAAACACCAAAAATCTGACCTGAAACAATGTAGCAATTGTCTTTGGATACTCCCACATCCTTCTTACCTGTCTTCCATTTCTCATATGAAATGCAACCCAGCTTCCAGTGTATTGTGCATCATGACACAAAACTTATAATCCTTTCCTTTATAAGTACTGATGAAAGTTCAGCAGTTATTCTTAGCATGTGGCCTCGATTTGTATTCCAGAAATGTAATCTTGCTAAAAATTTTTGGTATGTCATGAGCTTTCCAATGCTGTGACATACACTCATAATACCACATGGCACAGATATTTTTTTGGCTTGTGGTTTCAAGTGCTTCAGACTATGCCTGGCTGGTTGTATAGTTTGGAGCCCTGTAGCCAGGAAAAATATCATTGTAGAGACCAAATGTCAGAGCAAAGCAGGTAATTCACAGCAACAAGAAAGCAGAAAGTAAGGCAAAGAGACAAAGATCACAATAGCCCCTCAATGGAACACATCAATGATTGAGCTTCATTTTGTCCTGTGTTCATTTGTAGTCTGAGACTGCTTGTTTGTTTCCTGGCTGCCCAGACCAAAATAATCACACAGAAACTGTATTAATTAGACATTGTTTGGCCTATTATTTAGGTATATTGCCAGCTAGCTCTTGCATCTTAAATTAACCCATTTCTATTATTTTGTATTTTACCACTAGGCTCGTAGTTTACTGGTATGGTTCTAGCTGGGCACTGACATCTTTCTCCTTACGTGGCTACATAGCGTCTCACTAACTTCACCTTCTTTTCTCCTCTATCTCTGATTGCCTTGCCCTATTCTGTTTTGTCATAGGCCCAAAGCAGTTGATTTATTAAGCAATGGTAATAAAACATATTCACAACATATATGGGGGAATCCCACATCATTCATCTCTTTAAAATTTTCACCACGTCAAAAGTTCACCAAGTTGACAACCACGCCTTCAACACGTGGACAAAGAGAACATATCTGACCCACCACCAATTATGTGTGATAATGACTATTGATTGGTTCTTTATATGAACTAAGGAATCGAACCTGTAAAATTGAAGCAATGTATTACAATATTTGTATCAAATTGTGTTTGTGTTGTATGTAGATGATGTTACCTCTTAAAATTTTAAGTTTGATTATAAAATCCCTTAAAGTAGTTATATCCTGATTGACTTAGAAATAAAGTGACTACTCCTAAATTTCCCAGGAATAAGTGAAATAGTTTCTAATATTTTCAATAAGGAAAAAAGGTATCCTTTTAGATACCAACAATCCTAATGTTTAAATAGTGCAGGTTGACAGTTTCAAGGTATTTGAAATGAGTTGCATTTAATGTTATTGATTTAATAAAAATGGCTAAATCGTCTGATTCATTATGGTTTGTTTTTTTTATCTACAAGGGCAGATTTTCTCTTAATGTTAACTGATTTGGGAACTTATCACCCAATTTTCAGATATAAAGATAATGAGAAATGTGTATTTAGGATCAACTTGAAAAATTATTCTAACTAACTTTACTTCAATAGCATTTCTCTTTTACACTCTACATTTCATCTGAATGATTTCTAATGTTGCTGTGTTATTTAAAAGTACAGATTTATGCAAAATTAAGTAATTAATTGGTAGTCATTAAACATACAGATTATTTCTAACAAAGTAGAATAGCAATGAATATTTTAAATTTAGAAAATTTCTACTTATGGTTAAGGTGTGAAAAGCCTTATAGATTTGGATATGAAAACCATTATAGCTCAGTGTGAAATGTATAATTTATGATCTCTGGGGGTCTGTTAACATGAAGTTGGTCTGTGAAAGATAGCTCATAATTAGCTGCTTCCTAACTTTCTGGAAAGAGAAGTTACTCTGTCTAAAACATATTCAATATATGTGAAAGAAACTCTTCCAGAATATAAAGGAGCAGTCTATATGCACAAAGTGGAGAAAATATATCTGATAATGTGAAAGAGCAGCTTGATTCTAAAGTTTCTAAGTATATTTTTCATAGTGAAAATGAGTAAAATCTGTAAAATATCTAAATGTGTATAGAATGTTATAGAAAATTCCATGAAAGGAAATTTCATTTGACATGATTGAAATGGACAAAGACCAGATTAATTTTAAGAGTATATTTAACCAGCTATAATGCTAAAGAGTATGTTGTTGCGAATTGATTTGTTTTCTGCATAATTGACAATATTTTATTATGCTCTCTCATAAATGTTTCTCCATTACTTTTTCAGTAACACAATTGAAGGATGAAGAAACTGAGTCTTACTAGAGTAATTAGTGTGTTACATGTTGATTTTATTTTTCCTTTGGTTAATAAAAACAAAGTACTTTCATTTTTGAAATAGCTGAGATTTAATATCATTTGCCATCATTGTATTTTGTATTTTGATTTTATTATCATTGTCATCATTAAATATCATCATACATCTATCATATTATACTGGTTGGTTTTTGGCAACTTATATAAGCTAAGGTCACCTGGGAAGAAGAAAATTGAACTGAGACTATGTTTCCATAAGATTTGAGAGGAGGACAGCAAGGAAGGCATTTTCTTGATTGATAACTGATATAGGAGTGTACAGGAGAGTCACCCCACATTATAATGGATAGTGCCACCCAAGAGCTGTTAGTGCTGGGCTGTAATAGAAAGCAGGCTGAATGACCAAGCCAGTAAGTAGCTTTATTCCACAGCCTATGCCTTAGTGTCTTTTTCCAGCTTCCTGCCTCATGCATACCCTTGTTTACCTCAGTGAGAAATTGTCAAGAGACTATTACTGCTAAAGTAAAATCTTTGCTTCACTGGAATGATTGATGCTGGTTAGTCAGGGCTGAAAATTTGACTATGATTGACATGAGTCCTACATCACTCAGGTGAAACCACTTGTGAAGTATTTCTCTGGGGTCAACACACAGTAGCTGTGGCCAGAATGGGACAAGGCTGCATATCAAACTGGAATCATACTTAGCCATGTGTAAGTGTCTTCTAAGTGGTACTGATTTTGAAGCATGAATGTGATGTGGGAAGGTCATTTGTCTATCTGTTGCTTTCAATGGTTAATTAATAAAGAAACTGCTTGGCCTGATAGGTCAGAACATAGGTGGGTGGAGTAAACAGAACAGAATGCTGGGAAGAAGGGAAGTTAGACAATGGCCATGCCTCTCCTCTCTGAGAGAGATGCCATGGAGCCAGCCACCAGGTCAGACATGCTGAATCTTTCCCAGTAAGCCACCACCTTGTGGTACTACACAGATTATTAGAAATGGGTTAATCAATATGTGAGAGTTAGCCAGAAAGAGGCTAGAGCTAATGGGCCAAGCAGTCTTTAAAAGAATACAATTTGTGGTTGTTATTTCGGGGCATAAGCTAGCCAGGCAGCCAGGAGCCGGGAGACAGGAACACAGCCCGCAGCTCTTTCTACATGAATGGGTGTTGGAGAGTGTGAGCCGCTTGTTAGTTTCCGGCCACTTAGCCCCAAAATAATTACACAAAAACCATATTAATTAAATTACTGCTTGGTCCATTAGCTCTAGCTTCTTAATGGCCAACTCTTACATATTAATTTAACCCATTTCTATTAATCTGTGTGTATCTCCACGTGGTTGTGGCTTACCAACTGCTCTGTGGCTTCTCTCTTTCCTCTCCCATGCTATAGGCCAAGCCAGTTCTTTGATCATTAATCAATAAAAGCAACTCTTAGACAGAAGGACCTCCCACACCAAATGGGTCATGAAGAACAGCTGAGGTTTAGAACTCTAGGAGTCCAGGAGTGACTAATGGTAAAATCATAATGTCAGTTACAGTGAAAACCAAAACAATGAAGGGATTGTCAAAGAGAGCTGATACTTAGCACCCTGTAAGAGGCTCAATGTCACTGAAGATAGGCTGGAAGGCCATCAATACAAATGAAGCCTCAGTTGCAGTACAGGCTCTAGGACTGAAAGAGTCAAAGATCAAGTTAAGGCTTGACACTTCAGACAGTATTTGAATCCCTGAAGAAAACTGAGGAGAGGGCATTGATGAAGGTGCAGACTAGGTTGATGTGAGTACCCTTGCATATTGGTAATAAATACCAGGATCGTAAGATAGTAGATATCCACCCATGATAGTAGCAGATATGCAGTGGAGCCAACCTGAGACTATGAGATAATTGTGTGTGATTTTGTGGCACAGCCAGAAAATGGTGACTTAATAAGTCTTTTGGAGCCCAGGAGATAATAAATGAATTGCAGGTGTTGGATACTGAGTTATTTACATTATTGGGGATTGATTTGATTTGATTGTGATTGTGTCCTGGTTCTTTCTTCTTGGAGTAATAAAGTATTTAACTTATTTTTGAATTTGCAGAAAGCCAAAGTTTGGAGACTTTGTATATTAAACAGGACATTGGGTGTTTTATAAACACTTGAACTTTTAAAGTATTTGAAATTTTAAAGATTATGTAACTTTTAAAGTTATGCTATGATTTATGATGTGCTATTAATGAGATATTGGTGATTAAAAAAGAAAGAAAATGTTACGGTACAAGAATTATGTATTTCTTTATCAAGTTAACCATGGATTAGTAGTGCTATATTTTGTTTGTTTGTATTGTGTTCACTTGGCACAAGATGGGATCATCTAATAATATTGATTTGGGAGGGCTTTTTTCACTATCGAAGGTGCCATCCCTTAGAAGACAGTTATAAGTCATATAAAAAAGCAATCTGAATGAATCATGGAAAACAAGTCATTAAAAATCATGCCTCCATTGGTTCTACTTCAGTTTCTGTCTCCAGGTTCCTGCTTTGAGTTTTTTTTTTTCCTGGTTTCATTCTATTACCAATTTTAACATGTTAGATAATAAACCCTTTCTTTATTCAAGTTGCCTATGGTCAGTGGCTTTTTTCTCTTATCATTGAAACAGAAACCAAAGTAGGAGTATCCTATGTAATCAAATTCTCAAATATCCTGATAACTTTTAACATTTCAGTAACAGAATCAAATCTCAAATGATATATTTTTCACCTGAAGTTGCACCTGGGAAATTAGAAATAGTTTGTTTTTTCACTTTATAAAGGCCATTGTACTAAAATAGCTCTGTTTCCTATAGTGTAAAGTTGTGTGGGGAAGCATTCAAATTTGTAAAGATGGTAAGTTTTCCTTAGTTATCATTTATATGGGTAAAATCGTATTTTCACAAATATTTTATGCTGTCTTTGGAGTGCCAAGGTTACCTTTAGTGTCCTTGTTGTCCATGATAGATCTTCTTATGAGAGCTATAATGCTGCCATACCTGATGGGCATTTTCTATCAGAATTTCAGTTATACTTTTAAAAATATAAATCGAAGAATAATTTAAAAACAGGAAATATTAAGAGAGTATGAAAATGGAAAAAAAAAACCCTGAACCTGTGCTGCTGGCTGACAATAAATAATTTGGCCCAACTTCTCAGATTATGGCCAGAGTTTTACAATGTTGAAAACCCTAATAAAATACATTTAGATCAAAATACATTTTAACCACTGGAGACCTTGAATTTTATGTCTATTAGTAATTTATTTATTATCTGTTAACATTACTACCTTTTTGCTTCTTTGTTTGTCTTTTAAAAAGTATGATTTAATAAAGGTATGATGGCACCACATCTTCCTTTCCATGCTGCTCCAGGACCTCTCAACTACCCTCTCTTGAAGCTCTTCCATGGCCTCTCAGGTGGATAGCTACTTTTCTTTAATATTATTGCATATATACATATATATGTATGTTTGCATGAATGCTTATTTATACATGATTGCACAACATATTTATATATATAATATATATAATTTATACATAAGTATATATATACATATATATATAAATTTAATCTGCTGTGTCTATTTTGCTGTTTGTTCTCTTTTTCCCAATGGTCATTTGTTGCCTGTTCTTAGCTCTTTGTTTAGGCATTTCACCTCTCCCAAGACTCTCCCCCTTCCACATTAATACACCAACTGATATTGCCTTTCTTCCAATGTTGTTTATTCAGAGACTTCTAGGAGAGATTGTGTCACAGCAAATGTCCTGCTATTTCTGACTCTTACAAATCTGCTGCTCTCTCTTTCTCTCTGCAATGCTCTGTAATTCATAAATTCAGGAACTGTTATGTAGATGTATCCATTGTAGAATGGCTGTTCATGTTCTGTTGATTTCTGCATTGTGTCCAGTTGTACTTCTCTGTGATGGTTTCCATTTGATTTAAAGAGAGGCTTCATTGATGGAGGGGAATTGTAGCTACACTTATCTGTGGGTATAAAGATATCATTTAGAATGTGGAGTGGGAAGTCCTTCTGTATATGTATTGCTTTTATTGGTTAATGAGTAAAAATTCTGTCTTTAGCCAATGGCTTAACAGAATATAGACTACCTGGAAAATATATATAGAGAGAGTAGGCAAAGTCAGGGAGAAGTCATGTTGCCCATAGGAGACAGACGTCTCTTCCAGAGCCCACCAGAAACTTGTCAGTAAGCCACAGCCATATGGTGATACACAGATTAATAGAAATGGGTTAATTTAAGATATACGAGTTAGCCAAAAATACACTTAAGCTATTGGCCAAACAGTATTGCAATCAATACAGATTTCTGTGTGATTATTTCAAGTGAGAGCTGTTGGGAGACAAACCAGCAGCATACCCATACAGATTTGAGCCCCAACAACTGGGGTATAGCCACATGATCAGCCACACACTTTGAGTCCAGGTGATTGTATGCCGACTCAGGGATAGGAGGAAAGTAGCTGAAAGCGTGTCTGTTGGTCAGTCCCCCACCCCCAGCCTGAGCAAACAGCCAGATCTGGTCAGCTAGGAATGTTCTGGCAGGAAAGCCTGGCAGATTTCTGCTACCGTACACAGAAATATTTCCAGGTCATGCAGTGTGCTACAAGGCAGATTTAGCTTTTACTCAGATAAAAAGGGTTTAATATGCTGCACAGTGCTACCCAGAGTTGAGATGGTGAGGAGAGCTCACACCTGGCAGTCTCAGAAGCAGTGAACAGACTCTGCCATGTTGGTTTGGGCAGAGCCAAAAGGCAACATAGACTTAGTTCTAGCCACACTGCTTAGCATTTTAAGAAGTGGTCAGAAAAGGATTACAGATACACAATAAAACAAATTCAGATGAAAAAGATTTCAAAATGGGTCACAGTGTGACTAAAAGTAATGTAGGTAGGCATGGGAGAGAGCAGAAAAGGAATAGAGAGTTATAAAATGAAGAAAATGGGTTTTAACAAAATAAAACAAAGTCTTTAAAGAGACAGAGTAAACTTGTAGAAGAAGTAATAGAATAAGAAAAATAAGCCACGTAAAGATGGAATACACACAGAGAATACAAACTATGTATATTTTTGTATTTTATTTGAATTTTTTGACTGTTAGTTAAATAGAAACAGAAATTTTACTGTACATTCTGCTAAGCTAAACCAACATATATATTTTAAAGGTCTTGACTTCAAAATTGGTTCTAAGGATTTGTTGTTTTGGAAAAGACGATCTTCTTTAGCTTCCACAGAGGACAAAAACCCATGGATTCCTTCCAGACTAATGTGATTTGATATACCAAGGTTGCCTGAAAGGTTTCTGTGAACCCCCTGCCCAAATCACTTCATCAAACAAAAAGTAGGAAGCAGATGGAAGAGATTTACATTCAAATTCCCAATTATTGTTTATAAATGTTTGATTTCATTTAAAGGGGGGGTATGCTCTAGAGATGGAAACTTTGCATAGGTATGGATCTTTGTTTATTGATACAAATTTACAAATTTAAGATCTATTTTGTTTTATATGTGTGTGTGTTCATGATTAAAGTATTGTGTTTGTACAGCTCATTTAAAAATTTAATGTATAATTAAGAAATATAGGTTAATAGAGAGTCATCTATAAAAGTCAAGCTTGTAGTCATGTTATTTAGGATTTTTAGATGTACAGAGATATATTTCAGATGAATAGTTATTCTTCAAACCTCTCAGAGACTAACAGAATATGGCATTTAAAAATTTTTAAGAACTTAAAACTTTTCAAGACATGAGACACATCTGCTCCTGGCAGCACCAATCTACTTCAAGAGGATGATGGTCATCAAAGAGACTCATTTAGGCAAGAATCTGCTCTTGCCTGGACTGTTTGATGGTATGCTGTATGAACTGGACATGCAGAACCCATAGAAAAATGACTGCTGAACTTGCCTAAAGATGAGCCAATCCTTCGGGGTCTGTGCTTCATGAAAGAATCTGCCAGACATCTGCAGGACACAGAAGAAAGTGTCTGAAAAATTGTCAATATAATGCCTTTGACATTTCCTGTTTCATGGAAAAGTCTGCCAGATACTATGAGCTATAGGCTGAAGATGGGTGACCGCAATGTTACAGAAGAATTTTGGGTGACTGTCCAGGCAACAAAATGTCTCTGTCAATTCTAGAGTTTTGGAAGTTGCTTACAATGAACTTCCTGTTTACTTAGGTAATATTATATCCTTCTGTAGTCTTCGATGGTGTTGAAAAATAGATAACTACAGTTATTGTTTTCCTTAGTTATGATAAAAGATAAAGAAAGTATAAAGATTGTAACTAAAATTTCTGCTTGATTATTGTTTTGTTGTATATAATTTTACTATGTTAAAGCTAAAACCTTACTTTTTATTTAAACAGAAAAGTAGAAATGGTGTGGGAAGTTTTTCTGTATATGTGTTGCTTTTATTGGTTAATGAATGAAGAAAATGCTTTTGGATAATGGCTTAACAGAATATAGCCAGGCTAGAAAAGATATATAGAGAGAATAAGTGAGTCAGAGAGCAGTCATGTAGTCCTGCCAGAGACAGACACTAGACAGAACTTTACCTGGTAAGCCACAGCCAAGTGGTGATACACAGATTAATAGAAATGGATTGATTTAAGATATAAGAGTTAGCCAGAAATACACTTAAGCTATTGGCCAAAAGTATTGCAAACAATAAAGTTTCTGTGTGATTATTTTGGGTCTGGGCATCTGGGAACAAACAGGTAACATCTGTCAGCACTCTACATTGTGTCCAGTTGTACTTCTTTGTGATGGTTTCCATTTGTTTTAAAGAGAGACTTCTTTGATAGAGAGGGATTGTAGCTGCACTTATCTGTAGGTGTAAAGACATGATTTAGAATGTCATAGGAAATTATGCTGGTCTAGCAAAAATGGTAATACTCTGTTACTTTCTAAAATTCAAGGCCTTACAGCTCAAAGGTCCAGAAAACATTTTTAACAAAATTATGGAAGAAAACTTCCCCAACATAAAGAAAGATATTCCTTTGAATATTCAAGAAGCATACAGAACACCAAACAGACTGGATCAAAAAAAAAGTCCCCTCGCCATATAATAATCAAAACACAATATATACAGATTAAAGAAAAAATATTAAGAGTTGCAAAGGAAAAAGGCCAAGTAACTTATAAAGGTAAACCGATCAGACTTACACCTGACTTCTCTGTGGAAACCAATAAAGCCAGAAGGTCCTGGATAGAGGTACTACAGAAACTAAGAGACCATGGATGCAAACCCAAACTACTATACCCAGCCGAGCTATCGTTCACTATCAATGGAGAAAACAAGACATTCCAGGATAAGAACAAATTTAAACAATACGTTGCCACAAATCCAGCCCTACAGAAAGTAATAGAAGGAAAATCACAACTCAAGGAATCCAACATTGCCAACACTGCCTACAATAACCCAGGCATCTAGCGACCCTTCAACAGCACAACTCAAAGAAGGGAGACACACAAACTCTTCTACCAAAAGCAGTAAGAATAACTGGAGTTAACAACCACTGGTCATTAATATCACTTAATATTAATGGTCTCAATTCACCAATAAAAAGGCACAGGCTAAGAGATTGGATACGAAAACAGGATCCAACAGTCTGCTGTTTGCAAGAAACTCATCTCAACCACAAAGACAGGCATCTACTCAGAGTAAAGGGTTGGGAAAAGGTTTTTCAAGCAAATGGTCCTAAGAAAAAAGCAGGTGTGGCCATACTAATTTCTAACAAAACTAACTTCAAACTAAAATCAATCAGAAGAGATCGAGAGGGACACTTTATACTCATAACAGGAACGATTCAGCAGGATGAAGTCTCAATCCTGAATATCTATGCCCCTAATATAAAAGCACCCACTTATGTAAAAGAAATATTGCTAAAACTCAAGGCAGACATCAAATCACACACACTAGTAGTAGGAGACTTCAACACACCTCTCTCACCAATGGACAGGTCAATCAGACAGAAAACTAATAGAGAATTAAGAGAATTGTTGGAGGTAATGAATCAAATGGACTTAACAGACATCTATAGAACACTCCACCCAAATAGGAAAGAATACACCTTCTTCTCTGCAGCTCATGGAACCGTCTCGAAAATTGACCACATACTTGGAAACAAAGGAAACCTCCACAGATACAAAAAATTATCAGTGTCCACCTGTGTCTTATCAGATCACCACGGATTAAAGTTAGAAGCCACCAACAATGCTACCCCCAGAAAGCTGACAAACTCATGGAAACTGAACAGTCAACTACTGAACCACACCTGGGTCAAGGAAGAAATTAAGAAAGAAATTAAAGTCTTCCTTGAATTTAATGAAAACAAAGAGACAACATACTCAAACCTATGGGACACGATGAAAGCAGTGCTAAGAGGAAAGTTCATAGCACTAAGTGCCCACTTAAAGAAAACGGAGAAAGCATACATTGGGGACTTAACAGCACACCTGAAAGCTCTAGAAAAAAAAGAAGCAGACACGCCCAGGAGGAGTAGAAGACTGGAAATAATCAACCTGAGGGCAGAAATCAACAAAATAGAAACACAGAAAACAGTCCAAAGAATCAATGAAACAAAAAGTTGGTTCTTGGAGAAAATCAACAAGATTGACAAACCCCTATCCAAACTAATTAAACGACAGAGAGAGAACACGCAAATAAATAAGATCAGAAATGAAAAGGGGGACATAACCACAGACACAGAGGAAATTCAGAGAATCATTAGATCTTACTACAAAAGCCTGTATGTCACAAAACTGGAAAATGAAAAAGAAATGGACACTTTTTTAGATAAGTACCATATACCAAACCTAAACCAAGACCAGGTGAACGATCTAAATAGACCTGTTAGTCGCGAAGAATTAGAAACGGTTATCAAAAATCTCCCTTCCAAAAAAAGCCCAGGACCAGATGGTTTCAATGCAGAATTCTACCAGAACTTCCAAGAAGAGCTAATACCTATACTTCTTAATGTATTTCACAATATAGAAACAGAAGAGTCATTGCCAAATTCCTTTTATGAAGCTACAGTTACCCTGATACCAAAACCACACAAAGACCCAACGAAGAAAGAGAATTTCAGGCCTATCTCACTCATGAACATCGACGCAAAAATTCTCAATAAAATACTGGCAAACCGAATCCAAGAACACATTAGAAAAGTTATCCATTATGATCAAGTAGGCTTCATTCCAGACATGCAGGGCTGGTTCAACATACGCAAATCTATCAATGTAATCAACCATATAAATAAACTGAAAGAAAAAAACCATATGATCATTTCATTAGATGCTGAAAAAGCATTCGACAAAATTCAACACTCCTTTATGATAAAGGTCTTGGAGAGATTAGGGATACAAGGGTCATACCTAAATATAATAAAAGCTATTTACAGCAAGCCGACAGCTAACATTAAATTAAATGGAGAAAAACTCAAAGCCATCCCACTAAAATCAGGAACACGACAAGGATGTCCACTCTCTCCATACCTCTTCAATATAGTGCTTGAAGTTCTAGCAATAGCAATAAGACAACATAAGGGGATCAAGGGGATCCATATTGGAAAGGAAGAAGTTAAGCTTTCATTATTTGCAGATGATATGATAGTATACATAAGCGACCCCAAAAACTCTACCAAAGAACTCCTACAGCTGATAAACACCTTTGGTAATGTGGCAGGTTACAAAATCAACTCCAAAAAATCAGTTGCCTTCCTATACACTAAGGATAAGGAAGCAGAGAGGGAAATCAGAGAAGCATCACCTTTCACGATAGCCACAAATAGCATAAAATACCTTGGGGTAACTCTGACCAAGGAAGTGAAAGATCTATTTAGCAAGAACTTTAAGTCTTTGAAGAAAGAAATTGAAGAGGACACCAGAAAATGGAAGGATCTCCCTTGCTCTTGGATTGGGAGGATCAACATAGTAAAAATGGCAATTCTACCAAAAGCAATCTATAGATTCAACGCAATCCCCATCAAAATCCCATCAAAATTCTTCACAGATCTGGAGAAGACAATAATCAACTTTATATGGAAAAACAAAAAACCCAGGATAGCCAAAACAATCTTATACAATAAAGGATCGTCTGGAGGCATTACCATCCCTGACTTCAAACTCTATTACAGAGCTACAGTACTGAAAACGGCTTGGTACTGGCATAAAAACAGAGAAGTCGACCAATGGAATCGAATAGAAGACCCTGACTTTAGCCCACAAACCTATGAACACCTGATTTTCGATAAAGGAGCTAAAAGTATACAATGGAAAAAAGAGAGCATCTTCAACAAATTGTGCTGGCAAAACTGGAAGTCAATCTGTAGAAGAATGAAAATAGATCCATATCTATCACCATGCACAAAACTCAAGTCCAAATGGATTAAAGACCTCAATATCAGTCCAAACACACTGAACCTGATAGAAGAGAAAGTGGGAAGTACTCTACAACACATGGGCACAGGAGAACACTTCCTACGTATAACCCCAGCAGCACAAACACTAAGGACATCATTGAATAAATGGGACCTCCTGCGACTGAGAAGCTTCTGTAAAGCAAAGGACACTGTCACTAAGACAGAAAGGCAACCCACTGACTGGGAGAAGATCTTCACCAACCCCGCAACTGACAAAGGTCTGATATCCAAAATATACAAAGAACTCAAGAAATTAGACCGTAAAAGGTTAATCAATCCAATTATAAAATGGGGCACTGAGCTGAACAGAGACTTTTCAACAGAAGAAGTTCAAATGGCCAAAAGACACTTAAGATCGTGCTCAACTTCCTTAGCAATCAGGGAAATGCAAATCAAAACAACATTAAGATACCATCTTACACCTGTCAGAATGGCTAAAATCAAAAACACCAATGATAGCCTCTGCTGGAGAGGTTGTGGAGAAAGGGGCACTCTCATCCATTGCTGGTGGGAATGCAAACTTGTGCAACCACTTTGGAAAGCAGTGTGGCGGTTTCTCAGGAAAGTCGGGTTCAACCTACCTCTCGACCCAGCAATACCACTATTGGGAATATACCCAAGAGATGCCCGAACATACAACAAAAGTATATGCTCAACTATGTTCATAGCAGCATTGTTTGTAATAGCCAGAACCTGGAAACAACCTAGATGTCCTTCAATGGAAGAATGGATGAAGAAAGTATGGAATATATACATATTAGAGTACTACTCAGCAGTAAAAAACAATGACTTCTTGAATTTTGCATACAAATGGACAGAAATAGAAAACACTATCCTGAGTGAGGTAAGCCAGACCCAAAAAGAGGAACATGGGATGTACTCACTCATATTTGGTTTCTAGCCATAAATAAAGGACATTGAGACTATAATTCGTGATTCTAGAGAAGCTAAATAAGAAGGTGAACCCAAAGAAAAACATATAAGCATCCCTCTGAATATTAACCTTCATCAGGCGATGAAAGAAGACAGAGACAGAGACCAACATTGGAGCACTGGACTGAAGTCTCACGATCCAAATCAGGAGCAGAAGGAGAGTGAGCACGAGCAAGGAACTCAGGACCGCGAGGGGTGCATCCACACACTGAGGCAATGGGGATGTTCTATCGGGAACTCACCAAGGCCAGCTGGCCGGGGTCTGAAAAAGCATGGGACAAAACCGGTCTCGCTGAACATAATGGACAATGAGTACTACTGAGAACTGAAGAACAATGGCAATGGGTTCTTGATCCTATTGCACGTAATGGCTTTGTGGGAGCCCAGGTAGTTTGGATGCTCACCTTAATAGACCTGGATGGAGGTGGGTGGTCCTTGGACCTCCCACAGGGCAGAGAAACCTGCTTGCTCTTTGGGCTGAGGAGGAAGGAAGACTTGATTGGGGGAGGGGGAGGGAATGGGAGGTGGTGGCGGGGAAGAGGCAGAAATCTTTAATAATTAAATAAATTAATTAATAAAAAAAACAAAACAAAACAAAAAAAATAAAATTCAAGGCCTCACTAGCACAGGGAAGCTGGCTAAGTTTTAGTACCAGAGATGATTTACTCCTTATTCTATACCTTAAATTCAATTAGTTTCTAAAAACATATAAATGTAGCAGCGTAAAAGAATGACAGACATAAATTAGAGTAAAATATTTAATTAGGGGAAGACTCACGGAAACCAAAAGGTTAAGATCCTCCCTGGTAAGCCACCAGCTTGTGGTACTACACAAAATAGTAAAAATGGGTTAGATCAATATGTAAAAACTAGCCAATAAGAGGCTAAAACTAATGGGCCAGACAGTGTTTAAAAAAATACAGTTTCCATATAATTATTTCGGGTAAAGCTAGTCAGACAGTGGGAAGCGGCCCGCCGCTTCCTATTACAACAATATAAATGCTGTGTGTGGGACATTTACTTTTATCTTGGCATGTTGATAATTGTTGTGTTTCATTGGTAGGACCATTCTATTGCTTATACTGGCTTTCAGTTGGTAGCTTCAATAATGTTTTCCTATACCATAGGAAAGAGGCTTTTAGGTCAGATTAAATCACTCAAGACTTGTGTCTTCAGTGTGTGGTGTCTTCAGCAGTAAGGACCCAACCTCAACCTCTTATTGGCAACAAAGAACTGCATATATAATCTGTATTTTTAATTACCCAAATTCTTCAATAAAATTGATAGAGGAAGGTCATTGGTTAAAAAATAAAGAAACTGCTTGGCCCTCATAGGTTAAAACATAGGTGGGTGGAGTAAACAGAACAGAATGCTGGGAGGAAGAGAAAATGAGCTCAGACTCAACAGCTCTGCTCTCTGGAGCAGATGCCATGATCCCCTCTCCCGGGCAGATGCAGGGCAGCTCCTCTGAGAGACAGCCACCATGCTCTCCTCTCCAGAGCAGATGCAATGATGCTCCGACTCAGGATGGACGTAGGCTAGAATCTTCCCGGTAAGCGCACCTTGGGGTGCTACACACATGAATAGAAATGGACCAAGCAGTGTTTAAAAGAATACAGTTTGTGTGTTGTTATTTCTGGTATAAAACTAACCATGTGGGAGCCGGACTGTGGGAAGAGGCCCGCAGCTCCTACAACATAAAATGAAACAATTAAGTCAGCTAAATTGGGGTTTGTTTTATGTTTTACTTAATCTTTAAATTTATAGATTGCATTCATTGATCAATATAACCTCAAAGTTACAAAATTCCTTATGTAGCTATGTGTGGAGTCTGTTTAATGCCCCAATGTGCATCAATTTACTTTAGTAAGTCTGCCTTTGCATATAAACACCATTTATCTATATTGATTATATTGAATTTTTTCATTTGGCTTGCACATGAGTGAAGACTTAAGACATCTTGAGGCTGAAATGCCAAATTATAGCTTGAACTGCTAATGAGAATAATCGGGTAGTATTATCACTTTTATATTCCACTTTCTGGACTCTTGAGAGTTTATTTTATAATATTTATATATTTCTTTTACACTAAAATATAATAGTACTTGCCAAACCTTAATTTTTATCTTTGTGTGTCATGTGTGAATAAGTTTTGGTGTGTATGTGTTTGAGTATATATATGGTAAGTCAATGTCAGGTGTCTTTTTTGGTTATTGTCCCCTTTAGCTTTTTTAGAAAAGATCTCTCAGTAGAACCTGAAGCTTGGTGTGGAAACAATACAGAAGAACTTTGGGTGACTGTCCAGGTAGTGAGATGTCTCTTAATTCTAGAGTTTTGGAAGTTGCCTACAAGGAACTTCCTGTTAACTTAGGTAATATTATATTCTTCTGGAGTCTTTGATGGAGTTGAAGAATGGATAGTTAAAATTACAGTTTTCCTTAGTTAAGATAAAAGGTAAAGTAGATATAAATATTATAACTGTAATTCTTGCTTGATATCTGCTTTGTTATATATAATTTTACTATTTTATTTTATTTTGTTTTTGTTTTATTTTATTTATTTATCTATTTTTTAAAGATTTCTACCTCCTCCCTGCCACCGCCTCCCATTTTCCTCCCCCTCCCCCAATCAAGTCCCCCTCCCTCATCAGCCCGAAGAGCAGTCAGGGTTCCCTGCCCTGTGGGAAGTCCAAGGACCTCCCACCTCCTTTCAGGTCTAGTAAGGTGAGCATCCAAACTGCCTAGACTCCCACAAAGCCAGTACGTGCAGTAGGATCAAAACCCAGTGTCATTGTTCTTGACTTCTCGCTAGATGCCTGAGTTATTGTAGGCAGTGTTGGCAATGTTGGATTCCTTGGGTTGTGATTTTCCTTCTATTACTTTCTGTAGGGCTGGATTTGTGGCTACGTATTGTTTAAATTTTTCTTATCCTGAATTTTACTATTTTAAATTTAGAGTCTTACTTTTTATTTAAACAGAAAGGGGGAAATGGTATGGGAAGTCCTTCTATATGTGTTGCTTTTATTGATTAATGAATAAAGGAGCTGTTCTGGCCATTGCTTAGCAGAACAGAGCTAAGTGGGAAAAACTAAACTGAATGCTGGGAGAAAGGAAGCAGAGGCAGAGAGCTGCCATGGAGCTGCCAAAGGAGACAGACACAAGCCATAAGCTAGAAACTTGTCTATAAGCTACAGCCACCTGGAAATACACAGATTACTAGAAATGGGTTAAATTAAAACATAAGAGCTAGTCAGTAAGAAGCTAGAGCTAACAGACCAAGCATTGATTTAATTAATACAGTTTCAGTGTGGGCAGCCAGAAACAATCAAGCAGTCTCCTACAGCAGAAGCTCACTATCACATGAATTCAGAATGATATATAAACTCCATGGATCTCTGTCTCCCCTTATGCCACTCAGCACTGAAATAACAGTTTTGTATTGCAGTACAAGGCTTTCACATGGATTCTGGGACACAGAACTTAAGACCTCATGAAGGCTTAGCAATCACTTTACTGAGCAAATCAAATCCCTAGTACTAATTACAATGCTTATATAGATAAAGTAAATGTTCTTTCTTTCTCTCCCTGCATAGCCCCACTTGAACTCAGTACTATCTTCTTTTCATGACTTTATGATACAATCATTTTTAAAACTCAATAAGTGTTTACCCTAAGAGTTCATAATTAAGGAGACTAGCTGTGCAGCACTGGCTGTAACCAAATGATTCATCTCAGAATCACACATGTGTCGTCATGTTGATCAGAAACTTTTGCAAAGTTAACAGAATGTCCTTAACTTCCCCTCAGCTTGGTGTGGCTTTAAACACACTCTTTCCGGAACTTAGACTTCTTACTTCCTTACTCATATACTTTATTAGAAAATTTACATTTCTAAATTCTTTTTCTGCCCCCTTAACGGATAAGTAAATCTTTGTTAAAAGCTTCTTGCCACTTTTACAACCCAAGTATTTTTTCTCACAGATCACATAGTAATTCTTTCAAAATATTTTCAAGTAAAAGTATATTCTTAACTTTTAGTTTCTATAAGCAAGAATATTACTGTCCCTGGCACCTTGCTCCAAGTTGTAAAACTCTCTGTTGTCAGCAACACACAAGTATTATGAGTTTTCCTTTGAGTTAAGGCAGTTAGTAAAGCAGATGAGCTGTTGTTCCCTGTCTCCAGCACTTAGAAACTTTCCATTTTTGGTTCAGGGAAGCTACATACACTGACTTTCTGTTGCAATAACCTTCCTCTATTGCAATAGCCTTGTGTGAACTCATCGTTGTTCACTTAACTTTGTGACAATTTTGTTTTACAGGATGTCAGATTGCCTTTAGAATCAATATTTGTAAGTCTTCTTAAGAAAACAAGACTAATACCTGAGTCCCAGAGTTCCTAGCTTTAAAATGCAAGGGAAGTTGTTGCCAGGGACAGACGCCTTAGAATATTTTGGAAAGCTTGAGAATAGATAGAGCAACTCATCCAATCTCATGCCATTTTAGATGGAACACAGAAGTTCCTATGCTTGGCTTTATAGTTGAATGAGACATTTTAAAATCCAGTGCAGTAAATCATTTGTGGGTGTTTCTCTAAATGGTTTATCCACATCTGATAAGATAAGACAAACTTTATGATAAAAAATACTTTAAATGTTGTTATTTTATCAGAACCAGAACTTATTATAGACAAAAACATGAATTTAATAGAATATTATAGCACATAATTTTGAATTACAAATTCTAATTGCCTACATTCTTAATATAATTTTTACATTTTTGTAAATTACAGGTCACTGATAAATTCATAATCTCAACTTAATCTGGTAGATTTTGTTGACTTTCTTTTCAACTTGGAAAAGTTACAGTATTATCTCTTACCTGGAAAATTCTGTCATATTGTAAGAATTGTCAACTGTGTAAAAATCGATAAGAACAAGCAATGTGCTGGCTATTGATTCAGAGTTTGTAGCATAGAGGATAAGAGAAAGTCATTAGCATTTGATGGCCACACAAAGGGAGAAAAATTACCAGCAGTGCTTTGGAACAGGAAAACAGGGCTTCAGTTATGTCCTGACCGGAGGCTATTGGCACAGAAAAACCATGCTCAGGTTCCTAGAATTGATCAACATTATCATGTTTGTTAGGAGTACATATTTGCTATAGTCATTTGGTTATATGTAGAAATAAAAGGCAAACACTGGGGATTCTTTCTAACTCAATTAAATTGTTACAGACCTGAGTACTTGCATATGTATCTGTACACATACCACATACAAGCAAAAACAAAACAAAATGGCCAAGTCAACATGGGGCAAGAATTTAAACACAGACACACAAGTAAACTTGAATTATTAATATAATTTACTTTTAGTGACATAATTTAAGGATCAAAATATAAATTCTGTTTATGACATTGAGCTGTTTCCAATAATAGGCAAGACTTCAGAGAGGTTGCGTCAAGCAAAGGATCCCTTGGGATTACTTCTGATGATGTGTTAAGCAAAAGGACATTCATTTTGACCCAAGTTCTTGTTATATTGTCATAATATGTCACAGAAATGAAAGAAAAAACTATTCCTTGTGCAGAGTTAGAAGCTGCTGGGGATGTTAGCTCATTAACCCATTGACCCTTACACAATGATAGTGGCAATCTTCAATAACCAACTCTCACCGACAGATATATAAGCCAGACAAAAAATAAAGAGATAAGTACTGGAACTAACAGACATTATAAACCAAATTAGTCTAGCAGACATCTACAAAACTTTTCATTCAAGCACAGTGAGTATATTTTCTTCTCAGCACAAAACTTTCTCCAAAATTAACCACATACGTGGTCACAAAAGAAGTCTAAAAATATCCAAGAAAATTAAATTAGCCCCCTGTGTTTTACCAGGTTGTCATGAATTAAAGCTGGATTTTAATAACAATGAAAATAACAAAAAGTCTATAGACTCATGGGTAAAGAAAGACTCTCTACTCTTGACTACTGGGTCAGGCAGGCTTAAAGAAAAATAATTAAATACTTCCTAGAACACAATGAAAATGAAAGGACACTGTACCCAAATTATGATGCACATGAAAGTGATGCTCGCAAGGAAATTTATATCACTAAATGCCTACATAAAATAGAGAGATGTGATGCTAGAAACTGAACAGCACACTTGAAAGTTCTAGAGCAAAAAGAAACAAGTAGACCTAAGAGAACTAGATGACAGCAAATAATCAAAATGATGGCTAAAATCAATAAAATAGGAACAGAACAATAAAAATAATCAGTGAAAGAAGAAGTTGATTCTCTGACAAGATTAACAAGATAGATAAGCTATTAACCAAACTAACTAAAAGATAGCAAGAATACCTAAATTAGCAAAATCAGAAACAAAATGTGGGTCCTAACAACAGATATTGATAATATCCAAAGAATTTTTAAATCATAGTTTAAAAACTTGAACTCCATAAAATTGTAATATCTTAAAAATGGAAAATTTTCTCAAGATATACCACTTAACAAAGTTAAATCAAGATCACATAAACATTTTACATATTCCTATAACCCCTAATAAAATGTAAGCAGTCATTAAAATCCTTCCAACGAAAAAAATCCCAGGGCCAGATGGGATTAGGGCAGAATCACACACGAATTTCAAAAGAGTTAATGCCTCTGGGCAGTGGTGGCACATGCCTTTAATCCCAGCACTTGGGCGGAAGAGGTAGGAGGATCTTTGTGAGTTCGAGGCCAGCCTGATCTACAAAAGCTTAGTTCCAGGACAGGCTCCAAAGCTACAGAGACACCCTATCCTGTCTTTAAAAAAAAAAGAGTTAATGCCAATAGTCCTTTAATTATCCATAAAAATCGAAACAATATTTTATAAGGCCACAATTACCTTGATACCCAAAACATAAAGATTTAACAAAGAAAAAAATTACAAACTAATGAACACACATGCTAAAATACTGGCAAGCCAAATATAAAAAAAACATCCCCCCACCCCATACTCCCAGTAAAACATCTACTATGACCATGTAAGCATAATTTTTAATCCTGAGATTCTCAAAGAAATAATTTTGACCCAAATGTGAAGCAAGCTTTACTTAAGTACTTTCCACAGAAATGGACTCTGGTCAGGTCAGGACTACTGGATTCACAGGGAGTGACCACAAGTCACATTTGAAAGGGATTAAATATGCACAACCCATAATTCATTACATTTCTCATCAAATCCAAAAGAGGGCAAATATACATTTATTTATTAATATCCCATATTATTGATTACACACCCTGCACATACATGTGATCAAGCATATCTAGTTTAGGTAGTTAAAAAAATATTTAGATAAGTAATCATGTAGCTTGTTATTTATCAAGAAATACAACTCTCAGCATTCCAGGAAATTAATATGTTCTCAGACAGGTGGGTTTTACTGACTTACTTTGGCTCTTTCAGTCAATGACACCCATGATATAAACAAACTGAAAGAAAAAATAAAAGACACACACACAATGATCTCATCAGATGCTAAAAATGCTTTTTAACAAAATCCAACACACTTTCTGATAAAAGTCTTGGTACCAATAGGGATACAAGGAAAATAACTCAACATAATAAAAACAATTCACAGCAAGCCTATAGCCAACTCAAATTAAATGGAGGAAAATTCAAAAGCAGCCAAGGAAATCAGGAAGAAGACAAGGTTGTCCACTCTCTCTCTATCTATTAAGTACAGTACTTGAAATTTCAGCTGAACAATAAGACAACTAATGCAGATCAAGGCGAGACAATTTGAAAGGGAAGATGTCAAAGTATCATTGTTTGCAGATAATAAGATAATATACATAAGAGATGGCTAAATTTCTAACAGGGAACTCCTACAGCTGATACATACCTTTAGTACAATGGCTGGCTACAAAATTAAATAATTAAAAAAAAAAACAGTATTTTACCTAAATACACATGAGAAATGAACTCAGAAAGAAATAAATCAATGAAACAACATGATTTTTAATCCTATAATTCGTGATCCTAGAGAAGCTAAATAAGAAGGTGAACCCAAAGAAAAACATATAGGCATCCTCCTGAATATTAACCTTCATCAGGCGATGAAAGGAGACAGAGACAGAGACCCACATTGGAGCACCAGACTGAAATCTCAAGGTCCAAATCAGGAGCAGAAGGAGAGAGAGCACGAGCAAGGAACTCAGGTGCACCCACATACTGAGACAATGGGGATGTTCTATCGGGAACTCACCAAGGCCAGCTGGCCTGGGTCTGAAAAAGCATGGGATAAAACCGGACTCGCTGAACATAGTGGACAATGAGGACTGCTGAGAACTCAAGAACAATGGCAATGGGTTTTTGATCCTACTGCAGGTACCAGCTTTGTGGGAGCCTAGGCAGTTTGGATGCTCACCTTACCAGACCTGGATGGAGGTGGGTGGTCCTTGGACTTCCCACAAGGCAGGGAACCCTGATTGCTCTTAGGACTGACGAGGGAGGGGAACTTGATTGGAGGAGGGGGAGGGAAATGGGAGGCGGTGGCGGGCAGGAGGCAGAAATCTTTAATAAATAAATTAATTAATTAAAAAAAGAAACAAACAATAGAAAGTATCTTGGGGAAAACTCTAAACAAGCAAGAGAAAAACCTGTATGATAAAATCCTCAAGTCTTTGAAGAAAGAAATTGAAGAAGACATCAGAGTATGGTAGCTTGATTGATATTTTTGTTGGACCCCCTAATAGTGGGAGTGGGGTTGTCTGACTCTATTCCTCTTGAGACTCTATGACTCCTACTGGGTTGCCTCATTCATCTTTGATTATGAGAGCCGTGCCTAGCCTTATACCATATTATTATGCCATGTTCAGAGCAAATTCTGGGGATGACCTTTCATTTCTGAAAAGATACAGGGGAGGAATGGATCTGAGGGAGATGAGAGGTGAGGTGTGGGGGAATGGGAAGGATTGGGGGAGGGAAATTTGTGGCCAGGATGTATTGAAAACAAAAAATTAGAATAATAATAAAGTGAAGGAAGACTCCTTAATTATTAAGAGAAAACATTCTCAGTATTGTATATATATTTTTAAATTCTCCAATCAAGGATATTTTATTGGGAATTGCATTGTTTTTCCAAGATGGTCATGTACTAAAGAAGAAAAATGAGAGTCATACTGAAGAATATATTGCAGTCTCTCAAAAGCCATTATTAAATAATTATATTGTTGAAGGATTAAACCCACAAGGTGGTAGAACAAGCTTCACGAAGTTATCTAACAACCGAGAAAGCACACTGGATTGTGAAGCTTGGATTTAGAGATAGTGTAACAGTTTTGCTCTGGAACAAGAACACCAAAAAAGAACTATTCTAAAATTCATGCCTACGTAAGCATAAAACCTACATCCAGAAAACAGAAATCATAATTTATTTGAACGAAGCTCAGAGCTCAGAAGTGTTTATCACTGTTGCTGTAAATGCCAGGCTCCATAGTGAGTGTTAGAAAAGTAATAATGATTCATTCAACATTCACTTGTATAAAATTTCCATTAAAATGTATTTGAAATATATAGGACCTTGGAGAATTGTCAATAGTGTGCATTTAGCCATATATATTCTAAATATATTCTAAAGCTCAAATGTACCTTAGACACATCTATTGTATTTTGATCTGTATTATATAATCTCTCTGGAAGTTATGGAATTGTTTCATAGGAATAAATTAAAGTTGTTAACTGTGCAACTTAATATTCTGGCAATTGCCCCATTTATAATTTCCAAATGTTTGTTCCTATTTAAACTCCCCTTTAAAAATATTTTATAGCGGAAGTAGTTACTTGTATTATTTCTAATTAATTCTTTATACTTGTGAATGCTAGAAAATGTTCTTTACACACATATTGTAGTTTAACAGATTTTAACAGTGCTAACTGAAATTAATTTCATACGAGCATCAGTGAGAAATTTGGAGTTCATATGTAACTACCCTCCCTGGGGAACATATTAGTAAAAATGTATTAGCTACAGTGCTGAGAATCCAGGAAGCAAACCTAGAAATGAAAGTATATTTTAAAAAGTAATTTTTATATATTTAAGAGCAATAAATAA
Source organism: Chionomys nivalis (assembly GCF_950005125.1). Lineage (NCBI taxonomy): Eukaryota > Metazoa > Chordata > Mammalia > Rodentia > Cricetidae > Chionomys > Chionomys nivalis. Next base: position 64,706,817 of record NC_080096.1, on the reverse strand, counting down.
TTTCTCAAAAATATTTTAATATTTTTATCTTGCCTAGTAATTGTGCACATTTAAAGGGTAAAGCATAGTAATTTGATACATATGTACAATATACAATGATCAAATCAGCTAAATTAGTCTTTCCATCTGAAAAACATTTATCATTTCTGTTATGAGCTTCTAAAGTCTGTTTTTTCAGTTCTTTTAAAATTTATGAAACTGTTCATAAAATATATAATATATGCATAGCCTATAGAGCCCAGAACACTAGGACTTGTCCCTGTATCAAACTTTTCCTTGGAACATGGAACTTCCTTGATTTCAGTAACCACTTTGTGTTAATCAACTTCCCATGGTGCATTAAATAAAAAAGCTAAGCAACTTACAAGAGAAAAGTTTAGTTTGTCTCATATGTGGATTTTCATGCAGTGTCAATAGGTCTTTTTGCTTTGGGGCCTGAGACAATATGATACCTAATAGGGACAGCATGCTGTAAATTCACTCACCTAGTAGCTGAAAAATGATGAAGGGGTGGAGGAAGGATCTAGAGTCCCATTTAACCTCTGAAAAAAGATTATTTAGCCGGGCGGTGGTGGCACACTCCTTTAATCCCAGCACTTGGGAGGCAGAGGCAGGCAGATCTCTGTGAGTTCGAGACCAGCCTGGTCTACAAGAGCTAGTTCCAGGACAGGCTCCAAAACCACAGAGAAACCCTGTCTCGAAAAACAAAAAACAAAACAGAAAAAAGGTTATTTAAATCTTACATTGTCCCACCTTATAAAGATTTTACCATTCTCAGGAACCGCCAGTTATGGACACAGCCTTTAACAACTGTTCATTTCAGGGACATTTAAGACCAAAACTATAGCATCATGCTTTTCCCTCAAGGTAATATATATCTAAAATGGAAATGATTTCATCCCTGTCTATGTTTTCAAGTCTCATAGGTTCCAGCATTGCTCAAAAACCGAAATCCAAAACCTTTCCTGAGATTTAGGGCAAATTAAACTATGAGCTTCTAAAAGAAATAAAAATATAATTCACATTTATGACAGGTACAATGTCACAGAATAGGCACTCAATTCTACAAGGGAAGAATGGGGGAACAGAAAAGGAAGATATAATAGAAAAATCCAGTAGGGCGAATAGAAAACCCTACAGCTCCCTTAACTAAGAAATGTGCTTCCCTGCTCACCTATCCAACCTTCCTTTATCTCCAATCATCCCGTTTCCCCAAGTTCCCCCCATCCTCTCCTTCACACTTTTCTCTCCCCATCTCCCCTTACCCCTATCCCATCCCACCCCCAAGATTCCAATTTTTTGCCCGACAATCTTATCTACTTCCCATAGCCAGGAGGATAACTATATGTTTTTCCTTGGGCTCACCCTCTTATTTAGCTTCTTTAGGATCACAAATTATAGACTCAGTGGCCCCTATCCACGGCTAGAAACCAATTATGAGTGAGTACATCCCATGATCTTCTTTTTGGGTCTGGGTTACCTCAACCTGGAGTGGCTACCTGGTGCCCGGGCAATGTCCCCTGTTATTTCCTTGGGCAGCTGAGGATAGGGAACCTGAAATGACCCTATCCTTTAGCCATACTGATGAATAATATCTTGCATATCACCATAGAACCTTCATCTAGCGATGGATGGAGATAGAGACAGAGGCCCACACTGGAGCACCGGACTGAGCTCCCAAGGTCCTAACGAGGAGCAGAAGGAGGGAGAACATGAGCAAGGAAGGCAGGACCACGAGGGGTGCACTCACCCACTGAGACAGTGGGTCTGATCTATTGGGAGCTCACCAAGGCCAGCTGGACTGTGACTGAAAAAGCATGGGACAAAACCGGACTCTCTGAACATGGTGGACAATGAGAACTGACAAGAGGCCAAGGACAATGGCACAGGGTTTTGATCCTACTTCATGTTCTGGCTTTATGGGAGCCTAAACAGTTTGGATGTTCACCTTCCTAGACCTGGATGGAATGGGGAGGACCTTGGTCTTTCCACAAGGCAGTGAACCCTGACTGCTCTTGGGGCTGGAGAGGGAGGAGAAGAGGAGTGGGGGCAGGGGGAGAGGGGCGGGAGGAGGGGGAGGGAAATGGGAGGTGGGGAGGAGGCGGAAATTTTTTTTTTTCAATAAAAAAAGAAAAAAAAGAAAGAAAGAAAACCCTACAGCTTCATTCCCAACATCCAGAGTACTGTGTGGTGGGATGAGGCTCCCAATGGGTTAGTATGGCTTTACACTTACAGCTTTGGTGCAGTCCTCATGGCCATTCTCTTGAGCTTGTTTCACCTTCTGCTTTCAGCTTCCGTTTCTCAATATTACACATTCTGGGTGTTTTCATACTGTCTGGGCAATATAACCCTGGCTTTACTTTCAGTGTTTTCCACATCATAAGGAAATGATGGCAGGGAGTTTGATCTTGCTACACGAAGTGTGGACCCCAGGATTTCTATTGGAATGTCTGAAGAGATCTTGATACCCACTTAATGAACAACACATAGACATGTAAGGTCTGAGTTGTAATTAATCTGCTTGAAGTCTTTGAAAGTCCAGCTAGCTTGACTAGTCTGGAGTGAACTAGGAGCTTAAAGGCTCTCTTCTCAAAGCAGTTTCTTTAAAATAATATATTTTTATAACATTGAGTCCAAGAGAGGTCTACTTTTGTTGATATCCTCAAAGCATGCTTCTATTTATCCCTAAGCAAAGCACAAGAATTGTTCCTATGGAAACTTTGTGGTGGTTTAAATGAAAGAGCCCATGAAATTTAGACATTTAAATGTTTTGTCCTTAGCATGGCTATTTGGGAAACTAAGGATGCCTGAAATTGCTGGCGAAACTATGTCACTGGTGGTGGGCTTTGAAGCTTTGAGGTTTCAAAACACTCAATGACATTTCTAGTTCACTGAGAAATTTCCAACTTGTTCTATGAGACATAAGCTCTGATATGTTCTTACCTCAATCCCTGAGGTTTGTTGCCATATTTCCCCACCATGATGGTAATGGATCCTTAAATCCCAGAGACCATAAACCTCATATAAACCCTTTTAACTATATGTTGCCTTGCCATGGTCTTTTACTGCATCAATAGAAAAGTAGCTAATGCAGTACTCAAGACATCCTGTCTGTATCCACTTTCCCTAGTCACACCTTCACATGCATATTTTACATACCGAACACCATGTTTTCAAAATATTTATGCTGAGTGTCTTTTTACTACCTGTTCCCACTACAAATATGACTAAACAGAGCCATTAATCTCTGTGGTGATTTGAAGGATATATGACCTTCAGATGTTCATGTATTTGAATACCTGTTCTTATTGGTAAGCTTGTAAAGCCTTTATGAGGTAGAGCAGGGCTGGAGAAGCTATGCCATCAGGGATGACATTGAGATTTTATAGCCAGGCCCTACTTCTCTCTCCCTGTCTCTCCTTTCTTCCTCCCTTTATGAGGTAGAGCAGGGCTGGAAAAGCACCATTTGTTGAATATGCTTTCTTTTTTCCATTTTATACTTTTTTGTTTCTTTGTCAAAAATCAGGAGTTACTGATACTAGTAAATGACTCAGTCCTCTTTCTTTACTCTTTAACTCTATTCCAAGGAAAAAAAGTAGCTATCCAGCATAGAGCCAAAGTGTGATCAATAAATCCAAACTATCATTGCAAATGAGCATATTGAACTTTTTAGAAAATTTCCATACCTCTAGTCATACTTTGTTGTTCTATGATCTCAGATTCCTCCCTCCACCATGTTTTCCATTGTAATTGAGGACCAGTTTTCAATAGTGCTGTAACTGAATCTTTCCAGTGTTGTGTAATAAGTCTGAGTTCCCCATGAATTTAATATCTGCTTCAAAAAGTGTGAATGCACACCATATGAAATAACTGCATTTTTAAATATCTTCACATCTAACATTTCAACAGGATCCCAGTTAACTTTGTCATATACTTGTTGGTACCTATCACTGGGTGGTTGTTTTTATGGGGTAATTAAATAAATTAAGGTTGGTTTGGGGACTACTTTTCAGTTTTATAATCTAATGGTTAAATAAGATTTAAATTCTTCTCTCTGTGTCTGAATATTTTTCTTATATTCATTAATAAGTATTTCTAAGGCTTATATATTATCAGTAGTAAATCTTTCTAAAGCTTTTATCTTAACAATAGTAAGTCCTTCTAAGACTTGTATCTTATCAGTCAAATTTTTATTATTTTCATTAGCGAATTTTTCTAAGGCTTGTATTTTAAAAATACAAGTTTTTCTAGAGACTTTTATCCATCAAATTCTCATATTTGACACAGTTATCAAACCATTTCTTAAGGATAAAATATGAATTACCAAAATGATTGTAATTATAATCATTATTATGTCAATCTTAGCTAAGTAATTTAATCCTATATTTATTTTTTTCCTTTTGCAAGCTATCAATAGTAGCACTACACAGAGTCCTAACTCTGTGCATTGTGATATTACAAATTCTAAACATGGAAAACCTTTTTTTAAATATTATTTAACTCTCTCTTTAAGGACTTCTCCTGCATCTCACCAAATCTTCTGACTTCTCAGTTTATCAGCACAGCAGCACCATCAATGTTGGGCTTGATCCATTTCCATGTGCAAGCCTGCTTTCCAACATCCCACAAATGACTCTTAGTGAGGCCCAGGCAGTGACTGAAATGGGTGGAACAGGCCCTGGCTTGCATAACTTCTCCATCTCTGTGGTAGTGCCCCACATTGGAGTACCAAATGATATTTTTCTGGAAGATTAGAGGCTGCACATGAATCTAGTGATATTTTTACTATGGTATTTGGATCAATGGTCCTGCAGTTTAATACACTGCTGACCATTCAGGATGTAGTCTGGAGTTCCTACTGCTCTCGTGGCCCTGACTCTGGCAATGCCACAATATGTAGGCTTAAACGAAGTTCTATCATTCTTATTAATAACAAAGGCTCAAAAGTCATAAGTGAAGATGAAAACCTTCTAGATCAGAGAAGCTGAGAACTAATCAGCTGACTTTGCTTTGGGGCAGAGACCCAGCAAGAGATGGGTATCTTCACTCATCCCCAAACGAAAAGAAAGTGCCAAACTCAAGTCCTTGCACTTTCCTTCCTGTGAATCTTCTCCATGCAAATTGCTGACTTCTTTTTTTAATTATTTATTTTTTTAAATATAGTCTTCTACCTACATGTACACATTTATAGCGGAAGAGGAAACTAGATTCCACTAAAGATGGCTATGAGCCATCACATGGTTGCTGGGAATGGAACTCAGGACCTCTGGAAGAAAAGCCAGTGTTCCTAACTTCTGAGTTATCTTGGCAGCCCCATAAATTGCTGACTTCTTTATGTCCAATTCCAGTGATCTAGTTACTTCCTCTGTCCCCAGATTCAAGGGAGACTTTATTTAAAAGATTTGGAGTATCATAGTATGTTCAAAATTCCTGCAACAAAGTTTTGGCAACTGGCAAGAATGAGAGTTCAGTAGCTGGCCAAGAGGGGAAGGTTTCCCACCCTCTATACTGTGTCATAAAAGCTACAAAATGCTAATCACTAGAGATCAGATAGATCCTATGTATCCTGGTATTTTTTGTATGGCCATCTTGCTTCAAACAATCTAAACTCATAAGAACAGATTGAGGGTAGTAAGGAATTCCCTTCAGCAATCTTGTGCAGCCAACAGAATGACTATAAGTGAGTGGAGGTGGCTAGAAAAATGCATTGTCTGTTAAGAACCCTGGGTGTTGTCCCCGGATACCAGCATTCAAGTCCCAGCACCTACATGGCAGCTTACAACTGTGCATAGCACCAGCTTCAGGGAATCTGACACCCTCTTCTGGCTTCTCTGGACATCAGACATGCACTTGATATACATATATATATATATATATTTAGAGAGAGAGAGAGAGGCAAAATGACCCTACACAAAAAAAGGAAAATAAAATAGTAAAATGAAGAAAAAAAGGAGAGAATACCAGGCGAGTATTTGAGACCTCCAATGGGACAATCTCTAGGAGTAAATTTAAACAGAAAAATATATAATTTCAGACAGTTTAAAAGAATAATTATAAAGAAAACTTTATTCTAGAAAGATGTTATCTTATTTAGTGTCTATTGTTATGAACAGACACCATGGCTAAGACAATGCACAAAAGAAATCATTTAATTGGATTCTTGCTTAGAGTTTTAGAGGTTGAGTTCATTGTCATCATGACAGGGAACCTGGCAACATAAACAAAGAGACAGAGAGAAAGAGAGAGGTGAGGATATGGGATTTTGAAAACTTCAAGTCAACCCCCAGTTATGAGTTTCCTCAGATAAGGCCACATCTCTTAATCTTTGTAATCATTGTAATCCTATCAGAGTTCCACTCCCTAGTAGTAAAATCCTCAACTGTATGACCCTTGGGAGCCATTCTTATTCAAACCATCACAGTTGTCAACAAATGTCCAAAACAATTTTTACTGAAACTAGAAGTAGCTATTTAAAGTTATTATGGTGTGTAGCTATTAACTGTGTGAAATGTAGCTACTACTCTTTAAGTAGATAATTTTTGACTCTCCTTAATTGTGCGCATTTTAAAGTATACATATTGCATGCTACACAAGATAACACATTTTTATTGACAGTGTTCAACATTCAATCAAAGTTCATCATACATAGCAATAGAGAGCAAGAGTATAAACAAGAGGAGAAAGATGTATTCTAGAGGTAGATTAACCACAGATACTGAATCTCTTGTATCACATGTAAAGATCCACCTCTTTACATGTGAGAATGAAGGACCCCCGCTCAGTTTAGCACCAGTAATGTCATTTTGTAAGGCTTGTACTACACGTTTAGGGTTTAACTGAGGATAGTATGAGAGGCTGCCAATAAAAATAAATGCAGAGACAACCAAAACAAGATATCTGTGGTCAGACATTTTGTCTGAAGGAGGAACGAAAAACACCAAGAAAAACCCTAGACCAAGCCAAGTCAGTTCATATCTGATATTTGGGAATTTGACTTAGCCTTGGACTCGGCCATATTTAGGCTGACCAATGGGAACCCTGTAACTATGCTTCTCGCTTCTCTGCCCGCGCTTCTGCTTCTCAACCCCTGTAAAAATTCCCCTACCCCAGCCGGCGGCGCGCGAGTCATTCAAAAGACTTTGCCGCCCCAGGTACCTGTGCATCTGAATAAACCTCTTGCTGTTTGCATCCACACGAGTGGTCTCGACTGGTCCTTGGGTAGGGGGTCTCTCCAGAAAAAAGACATCCCCATTGGGGGGGGGGGTCTTTCAAGAACTGTATTTACAAAGGAAGGCAAGAGTAGGCAGATGTTAGAAAAGACAGGATAAGGAAGGACTCCATGTAAGGTCTCTGTATCTGCCAAGTTTTAAAGGAAGATAGTACTAGTAAAAGTCATAAAAACATTTGCCACCTCAGAAAAAAGAGGTAATTTTTGTTATCAATGGGTTGTGACTGATTATAATCACATACAAAATTTCAGTCTTAACATTTATTCCCTTCAATACAATTATATACATTATTTTTAAATGTATAACACAGAGACAAGTATAGTGGTACCCTGCTGCAATCCCTGCACTTGTAGATTGAGAAAGGACTGATAAGACTTTGACGTCAACCAAAGATGCTTCAGAATCCCCTGTCTGAAACATTTAAGCCCCATGAGAAATTGCCTCCTCTGCAGCCTGCTCTAAGAGTCCTTATGTGCCTTTCCTGCTGGATTAATCTTTTCATCAGTATATATTCTCAAGTGTTAAGTGCCTTAATTCATCGTTGGCTTTTTACCATGGTGTTATTTTGTTCTTTTCTGTCTTCCTTCAGATTTCTCACTTACACATGAAACATGTGATGTATTTCCAGTAAGAATTTGAAGCTCAAACTGTTGTAAAAAGACCAAAGGATAGGGACACCGTATCTTTATTTAGAAAACTGGACAATGCAAGAATCTGAAGGGGACTTGGCAGGTGACAGTATTTTAAGAGCATGGTTCACAGGGAGAGTTCTTTGCAACTGCCTATCTGTCAGACACAAATGCCAAGTGCATCACAACATGCTCTCGCCAAAGAATAATGGCTTTTCCGTATTCTGCTTTCCATCACACACAAAGTCACCTGGCAGGCCAGCTAAGAAAGTGATTTCCAACCCTACAAGCCTTTAGACACAGAAGGGATTACAAGGTGTTAAAATAGAGTCAATATTATTGCTGTATCTTCGGATGATACTGGTTATTTTTCACTGTTTGCCTTTATGGTTTAATTTTTAATTTCTAAACTACGTATGTTGATTGAAAATCAATGGTATGTTGTGAATTGCGTCCTGACTAACACAAATAATGGGTACATACTCTTAAATGAGAGATGATTTTTTCTTCTCCTTGAGTACTAATATGCATATAGGTACCTCCTAACAACATTGCATTTATTATTTTCAATACTAGCACAATGTATCTATTCACACCTTCATCAATATTTGGCCCCTATTGTGTAACAACCAGGACTGAGTTGGAAGTTTGGGTCTATTTAATACAAAAACTTCCATATAATAGGACATGAAATTCTTTCTCAGATCTGCATTTTAAAGTATTATAGATTTACTGAGAATAACTCAATCTATGCTCTTTTAAAAGGTTATGAGTCTGTTACTTTTCACTGTGTTCTTCTTTAGATGAAACAAAGGATTCTTTCTTCCGGCAAGGACATGAGCTGTCTTGTTCTTATTGGACTGAAGAGACAGGATTTTTTTTTTACCTTTCTTCAATGTTAGGGTTAATCAGGTGAAAGAAATTTCATGAGGTAGGGGTAATATGTTTCTCTCCTGCTATTCCAAATATGATAAATGGATAAATGTAGTCTTTTCCCCATGAAGCTCCAGCTTGAATTTAGAAATATTCCTTATTTTAAATATTTTCTTCTAGACTATAATATTTTCTGTGACCTAAAATTTTTCTTATCTAATTTTATTTGTTGTTCGCAAAAGTCACATTCAAATATAATAAGAACCCATTTGGAACTCAATGAATCTATGGGCTTTGGTCTCCCTTGGGTTCCTCCAGTTTTCAGGAAATCACCCATCATTATCCATTGGTCACATTAAAATTTACCCAAAACCTTGTGTGCTGACATTTCATTATAAGATATACTCTTACAAAGTTTGGTTTTGACTCTACAAATACCTTTCAGATTCTATAAGAAAGATGCAATAGTTGAATAAAGTTCTTCATCTGAGTTTCAATATCTGAGATTAGACTCTCTGGTTTGTTGTGTAATCCTGCTGAGTATAACACGGTGGCTTAAAACAACTGAAATATGTTACTTTAGGGCTGCTAATGCTGAAAAGAACAGAATCTAGCAGAGCCATCTCCTCCGAGAATATAAGAAAAAGATTGGCCCATCCATTTCCAAGTTTCTGTTTAACTTCTGTTAGTAGATGCCTCATGAAAACATCTTCGTTCAATATCCACATATGTCTTATTTCGTACCAGGACATGGTTACAAAAAATAAGAGTTCATTTCAACAAGCCTTTCACTCCACATGCAAGTAAAAACCACTATGATAGATATTTGACCAAATGTGATTCCACCACTCATATTATATAGCAAAGCATTTTATCTATAAAACAACAGGCACAAATATAGCTATCTAGCTGAATTTCATAATGGAAACAAAGTACCTCCAACTATCTGATTATGCATTGATATCAATAAAGCATATGATGGTTTAGCTGCCTTAATGAATAATTTCATTAAAAATCAGAGAGTCATTAACTCACGATAGTTGAAAATGTAAGATTTTGGGCCTCGACAGAAGCAATACATGTGGCCATAAGTCATCTTATAAGAGGTAGTTAGGGATGATGCTCCTCGGGAAAGAAAACTCTTCTACTGAACATTAGAAAATCTTCACAGAAGTTATTTGTGTCAGTGTTGGAAATAACACTTCTCACTGTGATCTCAGCACAGCAACCATGTGTGAGCATGCTTATCATAATGTCTAAGTGCAACAACTTATTTTTACCACTGTTAGAAATTCTGTAAGGCCAACAATAATGAAAGAATATTCAAAGACCAATCAAAAAGGATAACTAATTCCAAACAAAATTGAAATAATAATACCACCCATAAAATCTAAAATCTAAATAGCAAATATGACTGAAAAAAATGAGAGCAGGAATCAAAATCATTCTCATTTTATGAGATGATTATATGGCAGATTGCAGGCATTTGATTTTTAATTTCTGTGATAGTAGGTAATTTTCTCACATTCTATACTTGAAATAGTTGTATTTGCAAAGTAGAAATACAGTTTTTGCCTCATTTTTCTTATAAGCAAACTCTAAAGACCAGATGCAGTTCTTAGCTTTAGTAGTAACACCAAAAATACAGCAAAAACATTACTTGATTTAAATTTTTTTAATGCAAACTATAATATGATCTATACACAAGAGAATAATTATTATGGCTGCTATCGTTTATTTTCTACTTTCAAAGTGGAAGAAAACTAGAATGTTGAAAATCTGAACTATTTAAGTATGTATAATTTTAGACACTTTTGTTCTAAAAGAAAAAATCCAATAAATGTCTTTGGTTTACATTTTATTAAGTTCTTAAGAGAAAATTACAGTCTAAGAAAGTAAAGAAAAAATATTTAAAACCAGAGATTTACACAGCAAAATATAAAGAAACAATAGAAAATGTCAAAAAGACTGAAAACTGGAATTTGGGGGGGAGGGAGGAAGAGAGTAATAATATTAGACATTAAAAGGAAACTATAAGAAAAGGCTAGGAATATAGAAACAATTGCAAATAAATAAACACAAAGGAGTCAATTATCTATTATAAAATAAGGTCTGACATTCACACTGCAGGGACCACTCAGTAAGTAGAGAGTCTCCACAAGGCCAAGGACTCCAATCTTCAGAATCCATGTAATGCAGCACACAGTAACATGGATGTCAATGCACTGATCCCACAGGGAGATGGGAGGCATAGGCAATAGGCTTTCTCAATGCTGACAGGCTAGCTAGCCTGGTGTATACAGAGGTGAACCATGAGCAGTTCTGTCTTTCAAGTAAAACACAAGGCAAACGCAAACACCAGAGGTGGCTCTTACCCTGTAGCCATGATATATGTAGCTATGTAGCTATACCCACACATGTACATGTTCCCATTAGGCTATGTTAGTGCAACACACGATCAGAAACACGGGGATTGTAGCTCAACACTTGAGTATGAGGTCATTGAAATCCAGAACATCCTGAGTTAAAAATCCCACCAGTTTAGGCTATTTTGACTTTGGTGAAATGACTTTGATCCTTTATGAGATATTTGTGTGTGAGTTATCAGTTGGCATTGTCTTACATACAGTCCGAGTAAGAGGAAATTGAACTTCAACTGTTAGGCTCTGTCAGAAGTCTCTACTTTAGAAATCTATGTGTGGTGGCTCATACTTGCGATTCTAGCACTTAGTACTTTATAGAAGATATGGGTATTGCCTTGAGCTTCAGGCCACCCTGAACTACATAGGCCAGGCCAGCCTAGACTATGGAGTAAAATCCTGTCTCAGAGGAAGAACACTAAAAATATGCTAGAGACACAATAAACATGACAAGCCTATTCTCCCTAAATTTCCATTGTTAGTATAAAAATAAAATAAACAAAATTAAAGGTTATGCATTTATTCTTATGGTATTCAATCATAGTAATATAAATATATTGAGATTTACTTATGTAAATGTAGTTAACTTAGTGACAAGGCTAATAAAAATAAAATCATAATGGAGGCAATATATAAAGCAGGCATTATATTTGTAATATCATGGCAAGTGGTGCATGTGTGGAGTCTGTGAAAGAGGTACCTGTGCAGAGGTTTAATCGGAGACTGTGCTATAGTTTCTCAGTTGTCCCGGCTGAATAATCATGCAGAAATTATATTAATCACAATACTCTTTGGCCAATGGCTCAGGCTTATTCCTAGCTAGTTCATTTAATTCTTAAATTAACCTGCTTATCTATGTATCACCATTAGGCTGTGGCCTACCAGTAAGGTTCCAGCATCTTTCTCCTTCAGCAGTTACTTGGTCTCTGCCTGACTCCACCTTCTTTCTCTTTGCATTCAGTTTAGTTTTCATGCCTAGCTCTATTCTGCTCTGCCAAAGGCCAAAGCAGCTATTTATTAGCCAATAGTAATAAAAACATATTCACAACATACAGAGGGGAATCCTACATCTCAGAGGACTGAATTTTGAATGACAAGACTGAGAGGGTAAGGCAGGTATGTGCAGACCCAACAGTAGAAAGTTGGAGAGAGTAAAGAAAACACAACTTTCTTGGTGGTGTGCAACACATGGAATTGGTGCCAAGCATGCCATGAGCTGCTTGATTGAATAAAGAATAAAGTAAGTGACATCATAGAGAAGGAATATTGCAAGGCAGTAGCCTGTGATACAGGGATAAGTCTCCAAGTTCCTCTAACAAAAATGGAGAAAACCTTCCTGATTTTTCCACTGACAACCTGAAGCCAGGAGATTCCTTAGTCTTAGAGAAATGGGAACACTTGTTGAAAGGGAAAGAGTGATGAGTGATTGGGATCAGAATCAGCTACTGGAGAGTCCTTCCTAATCTTACTAGATGGTAAAGAAAGCATTAGGGAGATCTTTGTTTATCTGGTGGAGTTTGGGGAACATACATATTCAAGCTGACTTATAACAAATGGAAACAGAAATAGCAGACATTGGGACAGTAGAGTAGGAGTTCCATTTTTCTTTCTTTCTTTACATTAAAACTGAAGACCTTACTTGGATGTCTTCCATGTGATGGCTCCTTGAGAAATGAAGTGTATACTACTTTTAACGTTTCTACAAGTGAATCAGATTAAATAATTAAGGATAAGGTGTTGACTCTGAATAATCCCACTTTTTCTAATGATTTACTTTGGCTCCTACCTTTTGTCCTATCTTAAATGTTTTAACTAAATTAAATTCTAAGATACTATCTAATAGATATTAAGTTTTGTGTTTATTCTTCATACTGCCTTCAAATATCTCATCTTACATCATATCCTTAGTGACTACTGGTCTTCACATTTGCTCTAGTAGCAGTACATTCTAGTCTTGACTTTTGCTGGATACATTAGGGGGATATTAAAAATTTGCTAAATAGTCACTATTTTAGATCAGTTTAGAAATACAATTCCAGTACAGTATACACGCTTGAAGTTTTCGCATTTCAGTTTGAGAGTAATTATGAAGACATACTGTGTTCTGGGAGACAATGATTTTACTATACATCACCATGTCTTAGCCCAGATTCTCCCTGCAGACGCCTCTGACTAGGTTCAGTGTGTGGATTCGCTGTGCTTCTTTACATTGATGGCATTCCACACTTCATGATTATTTATCTCAAAGTAATGGAGATGTAGCTGACTTCTGCAGTAATATTGAAGCAGCCAAAATACAATTGCAACACCTTCTCCAGGAGATGCAGTTTAAATTCCAACAAGCTCAGAATGAGAAATAAGAATGCCTTTGGCTTCATTTATAAAACCTGACAACTTAATTCCAAATACTCTGGACATTTAATTAATGGGAAGTGAATCAACCCTTCAACATTAAAAAGAAAATCTATAATTTGGCCTCTTCAAGTCAGCAGAGTGAAATGTCAAATTATTTTAGGCCCACAGATAGGATTTTTCATAACTTTATGATGTAAATGCTTAATAATAATGTCAAAACTTCTGCTCTATTAAACCAGTAGGCAACTGATCCAATACAAATTGCCTATCACAGTGAGTTGTATTGATGTCTTACACAGACAAACTAGAATATAAAAAGTGAGTCATTACCCAGCAACAGCAACCGACAAGTATTTGGGAAGCAGGTATACCATGCAACTTACCATTCCTGGAATTGCTTAGCTATAGTAATGGACCTAAGGTATTCGTACTTAACCTTGAGTAGTTGGAGTCAAGAATCTAAATTACAACTGACAGTCCAGTATTGTGTGGTAATTTTCCATTTGCTCTAGCTTCTCTTCTTATTCAGCCATAAACTATATATAGTATATTCATTAAAGTAGTTCCAAACTGCAAATTCTGCAGCATCAAATACCTTACAATACTGAAAAATATTAACAAATGTTATTTTCATAGATGCTGCATTTACATTAATTTACAAATAATATATATCCAGCCCTCCAAATGTCAGGATATTACTAGCTACAAATAGTTTGATAGTAGGTCACATACATGCACCTGCATTCACAGAGATTATCTGGAGACTTTTAAGGTTTTTTTTTACTAATAAATATACTATTACTATGATTATATATTTATAGTTCTAAAAAATGTAAAAGAGTTAGAGATTGTAAAGGTGGAAAGAAATCTTCCTTATTAAGGTATTTTTTGAAATAAACAAAAATCCAAGGTAAGATAATGGTACAAAAATGGTTCTTCAGATGAAAAACAAAATAAAACCTGTGGTTTAGTTTAGTTTTGTCTAGCAAATTGTGTTTTGATTAAAAGAACAGTGTAAGCATCACTTTAATAGCTGTAGTTGTTACGCAGATGATAGAAAATAGATGATTGGTAGACAAATAATTAGATAGATAGATAGATAGATAGATAGATAGATAGATAGACAGACAGACAGATAGATAGATGATAGATAGATGATAGATAGCAGCTAGAGAGATTATAAATACATATATAATAGCTCTAAATCTATCATGACAAATGTGTAACATTCTAGAACAGTATGAAATGTAATAAAAATGAGAGAAAGAAATTATTCAATTGAAAGAAGATAGTTTTGTTTTTAATTTATTTAAAATGCATTTAGGTTTTAAAAAGGAAGCGTATTTTCTCTGTCTACAGAGATTATTTTATTTTTTATTTAAATCTAAAGAATATTATACATGCTTTTGAAATGCCATATGAAGTTTTGATGCAGGTTCTGGCATTCTGTTTTAAAGTACTAGATAACAATATGTGGTAGAATTTGACAAGAAATAAAGCTAAAATGGGGGGTTGTAAATATTTGAATATTTGGAGCAAATATAAGCTGCAGGATTAAAGTGTTTTTTCCAATATTATTTTGACAGTGACTCATATTGTGAAATATTTTTAAAATTATTTATTAACATTACATGGAATTCATAAAAGACTTGTCATTCATATTAATGATACATGCTGTTTTCAACACTATTTTGTATTTTAAGACTTCTAATGACCTTAACAGGATGAGTTTCACTCTAGTAATGTATCATTACACACATTTCCCAGGACATTGAACTAGAGTTCATCTTAATGTCTTCTTGTGCCACGAATCTATCAAGGCAAGTTCCAGTGAATACAGCATAGCCAAGAATTCAAATGAAAACAAAGTTCCATTCTCACAGCTTGACTAGCCGTCAGTCTTAGTAGGAGATCTTTCTCAGTAAAATGGTAGAAACATTAGCCCCTTCTAAAATCATCTTCCAGTCCCATGCAATCATAGAAATTACAGTGAAGGCAAGGAAAACACCCACAAGACTTGTGCCAGTACTGCCACAAAGACATTCATTGCCCAGTAATGGTGTGGGATCCTTTTTAAGTACACAGAACATTAGCCCTGGGCCAAACTCTGAGGGAGGATCTTCAATTTATGAGTCAAGGACCAAACACTTGGTGTCCATTGCTCCTTACTGTCTCCTGCTTCCCTTCACATTTCCTGATTTCTTGTCACATCACTCAATGTGTATTTTAGAAATACCAGTAATCCATAGAACTGCTGACTACCCAGTTATAGATGGTAATGTGTATATCATAGTATGTACTAAAATTCCAGAAAAATGCAGCTATCCATGACTTATTTTTATGTATGCCCGAACATTATTCCCTTTGATTGTCTGTGTGATCAAATACTCAATTTTATTAACTTTTACCCAGTCTTGGTAAGATTATATAAGTGAAAGTGCTTGAGATATAATAGAAAATAATTGTTTAAGCATTAATATTATGTAGACCTGAGTTAAACTCACAAATGTTCCTATTCACTGTGACAGATAGTCATACATTTTTATTTGCAACATGGGCTTCAATACTGTAGGATTTTTTTGTGAGAAGAAAGCTATCTATGTATTCTATTGATCTACGTATCTATCACCAGCTACGTATTTTCAGTGATCCACATCTTTATATGTGTTTTTATGTATCTGTTTATCTAGATCATCTTTTTTATCTTTGTTTATATGATATCTATTGTTTATCTGCTATTTTGTGTATATACATATACATACATGCATACATATATAATCTATCTGTATGATTCTTTCACTTTCTTCAGCATCTAGGAAATATTATAGTCACAGGTAGCCAATGCAGCTATGACCAATAAAGAATTATAATATTAGAGCAAAGAAACAACTTTATGTAAAATCATAAGAAAATCTTATTATAGAATAAATTTACTTCATGGTAATTTATCACTATTAGTTTATGAATTTTATAAATACATCAAACTAATACATGTTATAAATGAGGAAAGTTAGAGAAACTATTTTATGTTTATTGGGAGGTGTGCCAACACTATGAAGGAATGCTGAGAATGGAAGAAAGGGATAAGGCCTTAATTGGTTGTCTAGTATCAAGGGATTAGCCCTGAGATCATATACATACAAGTAACACTAAACAGATTGAGTATGTTGTATTTATATACTTAAATACACACATCATCATCATCATCATCTTTAATATCGTAACAATAAAAAACATAAATTTGGGAGTGAACAAGAAGATTGAAGGGAGGAAAGGGAAGGGAAAATAATGTAATTGTATTTTAATTAAAATAATAATTCAATTTTAAAAGTAAATAATATTTCATTAAAAAGAGAAGTGTACCTAGAAAATATTACATATTTTAATATATATGTAAATATTTTACAGGTACAAATTATATATTTAATAAAATTCTCATGAAAGACAGATGATCTTAAAATTTTTGTCCTCAAAATTTGATTTTCCCAGTTCTTTGAAGTATTTAGATGATAGGATAGAATAAATACTGAGATTCTTTTGCTACTGTCTTAATTTTTAAATACTTTCAAAAGATTTGATTTCTTTTCTTAAAGTTTTGAGCCTTCACTAACTGAACAGAATTGGTTTAAACAAATTTCCAGTTTCACTGGCTGAATGACCATTGATAATGATAGCGAGTTATGTTCTAATGATGCTGTGCTTTTAGTAATAACAGGAAAAGGGCTCACCTGAAGGTCACTATTTATAATTTGACTTAATTAGATCTTAGTCAGTTCACCCTGTTAATATTATAGTTCACAACCATCCATTCCTATGCAAAAGTTAATTACCAAGTGAAATTATGGTTAATTTCACCTTATATTTTTTCAGGCTTCAAATAATCACTCTATATCTTTAGCATATATCATTAATGTTGGTAAATCCACAATATTAGAATCATTAAAAACCATTTATTTGAGAACATACCCTGGCTTCTCTCTCCTGAGTTTAAAACACTGTATTAGTCATTTAGCTGTTAGTGTAACAAAATAACTTGGATAATTTACAAAAAAAGAAAAAAAAAGCTAAATTTGTCTCACGGTTTGGAACGTTATAAACCAAGATCTAGGAACCCCATGATTTGGTCGGTGATAAGCATGGCTCAAGACCAGAGTGTGTAGCAGAACAAACTGCTCACATCATGACCGGAGAAGCAAAGAGAAAGAAAGGAAGATCGGTCTATTACTCCTTACAACCTACTTCTCAATGACTGAAAAGTAAATGTCTCATCATGCCTCACTGCACAAATAAATGCTTAATTACAAGTAGTTGCTCCTATATTCTTACCAGTATTTGTGTATATTTATCCCATAAGTAAAAGAAAACAAAAATAAAAATTTCTAAGTGTTTATTTTCTTTCAAGTGTTATTCCTATGCACTCTGTGTTTTCATCTTAGATGATTTGGAACATCATCTGATAGTGATAGCAAGTTATGTTCTAAAGATGCTATGTTCTCGTTAAGATTTTTCTACTTCTTTTTGTGGAGGAGGCACACTACAAGTAGTTCTTATGGCAAGTTCTTTTTCCTCACTGAGTTATTACATAGCCAATCATTTGTTCATTTAAAAATATAATAATAGAAAATTTCATATTTGAAAATACAGTAAACCCTCACAGAAATTTTATTCAACCATGCATCACATGATCTCTGAAAGTATTAACTTCAAGTGTGTTTTGTTAGAGCTAGTAGAATAATCACATGTGGGTCTTCCTGAGTGATGCTAAGCACACTAGGGGAACTGAGACCCAGTGAGACCTACAATCTTGTATGACCAAATGATTCCCCAACAGACAGAGAGACAGGACAGTGCCTCCTATCTGTTTTGTTCTTCCTCCATTGTACAGTGAGCTTGAGGAAAACTTGTTGTAGCCTAATGTTTTGGTCACACTGAATCAATATTTGAAATGCATCTTGTTACATGGATTTCTCACTTTAATGGGCAAAATACTCTTTGCAAATATAAACCTCAAGCTTCATTATTTTATAGACAAAACTCAAGCTAGTTACTAGCTAGTCACTAGGAAAGCACATTTCAAATCTCTCAGGTCAGATATCAGCCATTGATACACACTAAATATAGTAAAACACATGGCTTTTTCTGAATTTTAAAATTAGACTCCAGGCATGTAGTTACTATAAGAAAAAGATTCTATACATGTCTTTCATAAACATAAATTCTAACTTCAGAGACTAATTTCTCACAGTAAATCTTCATCCTATATTAATTTGGCAGTGTTTAAATTAATCTATTGGGTTAAATATATGTGTATACCAGATTATAAATATTATAGACAGCATGTAACAAATGTGCCTAGAAGGTAACATTGTAGATCAAATATTCTATAGAAATTAATTTTTTGAAAATCTTTGGCTTAGGATATGGCACAGTGGGTCAAATACTTGCTCTGTCAGCAAAAAGGCCTGATTTGGAATCCCTAGCATCCATGTAAATAACTGGCACTGACAGCATGCACACATAATCCATGGGCTGCGATGTAGGGACAGCTGTGCCTTAGTGTCCGGATGGACTCTCAATGTAGCTCAAAGGTGAGGTCTGGGTCCTGTCAGAGCCCTTGTTCTTAAAAATGAACAACAAAAAGATGACAAGCAATAAAAATCATAACAATGTAGACAGACCACTGTCTTCAATAGCATTTCTATTTGTGAGCATACCAACACACAGTCCAATATGAATAATACTATAGAAAAAAAAGCATTTGAAACTAATCATTTTGGAAAGCAATGTTAAAGGATGAATGAATATAGATTTTGCAAATTTTACCATAAGTAATTTGATAAAGGTATATTCAGATATTTAAATGCATAAAAATCATCATTATACTGGGTGAAGTGGCTTATTCCTGCATTCTCAGCACTTGGAAGATACTTAATTTGAGACCATTTTGCACTGCAAGGAGAGAACCTGTCTCCAAAACACTAATAAACAAAAGAATCAATTGCTATAAAATGTATTTCTAGTTGACCCAAATCAACTGAATCCATGAACTCAGAGTTTCGGGTTTTTTTTTTTTTTTTTTTCTGTTCTGGAAACTTCTATGTAGATGCTGAATTCAGTGCTTTCAAATGATACTTGAACTTTATACTCTGCATTTTATTTTTCAGAATTGGAGATTGAACCCAACTCTTCTGCTGCTAGGCAGGCACTGTTCTACTATGCCACAGCCCTAGACCCTCAAAAAACGTGCAAGAAACCTGTGCCTTTGTATTGTTCTCTCAAAGTCCTTTCTCTAGCTAATAGAATCTGTGCTCTGAGTCCCAAAAACCTACCAATTTAGTATTATCTCAGCCCAGATGATTTCCTTCTTTAGCCTTCAATATTAGGATTACACAAATATGATTTTTCTTTCAACTGGGCAAGAATTCATTATTCTACCTCCCCTGTTCCTAAACCTAAGAGAAATGGCAGTATAACTGTTATCATTGATACCTTTTAAATAGATTTCTTCCCGAATAATTTAATAGAGAAGCCATGTGTAGAAGGCACAATTTGTCAATCCAAACAATAGTTTTAAAAATGTTGCTTTATAATTCCAGTTATTGACAATAATTAAATTTTTATAAATCTGCATCATTGCCTGAAACACAATCATAAATTGCATTTTCCTACATTAACACAGTATCTGAAAAGCAATATTTTTTTAAGAAAATAAAGGTTTATTTTAATTTTTAAACGTGCGCATGTGTGTCTGTTTTGTCTTTATGTATGTTTATGTACCACATGGGAACAATATCCTTGAAGTTCAGAAGATGGTGTAGGATACTTGAACTGGAGTTAGAGACTGTTGTGACTTATATTGATGCTGGTAACCTAAACCAGGACATATGGAAAAGTAGCTAGTTTTCCTAACTAAGTTATCTCTCTAGTTGAAATATTATGTTTCTTTTATTTCTGCTCTGTAAATAAATAAACAGCAAGAG
The DNA here is from genome assembly GCF_950005125.1 of Chionomys nivalis. Lineage (NCBI taxonomy): Eukaryota > Metazoa > Chordata > Mammalia > Rodentia > Cricetidae > Chionomys > Chionomys nivalis. The sequence goes on along the minus strand of NC_080096.1, from coordinate 64,686,331 downwards.
ATAATTGAAAGTGTAATTGAATTTATAGCTCAAAAGTTGTGCTTCATAAATCATAAAATTCAAGCCTTTTAGCACAATCTCAGATTTCTATTAATATTACATTTTTTCATGAGAGGCCTAGTATCACTACTTTGAATGTTCCTGCAATCTAATTATCCATCTTCTCACCTGTCTGGATGAAAATGTCAGCCTTATAAAGGCTGGCGGCCATCATTATTAATCTTTGCTAAACTACCTACTTATTGACTGAAGAGTCAAAGAATCATGTCACTGTCTCATGCCCTATTGACTAGTGGATTAGAGGTCAGATCAGATGTAGAAAGTGATGTACTAGCATGAAACAAAATATGTAGAGAATAAGCTGCCACTCATGGGATCTCATCGAGCAGCCTCTGTCATTTCAGAAGGTCACGGCAAACGGACTAGAACACAGCATGGCCTTGCCATCAAAAGATAACAGTATGCTTTACACAAAAGGGGCTGTGCTTCACCTTATGCCTGTCCAAATGCTCACAGGTAGGATTTGTCTTTTTATTGGTCTTTCTCTCAGATAATTTTCCTCCTTAGATTTTCACTTATATTGATCACAAAGTAATCTTTTGAAAGAGGCTTCATTATCAGCCCTGGCATAGTAATGAAAGCTTCTGCAGTGTTCACTGAAACTCAAATTGCTATGTCAGTAAACAAACCTTCATAATAGAGCCCTCACAGCTCCTCAATATCCTTTCCACTCCCCATTCTCCTGTTGTCTTTTGATTTTGCCGACCTAGGATATAATTTTTAAAGTTTACATACCTCCTTATGAGTGGTATATTCTTTTTTTTTTTTGTTAATATTTATTTATTTATTATGTATACAATATTCTGTCTGTGTGCGTGTCTGCAGGCCAGAAGAGGGCACCAGACCTCTTTACAGATGGTTGTGAGCCACCATGTGGTTGCCGGGAATTTAACTCAGGACCTTTGGAAGAGCAGGCAATGCTCTTAACCACTGAGCCATCTCTCCAGCCCCGAGTGGTATATTCTTTAACATCAGTTGCTTTAGACTATATGCAATGTAATATCTTCTTTGACACCTTTAAGATTCTCATATCCTGGAAAGACTGACAATGTGAAGACCCATTAAGTCTTTTTGTTGAATCTCTGATGGAGCCACTGTCACTTAGTGCCTGTATTGTAACTCATTGTGTGTGAATACACTGACACATTTTCAGAATATGTTTAGAAAGAACTTGTGACAGTTAATCCTGCCCTGAAGGGTGATTAATCATTTGAAGAATGAATAAGGCATGTGGAGTATCAAGAAAACCAGAGAAGGCAAAAATTATAAAAACAAGAACAGCAGCTGTGCACAGAGCCCTCAGGAGAAAACTTGCCTTGGGAAGAATAAAACAAATAGTGATATGCCGCATGTGAGTTACAAACTCTTTAGCTGAAGTTTGAATAGCAATGCTGTGCTTATTAAGTGTGAGAGTATGTAACAAAGATGAAATATAACTACCAACATAGAATCAATGTTCATTGGTTCATATTTTCCTTCCTTTTCACCCATCATCTCTCTTCCAGATTCCATCTTTTCCTAGCTGGATCAATGAATGTGAATTAGTAGTACGGAGTTTAAATAGAAAATGGCGAAATTACAATATAATGAATTACTATACTAGTCATTTTAGCTAGAAATATGAGATCATGATCTTGTACAAGTGAGTTTGCCTCTTTTTTTTTTCTTTTGATTTTTGAGACAGGGTTTCTCTGTGAAACAGCTCTGATGTCTTAGAACTTGCTTTGTAGACCAGACTGGTCTCAAACTCACAGAGATCTACCTGTCTCTGCCTCTCAAGTTCTGGCATTAAAGAAGTGCTCCACCACACCTATTAAATGCACCTCTTAATCACCCATTTTTAACTCTAAAGTGATAGCAAATTGTCCTACCCCTTAAATTTAAGCTACAAATACTGACAAGATTGCCCATAAGCAAAGAATTTCATTATGAACACAGAAGAACTCCTTGTTAAAACAATTAATGTCTATAGTTCAACCCATTTTCTCCTTATCATTACATAGTGGGCAAAAGAAAATGATGAATTTCTCTGTGTGCAAGAGTGAGTTTTCTGTGGTCATAAGACAACTCAAATGTCAATAATCTTCATTGTATGAACCCATCTCTACATCAATATAGAAAATATTGGACCAATATTTTTCACCCAGTTTACTTTGCCATTAATTCTTTTTTTATTATTGATTTTTATTGGGCTCTACATTTTTCTCTTCTCCCCTCTCTGCCTCTCCCCTCCCCCCTTTAACCCTCCCTCAAGGTCCCCATGCTCCCAATTTACTCAGGAGATCTTGCCTTTTTCTACTTCCCATGTATATTAGATCTATGCAAGTCATTGTTAGTTAGGTGTCATGAGATAATTTTATCTCCTGCACATGTGTAAACCTGTCCAGAAAGATTATTAACATGAAGTTTAAACTGTTTAGGAATTATTGCACAGAGATTTTACCACAACAAGAGAAAGGCAATTGATACTGAAGTTGCTACTAAGAAATGAAGGTAGAAACCAAATTCACAAAGTTTCAGAATGAAAAAAAGACGTTATCAGAGACTGAACTAGTGATCACTGGTGTAATATTTTGGCAAATAAGATGGTTACTTTCTACTTGTTTCCTAAAACATGTCTGGACTAAGTTAAAAATAACAGACTGATTATTTAGTGAAGGAAGTTTCAAGGCAGAAAAACATTGAGTCTACGGTATAGTTATTATTGATTATTCTTATACAGGTCTACAACAAATAAGGGCAAATATGGTAGAAAGATTTACAAAATGTACAGCTTGGAGAAAAACAGAACACTGTTAGGCTTAATGTTTCCCCTAAGACCTGTGCTGTTAAAGACATTAACAATACTAAGGGCATAACTCATAGTCTACACTGAAGCAATGTGAAGGGCCACTGTAAAGCAAGATCCTATCCACCTAAGCCTTCAATATATGAAAAAAACATATGTTAGTTTCTCGTTACTAACAAGCAGCTACATACAAGATCTGCCTGTGAATGGAACTCAAGGCTATGAGGTCCTGCCCAAGTTGGCAGCTTAACTTGGAAGTATTATCTCTATTGTACTAGCTTTGGGGTATAAAAGATACAAGAGTATGTAGATGGGTGGGAGTCAGGGTTGGGAGAGTGATCTGAACATCATAGACCATTAGTCTGAGAGAGCCATGTGATAGAATGTGGTAGTTTGAATGAGAATTGATCCTGATAGGCAAAGGCATATGAACACTTGTTCCTGGATGTTGGAACTGTTTGGTAAAATTATGGAATCTTTAGAAGATGGAACATTGCTAGAGAAAGTGCATCACTTGAGGTTTATTTTGATTGTTTATATCCTCATGGTGCTTCCCATTTATGGTCTCTATTACCATAAATGGTCTCATTCAGTTGTTGTTAGTGGCCATCTTCTGACTCCTGTTGACCTCTTCTGACTACCCATTGGGAAGTCTAATCTTATTCTTGTCCTTAATCTTGACCCTAACTCTAAACTTGAGTTAGAATATCCTAACTCTAACCTTGAGCAACCCTAAGCTAACTCTAGCCATGATCCACCTTTGAAATAAACACTTACAGACTATATACATGACTCCTTGAAGTACTTCTTTTTCTGTGACTGGTTTGTTCACTTAGCATAATAAACTTTAATGGCACCCATGTTATTGCAAATGATAAGCTTTATTTTTTATGATTGAATAGTTTTCCATTAGCGATACATGTATTTTTCCTCATTATTTGATAGAAGTTTAGATTTTATTTCCTATCTTGGCTGGAGTAAATTTCGTCACTGAAGCCATAGGCATGAAATACCTACTCAACACAGTGATTTTGTTTCCATTTTAGATATCCAAACAACTGAGACTGCTGAATCATACTACATTCCTACATTGGAGGATTTATTTTATTTTGCTTATGTCTTCCTTTTCTTGTATCTGCATATGTACATGTGTTTAAGTGCCTGGGGAGGCCAGAGGCATTGAATGCTTTTGAAGATGAAGATCTAGAAAATTAGAAAATGTGGAGAAAAGATACTGGAAACAGAACTTCTGTCTCTGCAGAAGCAATACAAGTAACTGCTGAACCATCTCCCTGGCTTCTCAGTTTTTAAAGTTTTGAAAGCTGTCCATACTGTTACTATAATTGCTATACTAATTTCCATTTCCTACCACCAATTTGTTGGGGTTCCTTTTTCTCCATATACCCACATTTTATTGCTGGGAAGTAACACCATGACAGCACTTAAAAGGAAAACATTTAATTGGGTCTGGCTTAAAGTTCAGAGGTTTAGTCCATTATCATTGTGGTACAAAGCTTGGCAACATACGGGTGTCAAGAACAATTAACAAATACTTAGAGACAGAAATTGGGGTTCAACTTGAAGATGAAGAAAGTAAAGCAGTCAGCCACTAGCTCTTACCTCAACCTCAGTCCAGAAATAACAATCCTGCCTCCAGGAATCTCAGAATGAGACTTTGTTAGTGGGCTGTGTCCTCCTGTTTTATAATCCTCTCCAGGGCTGGGAATAAAGTCATGCAACACTGGGATTAAAAGAATGAACCACCCGGTTTCTGTGGCAACTAGATGTGGCTACTGGGATTAAAGGAATGAACCACCTGGTTTCTTTGGCAACTAGGTGTGGCTACTGGGATTAAAGGTGTGTATTACTATTGTTTGACTGTAAATTCTACCAGTGTGACTGTTTAACTCTCCCAATCCCCAGTCAAACTTTATTTATTAAAATGCAATTGAAATGCCACTACACTGGTAGAAATGGTGACAGGGAGTTCTACATCTGAATCCGTCAGCAGCAGGAAAAGAGAACAACACTGGGCCTGAATTGAGCATTTGAAAACTCAAAGGCCACCCCCAGTAACACACTTTCTCCAACAAGGCTACCCTTACTCCAGCAAAGCCATTTTCATTAAGTCCACCACACCTGCCAGCTCTTATTCACATTTTGAAAGCAACTTTTATACTGGTATGAGGTGGCAATTCACTGTGACTCATTTGTGCTTCATAGTGATAAAGTGATTTTGAGTATTTACTTACATACTTGCTGACCATTTGAATTTATTCTTAGCATAAATGTATATATGAATTGTGAGTTTATTTGTTTAAGAAGGTTCTCCTAAAAAAAATTAAATTAAAAAAAAAAAAACTGGGTGGTAGTGGCGCACGCCTTTAATCCCAGTACTTGAGAGACAGAGGTAGGTGGATCTCTGTGATTTTGAGGCCAGCCTGGTCTACAAGAGATAGTTCCAGGACAGCTAGGCTGTTATCCAGAGAAAACCTGAAGCTAAATAAGAAGGTGAACCCAAAGAAAAACATATAGGCATTGTCCTGAACAGTAACCTTCATCAGGCGATGAAAGGAGACAGATACAAAGACCCACATTGGAGCACCGGACTGAAATCTCAAGGTCCAAATCAGGAGCAGAAGGAGAGAGAGCACGAGCAAGGAACTTAGGACCGCGAGGGGGGCACCCACACACTGAGACAATGGGGATGTTCTATCGGGAACTCACCAAGGCCAGCTGGCCTGGGTCAGAAAAAGCATGGGATAAAACCGGACTCGCTGAACATAATAGACAATGAGGACTACTGAGAACTCAAGAACAATGGCAATGGGTTTTTGATCCTACTGCATGTACTGGCTTTGTGGGAGCCTAGGCAGTTTGGATACTCCTCTTAATAGACCGGGATGGAGGTGGATGGTCTTTGGACTTCCCACAGGGCAGGGAACCCTGATTGCTCTTAGGGCTGACAAGGGAGGGGGACTTGATTGGGGGAGGGGGAGGGAAATGGGAGGTGGTGGTGGGGAGGAGGCAGAAATCTTTAATAAATAAATAAATAAATAAATAGGAAAAAAAAGAAAAAACAAACAAAACAAAAGTTCTCCTGTGCCAATGTGTTAAAGTGTACTTCCCACTTTCTCTTCTATGAGGTTCAGTGTGGTTGGTTTTATGTTGAGATCGTTGATCCATTTGAACTTAAGTTTTGTGCATAGAGATAGATATGGGCCTATTTTCATTCTTATACATGTTGATATCTTGTTTTTCCAGCACTGTTTGTTGAATATGCTTTCTTTCTTCCATTTTATAATTTTTGCTTCTTTAGCAGATATTTGAAGCTATGTGTATTAATATCCAGGTCTTCGATTTTGTTCCATTGGTCCTCCTGTCTGTTTTATGTCAGTACCAGATTCTTTTCAGTACTGTAGCTCTGTAGTAGAGTTTGAAGTCATGGATGCTGATGTGTCCAGAAATTCGTTTATTGTACAGGATTGCCCCAATAGCCCAGACACTGAGAACAACAATTAAATGGGACTTCCTGAAACTGTGAAGCTTTTGTAAAGCAAGGAAAACAGTCAACAATGTTATAGGGAGAGCGGGGCCCCTTGTTTGTCCTGCCCAGCTAGCTAACACAGCAAATAACCACACAGAAACTGTATAAATTTAAACACTGTCTGACCCATTATCTCTAGCCTCTACAAAACAATAGACTACAGAACGGTAGAAGATCTTCACCAAACCCACATCAGACAGATGGAGGTCTGATCTCCAAAACATACAAAGAACTCAAGAAATTGATCATCCAA